>NC_136485.1:157430740-157493240 GCF_053919585.1 Euprymna scolopes | reverse complement strand
TGTATACCACAAATAAAAAGCACGGATTTCCGAAACGATCGTACAGATAATTGACTTTGTTGTTGTTCCTTCTTATGAAACTGATTTTTAATTTAATTAAAATTTGATTTTTAAATTAAAAAATTTTTTTTTTAATTTTTAAATTGAAAATCACTTTACTTAATATATATATATATATATATATATATATATATATATATAGTGTGTGTATATATATATACATATATATGTGGTCAGGTCATGTCATGTGCTACTGGTACCATGTAACCCAGTACTACCTGCCTCATGGTCGGGTCACCGGCGACTAAACTGGTTCCCCCACCAGACTTGTTTGGTGAGGAGGGCGGCTAGTCTCCCTGAAGGATTAAAAACAAAACCTTCCAAAGGGCGAATGAACTCTTTTTCTGGGTCAACGGCCAACTAGCACCGTGTATATTTGTGTGTGTGTATATGTGTATTGGGGTGGAGAGGGCTCCAGTAAGCCGTGGTGAAGGCAGCCTTTCTAGGAGTAGCAAATCTCTGATTTAAAAAACCATAAAGCCGAAGACCATTACCCGCATTAAGCTGGTCTGCAGTTTAATTTGTTGCTGGCTATCTTGCTCTTGCTTGTTGCTGGATCTCAACATTTTGAACCGAGAGAGAGAGACTTAGCTGTCGTACAAAGCTAAGACTCTCTAACATCATATTTGTATAGATACTCCCTCAGGCATTTGGGCTCATGGATTTTAAATGTCTTAGAGAGTGGCACTCGTCTGACAAGACGTTGCAATCATCATCATATATGTATATAATCAGTGAAACCTTTGTGCCCATGTTGCTCTAAAAATCTAAGCGATAAAAAAACTCCTGCTTTCACTTCTGAACCCCATATTACTGTTCTTATTCAAATTTTTTACCTTCTATATACATAAATTTTCAATTTTAAGTCATATGTAAGTAAAATGCTTTCTTTGCTTTAAGGATGACCGATGTGACTGCAGAACTGTAAAACCTTAACCGAAAAATAAAAATTTAGACTTTTTATTGAAATGTTTTGATAATTGAACCAAATTGTTATAAAAATAACTAATAAATGTTGATGCAACGTCGTTTTACAAATATTATTTTGTGGAGGGGGTGGGGCTAAAACAAAATTAGTCATTATTTATTTATTTTTTTTTTTTTTTTAATTATTGACAAAAGAATAAAACGGCTAACTTGCTTAGAAATGAACCAAAATACGTTTTGGCTGGAATTTAATTTCATAATGTAATTATGTTTTTAAATAGTTTTTTTAATATTATTTGAAAAGGGGATACTCACTGATTTGTTTGCTTGACCGTTTCTATCACTCTTGCTTCTATTACTTTTTCAATCTGTTTATTAACAATCGAGAAAAGATTATAATCAGAAGCAGAAATATTATTTAACCTGGAGTTGCAACACTCGAGGAAGACCTCCAATCTATAGTGGAATGGGGCAAAAATGGATGGTCAGATTCAATGCTGCCAAGACCAAGCTTGTTTACTTCAATAATTACAAGAAACCTTCTCAACCACCAATAGCTATGGCTAAAGATATATAACCTGAAAGTACTTCTTTCAAATTCCTCAGCTTAACGTTCACAGGGAACATGAGTTGGAACTGATACATTGAGAGCATTGCCAGGGTTGCTGTGAGGAAGGTGGTCTCTCTCTACCGGGCTAGAAAGTTACTTATGTCTAAAAGTATCCTGGCCACCATTCTCCTATCTACGGAGTATTGTTATCACATTTGGGCTGGTGCATGTGCTACTAGTCTCTCACTCCTGTACAGAGTTCAAAAGAGAGTCATCAACCTGATAGATCATGAACTGTCATTTAATCTTCAGCCTCTGTCCCATTGATTAAATGTTGCATC
Organism: Euprymna scolopes; assembly: GCF_053919585.1. Lineage (NCBI taxonomy): Eukaryota > Metazoa > Mollusca > Cephalopoda > Sepiida > Sepiolidae > Euprymna > Euprymna scolopes. The sequence continues at coordinate 157,491,362 of NC_136485.1, read as the reverse complement.
CCTCTGCCTGTTCAACAAGTATTTTAATGGTGGATGCTTCAATGAACTATTAAGATTTGGCAACTATCGGCTATTTGGAGTTCAGCTTGATTTGGCAATTCATCATGAGGTTTTAGTAGGACAGAGCCATGTGCCACACGATATGATCAATTTATTGGAAGAAACATTTGATGAATGAATAATTTCATGAAATGGACCCGTCAACTGGTTACTTCATTCATGAAATATACACCCCATTAGATTCTTTTTGTGGACTATGTAAAGTCCTATGTCTACCCTGATAAACCAGACAATCAACCACTTGGAATACAACAGTCGACGTGTTATTGTTGAAATACAGCCTAATTTAATGCATGGAGGCGTGAAAATTGGACCTCTCGGTTCTGCCATATATACGCGAGCTGTGGGGATATATGTCTGAAATTCTTTCTAAATTATAAATGTCAAATAATGATCTTTAGAATAAATCGCACATATGTATACTAAAAATATTTTTCTGTGATTTAATTTAATATATATATATATATATATATATATTTATATATGACATTGGACTCCTTCCAATAATGGACTACCCAGGTTGTATCAACTTCTCTTTTCATACAATTTTCTCCATATAATTATCCACAACTACTCAAAAACTATTTTCAATAATGTGCTGAAAAGCAAAATAGCGTCCACTCGCAGCTGAACATTTTGCTAACAGCATTTCATTTCCTCTGATATGATCCATTGTTGAAAATCCATGGATTAAGGAAATTAATATAACCCCTTCTATATATTCCTTTTGTCAAGCAATAAATTCTTAAATCGAATATATGCCTCTATATGTTTTTTTTTTTTTTTCAGAATTTAAACTTAAATCACTAAATTTATATATTGCTCTATTCTTAAATATTGAGATTTTCCTTTTTGGCTAGGATCTCCTTGAAAATATTACTTCAAGTAATATCTATCAGGATTTTTCATCTGAATTCTATCAGTGTCTTATCTCGCTTATATATATATATATATATATATATATATATATATTATATTATATTTTTTGGAAAAAAGGATCCCAGCAGAGTGCAATATTATAAGGTTTAATCCGAAAATAAGAGCGTAATATTTATGCTTTATTTACAGAAAGTTTAGATAAGTTATCGGTACCGTCAGTTTCAAACCTGATAACTGAGGAGCGTTTTAGATACCCATATCAAGCTCTCTTCAGCCGATACTTATCGGTTTTTTTTTTGGGGGGGGTAACTTTTTTTTTTTTTTTAACTTTTTAAAAAAATTTATTATTTGGATCTAGGTCTTTTACAAAAACGAGAGTTAAACGTGAATTCGTAGGGTATCTATATGATTTTACTTCCGGTTATAAAACAGATGAGTATCGGCTGAAGAGAGCTTGATATGAATATCTAAAACGGTCCCCAATTATCAGGTTTGAAACTGATTGTACCGATGACTTATCTAAACTTTCTAAAACATAAATATATATATATATATATATATATATATATATATATATATATATATATAATGTGTGTGTGAGTTTTATAATTTATTCACATCATTGCGTGTAGTATAAAACGTATATCACTTCAAAACTTAAAAAAAAGGATATTAATATATTTAATATCTTATATTTCACGATAAACCACCTCTTCAAAGTAAATTAAGTGAGCAGAGTTTTCCTTTCATATATATCTTTTATTACAGAGTTCTCTTTCACCTAAACTCCTTTCCCTAATGAAGCTTAAGAGCCGATCCTTCTTTTTCATCACTAACTTAATCATGGATTCGTTCTATTCCTCCGGATATTTACGTGAAGTGAACCCAATTACTTTTATAGAACTTGGAATATAATAAGCACTTCATCATTTGAACTCCATTCCCTGTCAGGTTTATAAGAGCATGTTGGGGTTAGCAGTGCTAATTAAAGGTCATATCAATAAATATCATCAGATAAGAACAAAACTTATCCCCATTTTAATTTCTAAGTGAATCTCAAGTAAAATTTAAAGATGTCTAACTTTGAATTGTATTTAATTTTATAAGAGTTTTAAAATAAAGCTCTAGTGTTGTTTTCTTTAGAGCAACGATTTATCATCTCGCCCTGTATATACCATCTATTAGTTATTTAATGCTAAATGAAGTTGTCAAATGCAATCCTAAGGTAGGATAATTATTTTATATTGTTTTTGAAAAAATATAGATTAAAAAAATGTGAAAGTAAATTCGTTTGAAGAGTTCAATTTCTTTGATGAAGTCAAAGATTTTAGTCAGAGTTGTGTCTTTAAACAGGTCCATTTAGATTTCTCGAGTTGTAGTTTATTCTAATCCCTTAGCAGTCCGCCTCCATGATTGCAGTCACACCAAAATTTTCCCTACACCCCCACCCCTGATCTTATGATCACAAACTGGGTAGGGAAGTAGTATCTGTCTTTGTCGGATACTCCTTAGCAAAAGTGGGGCTACTCGCCTAGACACAGCTAGCCCTCCATACTCGGCTAGACACAGCTAGCCCTCCATACTCGGCTAGACACAGCTAGCCCTCTATACTCGGCTAGACACAGCTAGCCCTCCATACTCGACTAGATACAGCTAGCCCTCTATACTCGGAATAGCAAACAAACAAAAAGACAAAAAAGTCCGACTCACTTCATCATATCTTCAACTTTCACAGTTTGACATGACTCATTCAATTCTTTCTTTGACAACGCTTTTCAATTTTCAACGCGACTTTTAATTTTCTAGGTTCGACGCGAAACATTTAAAATTTTCCATTTCATCTTGGCCGCATCGGCCCCATATTTAAAGCCGGAATAGCTTCTAATAGAAAAAAAAAACCTGGACTGGATTCTTGGCAACATTCTCCGCTCTAACACGTTCAGCCCGGTTCTCGAGAACTTAACTCAACTCGACTCAGACTCAACTCGGCTTTGTTGCAGATCCAGACAATCTATTAATATACGTTTCATTGTATAAGATTCTTGGCATGATATACACAGAGGACAATGTTTACTTTCCAATAAACATTGACGACTAATATGTGTATATCCTATATAGTCTGACTTCTAAAACCCCCTCACTTTTTACCTTTCTACTGCCTATAGGCCACTCATCAATAGTTGGTTGTCATAGGAAGGCAAGTAAATAGAAATTTGCTAATCAATACATGTGTTGGCACAATGGAATAAATTTCTGAGCGAATGTTCTGTTCTCAATCATGTGGTGAAGCTCTTTAGGGACTATAGAATTTCCTGTGTTTTTGCAATAATTTTACTCGTAGGCTCTATAATACCGTCTAAGAATAACCATTTCTTCCTTTTTTTTATGTTGTTGATATTATATTGTCTTTTACGAAGATTATGTTAATGAATGATGTGATAATTAAAGTGCTAAAAGGAGGTACTTAAAGAAATTTTTTGGATGAAATCGATGCCACTTTTCTTTATGTCATTGCTTGCCAGGATTTAGAAGATGAAATCTTTGTCTTCTGACAGCACTTATCAACCAAAGTTCGAAAGACTCGTCTTATTAAAGAAAATATCAAGCTTGTTAGCAATTAATGTCAAGTCATTATTATGATAGAAACTTCACAAAAAGAACCGACTAATGTGTTCTGCTAATTATTTTCTTTAGAAGTCAAACTCAATCTTTGAAAGTAATACTTTCTTCGCGCTTATTATGGACTCAATGAATAATTGCCTCCGTAGGGCAAATTTGTAAGTGAACGCAGTTCAATTCTCATAGTGTTCTTATATAAACATTTTTTTTTTAATTACTATTAGACCGCCCGTCGTTGCCCGGTCATAAAATACACATAAATACAGAGTGGTCGCTAGAAAAGTGGGAAATTTGGAGGTCAGCTTAGATCATGAATAAAATGCATGATTGCTATTTTTTTATTGGTTCATTTGTTGGTTTTCTATGTTAAGAAGCTGCAGTGACGTGTATGGACGACATTTTGAGTATCTATGAGTGTAATATAACATTTGTCTTTGAAAACTTTGTAAAAATTATTCTTTGTAAAAATATATCGTTGTTTGACAAATTTCCCGCTTTTCTAGCGACCATCTTGTATTATATTTTAATTAATACAGAAACTGAGACACGTGAATGCGAGTATTGTTTTTTTTTTTTCTAAGCAGTTCACGTTTTGTAAGTACAAAAAAAAAATACTCGAGCTGAGATCAAAACCAAAATCAAGAGACAGTGAGTCAAATGCGATAACCATTAGACCATTTTGACACGTTTTTACAAAGTGTTTTCCAATCTACTTATTCTTAACATAAAGAAGCTGTCATGTTTTTTGGCCGTGCATGCGCATTTGTGAAACACTTGAGAAACAGATAAAACACCGATGACCCCCGCCCCCCCCCCCCCACATACCAATTTTTCAATTTTGCTTCTTTAGCTGCTCTTTTTTCCAGATGAAAAACAATTAAAAAGTTTTCCACATGTCTGAATACCCTATATATAAAATTTCAAGTCTGTAGATCAAAAATCCATTGAGTATATAGGTTAAGTGTCCTCGCGCACTAATTCTCACTTTTATAGATATATAGATTTAATGCTAGGCTAATCTGTATTATAAATGAAGATCCTACCTGTCTGCTAGTCATTTATAGGCTGTAAAACTACCCAACGAATTGTATATAATTTAGTATGAAGCAACTTTAAGAAACTGGGTGTCATGAGGGTGAGTTCAAATATAAATAATATTACTGTTACTACATTGCTGATACTAAAAACAATAAACACTGGTAGGTGCAAAAACTATTGGGACGAATATTATCAAATTTGGTATGAAACACTTTAGAATGCTCAGTGTTATAGGGAATTAAACTTTAACTGCTACTACTACTTCTACTACTACTACTACTACTACTACTACTTCTACTACTACTGATAATGATAATAAACATTTCAAACGTTAGTAAAACTTCCACTAAATTATAAGTTCTTGTTTTGCTGAGTGTTTCCTGGTTGTGGGGTAAATTAAAATACTTCTGCTACAACTACTACTACTGCAAAATAATTATTATTATTATTATTATTATTATTATTATTATAACTTTGGTATAACTTTGGATCTGGTGGCAGACGCCTGCATTATCTACTGTTTATGGACGATTTGAAAATATTCGGTAGAAATGAAAAGGAAATGGAGGGACTGGTAGAACTTGTGGAGCCATACTCAGAAGACATTGGGATGGAGTTTGGGATTAGTAAATGTGCGGTGCTGGTGATAAAAAGAGGAGTAAAGGTCCATTCAAATGGAATAGTGCTGCCAAATGGAGAAATCATGAAAGAAATAGAAGATACAGGATATAAGTATTTGGGAGTGTTGGAGGGTGTAGACATCATGAAAAGAGAAATGAAGGAAAAAGTTAGGAATGAGTATCTTAGAAGAGTGAAACTAATTGCAAAGTCAAAACTGTATGGAGGAAATCTAATGAAAGCAGTAAATGCCTGGGCAGTGAGTGTTTTGAGATACAGTGTGGGAATTTTAGAATTGTCTGACAAGGATTTGCATGCCATGGATATCAAAACAAGAAAAGTTTTAGCAATGTTTGGTATATTTCACATTCGAAGTAGCGTAGCAAGTCTGTATCAAAAGAGGAAATACGGTGGGAGAGGGTTGAAAAGTGTAAAAGACTGTGTTAGAACCGAGATGTTGTTGAAGGAGCATGTGGTTAGAAGTGAGGAGTGGATGCTTAAGGTTGTGGCCAATGAAGTGGAGGTATGTGAGACCAAGGCTGATTATGTGAAACATGGATAGAGAAAGGGCAGGGGAACTGGCTAGGAAGAAAATGCATGGAAGGTTCTTCCAGGATATAGCAAAAATGGTTGATGAAAGATCATGGCAATGGCTTAGAGCTGGGTATCTGGCTGAGAATACTGAAACTTTTGTTTGTGCAGCACAAGAGCAGGCAGTAGGAACACGTTCTAGGAGAGGAAGTTGCTGCAGAATGCCGGATTTGTGGTAAGACCTCAGAGTCAATTGCGCACCTTGCAGCAGGGTGTAGAGGATTGGCCCAGAGAGAGTACTGCAAAAGACACGATCGCATGGGACTCCGGATATATTGGGAGGTGTGTAAGAAGGTTGGGGAGAAGTGTGCTGGAAAATGGTTTGAGGAGATGTCTGAAGAAGTGAGAACAAGTGAGGATAGCAAGGTAGAGGTATGGTGGGACAAAAGTGTCATAACGACCAAGCAATTGGAACGTAATCGTCCGGATTTGGTCGTCATTGACAAAAACTAAAAAACTGGCAGATTGTAAACTTCTCAAGTGAGAGAGAAGGAGAATGAGAAGTGGAGCAATTATGCTCCATTGGCCTTGGAGATAAGGTGTATACATGGGGTTAAAACACAAATAATCCCGATCATAGATGGTACATTAGGAGTAGTATCAATTCGTCTGGAAGGACAATTGAAAAAAACTACAAATCTCCAATGTTTTAAGCAGCCTTCAGACCTCTGCAATTATAGGTACCACCAACATCCTTAGGAAAACCCTTGATCTTTGAAGCTCCTGGGTTGGAGCCGGGATTGAGGGAAATCCTCTGGAAATGAATCCCATCCCTTTCCAGAGAGATGTTGATAAACGAAATCAGAATTATTATTATTATCATTATTATTTTGTAAAGACGTATAGGTTCAAAAACTATTGGTTACGATTTCACTAAATTGTACAGAAAAATCCCTTGGGATGGATATAGCAATAAAATTAGGAATGCTATTTCTAATGGTTAAATAAATACCCAACGTTCGTTTGCAAAGTTAGATTAAAAGCCACGTAATGACTGACTGTTTAGTTAGTTTTAACATATTAATATACACGTTTGTAAGTATATATTATTTTATTTTTTTATGTTTTAATTCTTTGAGATGAGTTTCATAATTTCATCATTTTTTTGGGGGGGGGGCGATGAGTCTCTATAGTTTATGTTCAAGGGGCAAAAGTGCTACGAGTATAGCAGAGTTCATTCCATTAAAATACGAAGATAGGAGTTTCAATCCTACCCAAAGCCGGGCAGAGAATTAGTTGGCCAAAACGTGGTGAGACAACAACAACTATGGAAGGCAGTAATTACTGGGGATACAGTTATGAGACGCAGCATTTTTATCCTGTCGTGGTTGATCATTTGAAGAAATCCAGAGGATAAGTTTGTCGAAATATGGTAAAACAATAGCTATGAAGATGAAGATAACAGTCCGCAACAAAAAAAAATGAACACTCAAAATTTTGTAATTTTTACATATAACATGATTTAATAAGCTAACAATTGACAAAATTTTGTAATTTTTACATATAACATGATTTAATAAGCTAACAATTGACGAAATTTTGTAATTTTTACATATAACATGATTTAATAAGCTAACAATTGACAAAATTTTGTAATTTTTACATATAACATGATTTAATAAGCTAACAATTGACAAAATTTTGTAATTTTTACATATAACATGATTTAATAAGCTAACAATTGACAAAATTTTGTAATTTTTACATATAACATGATTTAATAAGCTAACAATTGACAAAATTTTGTAATTTTTACATATAACATGATTTAATAAGCTAACAATTGACAAAATTTTGTAATTTTTACATATAACATGATTTAATAAGCTAACAATTGACAAAATTTTGTAATTTTTACATATAACATGATTTAATAAGCTAACAATTGACAAAATTTTGTATATTTTTACATATAACATAATTTAATAAGCTAACAATTGACAAAATTTTGTAATTTTTACATATAACATGATTTAATAAGCTAACAATTGACAAAATTTTGTAATTTTTACATATATCATGATTTAATAAGCTAACAATAGACAAAATTTTGTAATTTTTACATATAACATGATTTAATAAGCTAACAATTGACAAAATTTTGTAATTTTTACATATAACATGATTTAATAAGCTAACAATTGACAAACTTTTGTAATTTTTACATATAACATGATTTAATAAGCTAACAATTGACAAAATTTTGTAATTTTTACATATAACATGATTTAATAAGCTAACAATTGACAAAATTTTGTAATTTTTACATATAACATGATTTAATAAGCTAACAATTGACAAAATTTTGTAATTTTTACATATAACATGATTTAATAAGCTAACAATTGACAAAATTTTGTAATTTTTACATATAACATGATTTAATAAGCTAACAATTGACAAAATTTTGTAATTTTTACATATAACATGATTTAATAAGCTAACAATTGACAAACTTTTGTAATTTTTACATATAACATGATTTAATAAGCTAACAATTGACAAAAATTTGTAATTTTTACATATAACATGATTTAATAAGCTAACAATTGACAAAATTTGTTATCTTTTTCTTGATCCAGAAAAGTAAGCTTTATCATTTTCTTGATCCAGAAAAGTAAGCTTTATCTTTTTCTTGATCCAGAAAAGTAAGCTTTATCTTTTTCTTGATCCAGAAAAGTAAGCTTTATCTTTTTCTTGATCCAGAAAAGTAAGCTTTATCTTTTTCTTGATCCAGAAAAGTAAGCTTTATCCCTTTCTTGGATCCAGAAAGTAAGCTTTCTTTTATCCTAAAAAAGTAAACTTTATCTCTTTCTTTGATCCAGAAAGTAGCCTTTATCATTTTCTTTGATCCAGAAAAGTAAGCTTTATTTTTTTCTTGATCCAGAAAGATAAGATTTATCTCTTTCTTTGATCCAGAAAAGTAAGCTTTATCCCTTTTATTGATCCAGAATAGTAAACTTTCTCTCTTTCTTTGATCCAGAAAAGTAGGCTTTATCTCTTCTCTTGATCTAGAGAATTAACTTTTCTGTTCAAGAATTTTAAAGATCATCATCATCATAAACTGAGACCGTATGTGACATTCTAACTTCAACTTTTAAATATCTAGCTAGAAATTTTGTGGTGTTATTTTTCTTGTTGTACGAATAGACATGGCGTTTTTGTTCTGACAAATTTCAGCTGTAAAGTGTTTGCTTTATCAAAGCCAACAGCCAAAGCCATTGTTTAGTTGACTTGTTTTCCATTGACTGAAATATGTCACTTGCCCTGTGTACTTGTAGGAGTTACACTGCATGTATGTATCAAATGACTTTATTTGCTACTTGATCGCTCATGAGTGAGAACATTACATGTGCGATCTCTCATTGATGAAATTATAACATCAAGATTTCTACTAAATTTTAGACTGCAACCGAAACCTAGTTTCAAATCTTTTCCATTGTTCCATAATCGAGTCAACCAATCATATGTTTACTTCTTATATGATGCTAACCTCAAATGTCATAACATATCACTCATACCAATAATAACTCGCTTGCACTTGGCAAATAATATTTGCATTTAAATTTCAAAGCATGTTATCCGAAGAAAAACAAATTATTTTTATTTTTTTTTTTACAATAAAGGTTACCGACATGAGAATAATCCTTAAAGCATTTATAGAGAAGGACAATCCAGCAAAACGCAAGAGTTTTTTTAAAGGAGTCCCTATATACTCCTTCATGAAGATAGTTAGCCATAATGTCAGTTTTTATTGTGAGGAAAATTCAGCTCCCCGAAAAGCGGAACTCTAGATTGGAATAAAAATGAAAATTGCATCAATCTATAAGATTTTTCCTTCACTAGCCGAGGACAGAAATAATTTGTTAAAAATATGAATTCTTAAATATGTGGATTTGTTAAATCTATAAATCTGTGAAATGTATTGATTTGTTAAATCTATAAATCTGTGAAATGTATTGATTTGTTAAATATATAAACTTGTCGAAATTGCTCTTTACTTTCTGTTCAACTTTTATAAAATTCGAGTCGGTGTTAAATGAACCAAAATGGGTTGATACTAGTGTTGGGACGATTAATCAGAATCGGGAATCGGAAAAATCTGAATATTTGAGCGTATCGAAATCGGACAAATTTGTACCGATTTTCTGATGCCAAAACGATTATTTTAATTATCTTTTTTATTTGAATTTTTTAAAGCAAAATCTTCCATTTCTGGTAATAATGATAAAATAATAAATATTTTTTTTGATTTTAAACCACCAGTGAAGCTAAAATCGATAGATTATCCCCAACAAGTATATTTTTACATTTAGGAAAATATCTGGCCATTTAACATGCGTGTTCTTACGGTAATCGGAAAAAATACAACTGTATAGTTAAATATTTAGAGATTTGTAAAGAATCGGAATCGGTAATTGTATCGGAATTGAGAAAAATATAGGAATCGTCCCATCACTAGTTGATACATCATAAAACAAAACAACCAACCAAGGACATAAAATAAGAAATGTAGTATTAGAACAGATACTACATCCCACTCCTAACCAAAAGACTAAGAATTGATTATTGAGGAATCATCTGTGCAATTAGTGCAAGCAGGAATATCGGGTATATTCATATTATTTGGATTATTCAGACAAAAATTTTCGATTGAAAATTAGTGTTGCTTGATTGCTCGACCATTTATTGAAATGTGTATTCTGACGTATAAAACAATAATTCAATGAATTCTTTTAACGCTGGGATATCACTATTAAACATTGCGTGTCAAGAACAATTGTTAATCTTGATCTAGGCTCAATCACTTTTTCATTAACAAGTTTGACAATCATTTGTATTTCCTGTCATCAACTTAGTCATATAAACAACATTTAGTTGTTATTTACCTGAATCTTTTATGGGCATTACAAGAATGTTATCAACTGATTTGTTACTTTTATGCTTAATTCTACATGAATTCTTATGACATACTGTTTTCTTCATCTTTTTTGCTATCATTTCTATTTTTTTCATTCATTTATCTTCTTGACTACCGATTGTTATGACTAATAACTAGGGCTATGACAACAGAGTATTCTTATCATTGTTTTGACTCTCGAGTATATATCTGACACAGTTAATCAACCGAGAACCACATCACTCTATATAAAAGCATATAAGATATCAACGGATACACACTCGAGAGTCAAAACAATGAAAAAAATATGCTGCTGTCCAAGCCCGACTAATAACACTCTACCCGAGAACTCATCATTCCAACTCCTCGACTTGACATAACAGGCAATATGAATTGAAACAAATACAAGGAAGACGTTACCAAGACTGCTACAAAGGTGAGCTCTCTACCATGCTAGAAAAATACTCCCATCTGACAAGTGTCCTTTAGCTCTACAAAGTCACTATTCACTCATGCATGGAGTATTGCTGCCACATCTGGACTGATGCATAGGAATCTCCAATTTAATAGGTCCTGCTCTATCACAGTCCAACCACTGTCCCATCACCATGTTGCATCCACGTCCCTGTTTTACAAGTATTTTAATGGAATGTACTCTGATATACTCGTCGCAGTTTTGCCCCTTCAACATGAATACTCCTAACCTGACAAACAGCCAATTTCCACCCCTTCACTGTTGAGGTCTGTAGATGCCGAAAAGCCTTAAACTCTAATAGTACATCACTCAAACTGCTAGAATTTGGAAGCCTCTTCCTGTTTCCTGCTTCCCTGATTGTACTAATATACGAAAATTTAAACGTAATGTGAACAGACATTACACTGCTCAACTCCCTACATAGTTCCCTGTAGACATGGTCCCAAATAGTAACCCTTAACGTCCACGTGGCAATATGTCTGGAGTGAATAAGAGTTTAAGAAAAGCTTTTTTAATCTCACTATATATAAAGTAATAGTTCTCCTCTGTTTGTTCGCAGACTGTTTCTAACATTTTGGATATAGACTCCCATAATGACCATTACCATATAGACTCCCATAATGACCATTACCACATAGACTCTCATAATGATCATAACCATATAGAATCTCATAATGACCATTACCATATAGACTCTCATAATGATCATAACCATATAAACACTCATAATGACCATTACCATATAGACTCTCATAATGATCATAACCATATAGACACTCATAATGACCATTACCATATAGACTCTCATAATGACCATTACCATATACACTCTCATAATGAGCATTACCATATAGGCTCTCATAATGACCATTACCATACGGACTCCAATAATGACCATTACAATATAGACTCCAACAATGACCATAACAATATAGACTCTCATAATGATCATAACCATATAGACTCTGATAATGACCATTACCATATAGACTCTCATAATGACCATTACCATATAGACTCTCAAAATGACCATTACCATATAGACTCCCATAATGACCATTACCATATAGACTCTCATAATGACCATTACCATATAATCTCTCATAATGACCATTAACATATAGACTCTCATAATGACCATTACCATACGGACTCCCATAATGGCCATTATCATATAGACTCCCATTATGACCATAACCATATAGACTCTCATAATGATCATAAAAATATAGACTCTCATAATGACCATTACCATATAGACTCTCATAATGACCATTACAATATAGACTCTCATAATGTCCATTACCATATAGACTCTCATAATGACCATTACCATACGGACTCCCATAATGACCATTACCATATAGACTCCCATAATGACCATTACCATATAGACTCTCATAATGATCATTACCATATAGACTCTCATAATGACCATTACCATATAGACTCTCATAATGATCATTACCATATAGACTCTCATAATGATCATTACCATATAGACTCTCATAATGACCATTACCATATAGACTCTACTAATGACCATTACCATATAGACTCCCATAATGACCATTACCATATAGACTCTCATAATGACCATAACCATATAGACTTTCATAATGATCATAACCATATAGACTCTCATAATGACCATTACCATATAGACTTTCATAATGATCATAACCATATAGACTCTCATAATGACCATTACCATATAGACTCTCATAATGACCATTACCATATAGACTCTCATAATGATCATAACCATATAGACTCTCATAATGATAATTAAGGACTCCCATAATGACCATTACCATACGGACTCCCATAATGACCATAACCATACAGACTCTCAAAATGACCATTACCATATAGACTCTCATAATGACAATTACCATATAGACTTCCATAATGACCATTACCATATAGACTCCACTAATTACTATTACCATATAGACTCCCATAATTACCATTACCATACGGACTCCAATAATGACCATTACAATATAGACTCCCATAATGACCATTACCATATAGACTCCCATGATGACCATAACCATATAGACTCTCATAATGACCATTACCATATAGACTCTCATAATGATCATTACCATATAGACTCTCATAATGACCATTACCATATAGACTCTCATAATGATCATTACCATATAGACTCTCATAATGATCATTACCATATAGACTCTCATAATGACCATTACCATATAGACTCCCATAATGACCATTACCATACGGACTCCCATAATGACCATTACCATATAGACTCCCATAATGATCATTACCATATAGACTCTCATAATGATCATTACCATATAGAGTCTCATAATGCTCATTACCATATAGACTCCCATAATGACCATAACCATATAGACTCTCATAATGATCATTACCATATAGACTTTCATAATGATCATTACCATATAGACTCTCATAATGATCAAAACCATATAGACTCTCATAATGACCATTACCATATAGACTCCCATAATGACCATTACCATACGGACTCCCATAATGACCATAACCATACAGACTCTCAAAATGACCATTACCATATAGACTCTCATAATGACAATTACAATATAGACTTCCATAATGACCATTACCATATAGACTCCCATAATGACCATTACCATATAGACTCCCATAATGACCATTACCATACGGACTCCCATAATTACCATTACATTATAGACTCCCATAATGACCATTACCATATAGACTCCCATAATGACCATTACCATATAGACTCTCATAATGACCATTACCATATAGACTCCCATAATGACCATTACCATATAGACTCTCATAATGACCATTACCATATAGACTCTCATAATGACCATTACCATATAGACTCCCATAATGACCATTACAATATAGACTCTCATAATGACCATTACCATATAGACTCTCATAATGACCATTACCATATAGACTCTCATAATGACCATTACCATATAGACTCTCATAATGACCATTATCATATAGACTCTCATAATGACCATTACCATATAGACTCTCATAATGACCACTACCATATAGACTCTCATAATGACCATATAGACTCTCATAATGACCATTACCATATAGACTCTCATAATGTTTTTCATAATAGACCATTACCATATAGACTCCCATAATGACCATTACCATACGGACTCCCATAATGACCATTACCATATAGACTCCCATAATGACCATTACCATATAGACTCTCATAATGACCATTACAATATAGACTCCCATAATGACCATTACCATACAGACTTTAATAATGACCATTACCACATAGACTCCCATAATGACCATTACCTTACGGACTCCCATAATGACCATAACCATATAGACTCTCACAATGACCATTACCATATAGACTCCCATAATGACTATTACCATATAGACTCTCATAATGACCATTACCATATACACTCCCATAATGACCATTACAATATATAGACAGTCATAATGACCATTACCATATAGACTCCCATAATGACCATTACAATACGGACTCCCATAATGACCATTACCATACGGACTCACATAATGACCATTACCATATAGACTCCCATGATGACCATAACAATATAGACTCTCATAATGACCATTACCATATAGACTCTCAAAATGATCATTACCATATAGACTCTCATAATGACCATTACCATATAGACTCTCATAATGATCATTACCATATAGACTCTCATAATGATCATTACCATATAGACTCTCATAATGACCATTACCATATAGACTCTACTAATGACCATTACCATATAGACTCCCATAATGACCATTACCATATAGACTCTCATAATGACCATAACCATATAGACTTTCATAATGATCATAACCATATAGACTCTCATAATGACCATTACCATATAGACTTTCATAATGATCATAACCATATAGACTCTCATAATGACCATTACCATATAGACTCTCACAATGACCATTACCATATAGACTCTCATAATGATCATAACCATATAGACTCTCATAATGATCATAACCATATAGACTCTCATAATGATAATAACCATATAGACTCTCATAATGATAATAACCATATAGACTCTCATAATGATCATTACCATATAGACTCTCATAATGATCATTACCATATAGACTCCCATAATGACCATTACCATACGGACTCCCATAATGACCATTACCATATAGACTCTCATAATGATCAAAACCATATAGACTCTCATAATGCCCATTACCATATAGACTCCCATAATGACCATTACCATACGGACTCCCATAATGACCATAACCATACAGACTCTCAAAATGACCATTACCATATAGACTCTCATAATGACAATTACCATATAGACTTCCATAATGACCATTACCATATAGACTCCCATAATGACCATTACCATATAGACTCCCATAATGACCATTACCATACGGACTCCCATAATGACCATTACCATATAGACTCCCATAATGACCATTACCATATAGACTCCCATAATGACCATTACCATATAGACTCTCATAATGACCATTTCCATATAGACTCCCATAATGACCATTACAATAGAGACTCTCATAATGACCATTACCATATAGACTCTCATAATGACCATTACCATATAGACTCCCATAATGACCATTACCATATAGACTCTAATAATGACCATTACGATATAGACTCCCATAATGACCATTACCATATAGACTCTCATAATCACCATTACCATATAGACTCCCATAATGACCATTACAATATAGACTCTCATAATGACCATTACCATATAGACTCTCATAATGACCATTACCATATAGACTCTCATAATGACCATTACCATATAGACTCTCATAATGACCATTATCATATAGACTCCAATAATGACCATTACCATATAGACTCTCATAATGACCATTACCATATAAACTCCCATAATGACCATTACCATATAGACTCTCATAATGACCATTACCATATAGACTCCCATAATGACCATTACAATACGGACTCCCATAATGACCATTACCATATAGACTCCCATAATGACAATAACCATATAGACTCTCATAATGACCATTACCATATAGACTCCTATACTGACCATAACCATATAGACTCTCATAATGACCATTACCATATAGACTCTCATAATGACCACTACCATATAGACTCTCATAATGACCATATAGACTCTCATAATGACCATTACCATATAGACTCTCATAATGTTTTACATAATAGACCATTACCATATAGACTCCCATAATGACCATTACCATACGGACTCCCATAATGACCATTACCATATAGACTCCCATAATGACCATTACCATATAGACTCTCATAATGACCATTACAATATAGACTCCCATAATGACCATTACCATACAGACTTTAATAATGACCATTACCACATAGACTCCCATAATGACCATTACCATACGGACTCCCATAATGACCATAACCATATAGACTCTCACAATGACCATTACCATATAGACTCCCATAATGACTATTACCATATAGACTCTCATAATGACCATTACCATATACACTCCCATAATGACCATTACAATATATAGACAGTCATAATGACCATTACCATATAGACTCCCATAATGACCATTACAATACGGACTCCCATAATGACCATTACCATACGGACTCCCATAATGACCATTACCATATAGACTCCCATGATGACCATAACCATATAGACTCTCATAATGACCATTACCATATAGACTCTCATAATGATCATTACCATATAGACTCTCATAATGACCATTACCATATAGACTCTCATAATGATCATTACCATATAGACTCTCATAATGATCATTACCATATAGACTCTCATAATGACCATTACCATATAGACTCTACTAATGACCATTACCATATAGACTCCCATAATGACCATTATTATATAGACTCTCATAATGACCATAACCATATAGACTTTCATAATGATCATAACCATATAGACTCTCATAATGACCATTACCATATAGACTTTCATAATGATCATAACCATATAGACTCTCATAATGACCATTACCATATAGACTCTCACAATGATTATTAACATATAGACTCTCATAATGATCATAACCATATAGACTCTCATAATGATAATAACCATATAGACTCTCATAATGATCATTACCATATAGACTCTCATAATGATCATTACCATATAGACTCTCATAATGATTATTACCATATAGACTCCCATAATGACCATTACCATACGGACTCCCATAATGACCATT
This sequence comes from Euprymna scolopes, assembly GCF_053919585.1. NCBI lineage: Eukaryota > Metazoa > Mollusca > Cephalopoda > Sepiida > Sepiolidae > Euprymna > Euprymna scolopes. The sequence continues at coordinate 157,473,897 of NC_136485.1, read as the reverse complement.
ACCATATAGACTCCCATAATGATCATTACCATATAGAGTCTCATAATGCTCATTACCATATAGACTCCCATAATGACCATAACCATATAGACTCTCATAATGATAATAACCATATAGACTTTCATAATGATCATTACCATATAGACTCTCATAATGATCAAAACCATATAGACTCTCATAATGACCATTACCATATAGACTCCCATAATGACCATTACCATACGGACTCCCATAATGACCATAACCATACAGACTCTCAAAATGACCATTACCATATAGACTCTCATAATGACAATTACCATATAGACTTCCATAATGACCATTACCATATAGACTCCCATAATGACCATTACCATATAGACTCCCATAATGACCATTACCATACGGACTCCCATAATGACCATTACCATATAGACTCCCATAATGACCATTACCATATAGACTCCCATAATGACCATTACCATATAGACTCTAATAATGACCATTACCATATAGACTCCCATAATGACCATTACCATATAGACTCTCATAATGACCATTACCATATAGACTCCCATAATGACCATTACAATATAGACTCTCATAATGACCATTACCATATAGACTCTCATAATGACCATTACCATATAGACTCTCATAATGACCATTACCATATAGACTCTCATAATGACCATTACCATATAGACTCTCATAATGACCATTATCATATAGACTCTCATAATGACCATTATCATATAGACTCCCATAATGACCATTACCATATAGACTCTCATAATGACCATTACCATATATACTCCCATAATGACCATTACCATATAGACTCTCATAATGACCATTACCATATAGACTCCCATAATGACCATTACAATACGGACTCCCATAATGACCATTACCATACGGACTCCCATAATGACCATTACCATATAGACTCCCATAATGACAATAACCATATAGACTCTCATAATGACCATTACCATATAGACTTCCATAATGACCATTACCATATAGACTCCCATAATGACCATAACCATATAGACTCTCATAATGACCATTACCATACAGACTCCTATACTGACCATAACCATATAGACTCTCATAATGACCATTACCATATAGACTCTCATAATGACCACTACCATATAGACTCTCATAATGACCATATAGACTCTCATAATGACCATTACCATATAGACTCTCATAATGTTTTACATAATAGACCATTACCATATAGACTCCCATAATGACCATTACCATACGGACTCTCATAATGACCATTACCATATAGACTCCCATAATGACCATTACCATATAGACTCTCATAATGACCATTACAATATAGACTCCCATAATGACCATTACAATACAGACTTTAATAATGACCATTACCACATAGACTCCCATAATGACCATTACCATACGGACTCCCATAATGACCATAACCATATAGACTCTCACAATGACCATTACCATATAGACTCCCATAATGACTATTACCATATAGACTCTCATAATGACCATTACCATATACACTCCCATAATGACCATTACAATATATAGACAGTCATAATGACCATTACCATATAGACTCCCATAATGACCATTACAATACGGACTCCCATAATGACCATTATCATACGGACTCCTATAATGACCATTACCATATAGACTCCCATGATGACCATAACCATATAGACTCTCATAATGACCATTACAATATAGACTCTCATAATGATCATTACCATATAGACTCTCATAATGACCATTACCATATAGACTCTCATAATGATCATTACCATATAGACTCTCATAATGATCATTACCATATAGACTCTCATAATGACCATTACCATATAGACTCTACTAATGACCATTACCATATAGACTCCCATAATGACCATTACCATATAGACTCTCATAATGACCATAACCATATAGACTTTCATAATGATCATAACCATATAGACTCTCATAATGACCATTACCATATAGACTTTCATAATGATCATAACCATATAGACTCTCATAATGACCATTACCATATAGACTCTCACAATGACCATTACCATATAGACTCTCATAATGATCATAACCATATAGACTCTCATAATGATAATAACCATATAGACTCTCATAATGATCATTACCATATAGACTCTCATAATGATCATTACCATATAGACTCCCATAATGTCCATTACCATACGGACATATGAGAGTCTATATGGTCATGGTCATTATGAGAGTCTATATGAGAGTCATTATGAGAGTCATATGAGAGTCTATATGGTAATAGTCATTATGACCATTACCACATAGACTCCCATAATGACCATTACCATACGGACTCCCATAATGACCATTACCATACGGACTCCAATAATGACCATTACCATACGGACTCCCATAATGACCATTACCATATAGACTCCCATAATGACAATAACCATATAGACTCTCATAATGACCATTACCATATAGACTTCCATAATGACCATAACCATATAGACTCCCATAATGACCATAACCATATAGACTCTCATAATGACCATTACCATTTAGACTCCCATACTGACCATAACCATATAGACTCTCATAATGACCACTACCATATAGACTCTCATAATGACCATATAGACTCTCATAATGACCATTACCATATAGACTCTCATAATGTTTTACATAATAGACCATTACCATATAGACTCCCATAATGACCATTACCATACGGACTCCCATAATGACCATTACCATATAGACTCCCATAATGACCATTACCATATAGACTCTCATAATGACCATTACAATATAGACTCCCATAATGACCATTACCATACAGACTTTCATAATGACCATTACCACATAGACTCCCATAATGACCATTACCATACGGACTCCCATAATGACCATAACCATATAGACTCTCACAATGACCATTACCATATAGACTCCCATAATGACTATTACCATATAGACTCTCATAATGACCATTACCATATACACTCCCATAATGACCATTACAATATATAGACACTCATAATGACCATTACCATATAGACTCCCATAATGACCATTACAATACGGACTCCCATAATGACCATTACCATACGGACTCCCATAATGACCATTACCATATAGACTCCCATGATGACCATAACCATATAGACTCTCATAATGACCATTACCATATAGACTCTCATAATGATCATTACCATATAGACTCTCATAATGATCATTACCATATAGACTCTCATAATGACCATTACCATATAGACTCTACTAATGACCATTACCATATAGACTCCCATAATGACAATTACCATATAGACTCTCATAATGACCATAACCATATAGACTTTCATAATGATCATAACCATATAGACTCTCATAATGACCATTACCATATAGAATTTCATAATGATCATTACCATATAGACTCCCATAATGACCATTACCATATAGACTCCCATAATGACCATTACCATATAGACTCTCATAATGACCATAACCATATAGACTTTCATAATGATCATAATTATATAGACTCTCATAATGACCATTACCATATAGACTTTCATAATGACCATTACCATATAGACTCTCATAATGATCATAACCATATAGACTCTCATAATGACCATTACCATATAGACTCTCATAATGACCATTACCATATAGACTCCCATAATGACCATTACCATATAGACTCTCATAATGATAATAACCTTATAGACTCTCATAATGATCATAACCATATAGACACCCATAATGACCATTACCATATAGACTCCCATAATGACCATTACCATATAGACTCTCATAATGATCATAACCATATAGACTCCCATAATGACCATTACCATATAGACTCTCATAATAATCATAACCATATAGACTCCCATAATGACAATTTCCATATAGACTCCCATAATGACCATTACCATATAGACTCCCATAATGATCATAACCATATAGACTCTCATAATGATCATAACCATATAGACTCTCATAATGATCATAACCATATAGACTCTCATAATGATCATAATCATATAGACTCTCATAATGACCATTACCATATAGACTCTCATAATGACCATTACCATATAGACTCTCATAATGATCATAACCATATAGACTCTCATAATGATAATAACCATATAGACTCTCATAATGATCATAACCATATAGACTCTCATAATGATCATAACCATATAGACTCTCATAATGATCATTACCATATAGACTCTCATAATGATCATTACCATATAGACTCCCATAATGACCATTACCATACGGACTCCCATAATTACCATTACCATATAGGCTCCCATAATGACCATTGCCATATAGACACCCATAAAGACCATTACCATATAGACTCCCATAATGACCATTACCATATAGACTCCCATAATGACCATTACCATATAGACTCCCATAATGACCATTACCATATAGACTCCCATAATGACCATTACCATATAGACTCTCATAATGACAATTACCATATAGACTCTCATAATGACAATTACCATATAGACTCTCATAATGACAATTACCATATAGACTCCCATAATGATCATAACCATATAGACTCCCATAATGATCATTACCATATAGACTCCCATAATGATCATTACCATATAGACTCTCATAATGACCATTACCATATAGACTCCCATAATGACCATTACCATGTCGACTTTCATAATGACCATTACCATAAAGACTCCCATAATGACCATTATCATATAGACTCCCATAATAGTCATAACCATATAGAGTCTCATAATGACAACTACCATATAGAGTCTCATAATGATCATTACCATATAGACTTTCATAATGACCACTACCATATAGAGTCTCATAATGATCATTACCATATAGACTCCTATAATGATCATAACCATATAGACTCTCATAATGACCATTACTATATAGACTCTCATAATGACCATAACCATATAGACTCTCATAATGACCATTACCATATAGACTCCCATAATGACCATTACCATATAGACTCTCATAATGACCATTACCATATAGACTCCCATAATGACCATTACCATATAGACTCTCATAATGACCATTAATATGTAGACTCTCATAATGACTATTACCATATAGACTCCCATAATGACCATTACCATATAGACTCCCATAATGACCATTACCATATAGACTCTCATAATGATCATAACCATATAGACTCTCATAATGACAATTACCATATAGACTCTCATAATGACCATTACCATATAGACTCTCATAATGATCATAACCATATAGACTCTCATAATGCCCATTACCATATAGACTCTCATAATGACCATTACCATATAGACTCTCATAATGACCATTACAATATAGACTCTCATAATGACCATTACCATATAGACTCTCATAATGACCATTACCATATACACTCTCATAATGACAATTACCATATAGACTCCCATAATGACCATTACCATATAGACTTTCATTAATTACCATATAGACTCTCATAATGACCATTACCATATAGACTCCCATAATTACCATTACCATATAGACTCCCATAATGACCATTACTATATAGACTCCCATAATGACCATTACAATATAGACTCTCATAATGACCATTACCATATAGACTCTACTAATGACCATTACCATATAGACTCTCATAATGACCATAACCATATAGACTCTCATAATGACCATTACCATATAGACTGTCATAATGACCATAACCATATAGACTCTCATAATGATCATAACCATATAGACTCTCATAATGACCATTACCATATAGACTCTCATAATGACCATTACCATATAGACTCTCATAATGACCATTACCATATAGACTCTCATAATGACCATTACCATATAGACTCTCATAATGATCATAACCATATAGACTCTCATAATGACTATAACCGTATAGACTCTCATAATTACCATTACCATATAGACTCTCATAATGACCATTACCATATAGACTCTCATAATGACCATTACCATATAGACTCTCATAATGACCATTACCATATAGACTCTCATAATGACCATTACCATATAGACTCTCATTATGATCATAACCATATAGACTCTCATTATGATCATAACCATATAGACTCTCATAATGACCATAACCATATAGACTTTCATAATGACCATTACCATATAGACTCTCATAATGACCATTACCATATAGACTCTCATAATGACCATTACCATATAGACTCTCATAATGACCATAACCATATAGACTTCCATAATGACCATTACCATATAGACTCCCATAATGACCATTACCATATAGACTCTCATAATGACCATTACCATATAGACTCTCATAATGACCATTACCATATAGACTCTCATAATGACCATTACCATATAGACTCTCATAATGACCATTACAATATAGACTCTCATAATGACCATTACCATATAGACTCCCATAATGACCATTACAATATAGACTCTCATAATGACCATTACCATATAGACTCTCATAATGACCATTACCATATAGACTCTCATAATGACCATAACCATATAGACTTCCATAATGACCATTACCATATAGACTCCCATAATGACCATTACCATATAGACTCTCATAATGACCATTACCATATAGACTCTCATAATGACCATTACCATATAGACTCTCATAATGACCATTACCATATAGACTCTTATAATGACCATTACAATATAGACTCTCATAATGACCATTACCATATAGACTCCCATAATGACCATTACAATATAGACTCTCATAATGAACATTACAATATAGACTCTCATAATGACCATTAATATGTAGACTCTCATAATGACTATTACCATATAGACTCCCATAATGACCATTACCATATAGACTCCCATAATGACCATTACCATATAGACTCTCATAATGATCATAACCATATAGACTCTCATAATGACAATTACCATATAGACTCTCATAATGACCATTACCATATAGACTCTCATAATGATCATAACCATATAGACTCTCATAATGCCCATTACCATATAGACTCTCATAATGACCATTACCATATAGACTCTCATAATGACCATTACCATATAGACTCTCATAATGACCATTACCATATAGACTCTCATAATGACCATTACCATATAGACTCTCATAATGACCATTACCATATAGACTCTCATAATGACCATTACCATATAGACTCTCATAATGACCATTACAATATAGACTCTCATAATGACCATTACCATATAGACTCCCATAATGACCATTACAATATAGACTCTCATAATGAACATTACCATATAGACTCTCGTAATGACCATTACCATATAGACTCTCATAATGACCATTACCATATAGACTCCCATAATGACCATTACCATATAGACTTTCATTAATTACCATGTAGACTCTCATAATGACCATTACCATATAGACTCCCATAATTACCATTACCATATAGACTCCCATAATGACCATTACTATATAGACTCCCATAATGACCATTACAATATAGACTCTCATAATGACCATTACCATATAGACTCTACTAATGACCATTACCATATAGACTCTCATAATGACCATAACCATATAGACTCTCATAATGACCATTACCATATAGACTGTCATAATGACCATAACCATATAGACTCTCATAATGATCATAACCATATAGACTCTCATAATGACCATTACCATATAGACTCTCATAATGACCATTACCATATAGACTCTCATAATGACCATTACCATATAGACTCTCATAATGACCATTACCATATAGACTCTCATAATGATCATAACCATATAGACTCTCATAATGACTATAACCGTATAGACTCTCATAATTACCATTACCATATAGACTCTCATAATGACCATTACCATATAGACTCTCATAATGACCATTACCATATAGACTCTCATAATGACCATTACCATATAGACTCTCATAATGACCATTACCATATAGACTCTCATTATGATCATAACCATATAGACTCTCATAATGACCATAACCATATAGACTTTCATAATGACCATTACCATATAGACTCTCATAATGACCATTACCATATAGACTCTCATAATGACCATTACCATATAGACTCTCATAATGACCATAACCATATAGACTTCCATAATGACCATTACCATATAGACTCCCATAATGACCATTACCATATAGACTCTCATAATGACCATTACAATATAGACTCTCATAATGACCATTACCATATAGACTCTCATAATGACCATTACCATATAGACTCTCATAATGATCATAACCATATTCTAAAACTACGTTACCCAAGTTACTTGGATAAGGATATTTCATCTTGATTAAATAAGGTGCAAAACTACATTCACTATTGACATAAGAAAGTAGAACATTTTACTTTATGTTATTATGTTTACTAGCCTGGATGGCCGGCGTTGCCCGGGTGTTTGGAGGTGTTTGTTGAGCAAAAAAAAAAAAAATAAGTGGTAGTATGCAGGCAAGAAGGCTCAAACTCATACCGCGTAGGAAGAAAAAACGTGAAAAAAAAACATGACGCGTTTTCCGTTGCGTCCATTGCCAAACCGGAAGTACAAAGGTTTAAATTAAGTCAATCGAAAAGAGGGGATGACTTTTGAAAATATCGGCGAAAAACGCGACCTCTCCTTTTAGAAAAGTGCCCAGTGTAGGATGAAGGAATTAATGTTTTTAGCCAATTTTTCGATATTTGTCATCCGAAGGGTCGAGTTTCAAAATGATACCGGTCTCGTGAAAATCCGTCGCCTCTGTCAAAAGTTTTAGGCATACATGCATACATACATACATACATACATACATAGATTTAAACAGACAGGTGATATTATAAACTAGCGGGGGGTACCCAGCGTTCTCCTGGTGTTTGTAGGTGTGTGTGTTTTTGGGTAAATGAAAACAAAAATCGTTGGGTGTTTTAAAAAAAACGAAGCCTTGACACGCAGTTGGAAAATAATAAAGTGTGAAAAAAAAAACATGCGACTTGGCAGGCGCCCACTTTTGACGACTTAATGACGTCAACTTTGAGTGCAGGACAGTGTTTTATTTACCGCGAGTCTGTTCACTTCTTTTTTATACGAAAAAGCTTAATGCACATGCGGCGATCGAAAAATCTTTTGAAAGTCTGGCAAATAGACAGGCGACCTCGGTTGTTAACTCATAGATATTATCATTTAGGCATAATATAAGAAGTTTTAAGAAGAAGTGAGTCGACCGATCGCTTCTCGAAAAAAAAGCCTTTCTTGGACATACACAAAAAGCGAACATACATACATACACACATTTTCGCTTTTATATTTATAGATAACTTGAAAATCATGAAATTAGGATATGAATGTTAATAAGGGGGTCAGAGCTTGGCGCAAGAGTGCACACGGGTCTTCATTGATTGGAAACGCTGCAGTGGGTAAAGGCATTGATATAAATTTCAGTAAATTTATAACACTGTCACTTTACTTCCACCGAATAAATTGTATCATAATTAGTTAAAAGAACTTAACAGGCTATTTACTATATATGAACCCTAATCCCCAAGTGTCTTTTGACCTTGGTATGTGGCGACTCATTAATAACATATAAAAAAAAATGGACGTTTTCATGAGATTGACATTTTTGTTGTCATAAATGCATCCATTCATTAAATTTAGAAAGTATCTTTACAATTATATAAATGCAACTTTGCTTGTGTGTGTGTGTGTGTGTGTGAGAGAGAGAGAGAGTTCCTTATAGACTCCGAAACGGCTGAACAGATTTTCTTAAAAGTTTACAGCACTTTATAAATCTGGGAGTCATCTTAGTTAAATTTTGTCTCAGAATACCCCCGATAATTACCGATAATCGATACTCAAAACCGTTATTTTAATTTATCTATCATCAGTAAAGCCATTTTTTCCATATCGTGGCTTAGCAACAATGATAAAACAACAGCCATGAAAATTCTACTGTGGGTAAGTTGATAGCGTGTTTTTTTTTTGGGGGGGGGGTGCATGACGAGGTCTCTAGGTTCAAACCCTGCATGTAAATTCTTAATGTTTTTCTTTTTCAGAAAGAAGTTTATATAAAATAATTTTATAAAAGAAACAGTAGATTCTCTAGAGTGCAATGTAGAATAACATATATTTTGGACTAAATTACTGCATGGAGGCACGTGAAGCTTCCTCCCGGGCGATTTCACGGATTTTGGTGACAATAAAAATATAGGAGTATGAAATATTCGTTGACCATCATTCAATCCCGGGCAACGTCGGATCTCCCTGCTGGTTGTTTATATCTTTAATATTTTGATCTTTTGTTGACTTCATATTTGTATTATTTTCGAATATATATATGTATGTATATATGTATCTATATATATAAATTATTACTATAATAAATGCGTAAATACCTACAGACACTAGTGTTTCATCCTATCAGAAATCATCATCAGTGCAGAGAGTCACGATTACAGCCGGTCTGAAGAATCAAATCCAGCCACAAAGCCATCTCTGACTCCATTAGTAAGGAACAAACCACACGGCCAACGTTAACCGCGAGAAATACAGTTGAAATGTAAACGTTTATTATTAAATGTCGAGACGTCCGTCCACTTTGAATGATTATAACATCATAATCTGCACGCACGTACAAACACACACACACACACACACACACACACACACACACACACACACACACACACACACACACACACATATAGTAAGTTATAAAATATATATGGCGATTAAACTACACTGAATATTCCGCGTTTCATCCACTCTAGGATTCTTAAGTCTAGAGAATCCTAGAGTGGATGAAACGCGGAATATTCAGTGTAGCTTAATCGCCATATATATTTTAAAACTTACTAACAAGCTCTACCTATGTATTGAGCACTGTTGAAGTAAATACTTACAGTTTAAGCTAAAATTTTCGTATATTAATTTTATGTGAGTAAATGAAGTAGTTATATATAACTACTTCATGTATATATATATATATATATATATATATATATATATATATATATATATATATATATATATATATACATGAAGTAGTTATATATTCCACCATAAACGAACACTTCTGTAAAGTCTGAGGAGGCTACATGATGGCCAAAAAACGGTCGCATAGCTGAAACAATAAAAATAAATATAATAATAAACAGAAAAAAACGGTAATAAAAAATAAAACGTATATATATATATATATATATATATATATATATATATATATATAGTATTTGAATACATCTGTTATTTTTTTAACTTTCATTTCATGTTGTTAATCCTGAAATTGTGTACTCGTAGGGCCTAAACCTGGAATGAGCAACATGCTTTGTGCTAGACTGATTCGAAGTTACACAACCCTAAATTTCTGTTGCAGTATTTAAAACCAAAACATTTTACAGCAATCAAGAAATCAGAACATTAATGAAGAGATCAGAATCCAAAAATGAAATATATTATCACACAATAACGGATTCTTCTCCCAAAAAAAAACTGAAAAAAACAATAACTCTTTTTCTATCCAGCAACCTCAAGTTAACAATTATATTCTTACAATGCCCATAGCAAATGCAAACTCACACATTAGAACTTTATCCAAACTCCAAACCAAAAAATGAAAAAATCTAAATAATCCGAACGATTTAAAAATAGTATTCCAATTATAATATGTGTAAATGTAAATTCGTATAAATTAATATGTTACTGGGATTAAGTGGTTAACGGCATGGACTGACAACTTGCATGTGCAAAGTTCGAATTCTGTTTGTTCCACTAAGGGTGTTGGCAACCTTCACCTGGTCCCTTTTGTGAAAATCTAATTCCTTTCTAGAAAGAATTTTAACTAGAAAGCCATTAAGGAAAGTAATGCCAACGACAGAACAATTTGATTCAAAAGATATAAATGAATGAGTATAGCACTATCTAGTTGACTCGTTCAACTCTATTCTTAACATTAAACTATTTAATTATTTCTAGAATCATGTACTTAAAGGTGGACCATGTGGAAGTTGCTAACGTCCATAATGAAAGTTGCGCTATGGAACAGGCAAGATTTAAACCTGAAACTCCCAGGTCGTCAATCTGTGTCACTATACACTTGATCACATCACAGATTTTTTTAAAACTAAAATCTTATAGCAATCTGTAGTCCAACTATATTTTTTAATACTAATAGATCTCTTGTTGTAATCTTATGTGTCAATAGGGCTGTAAAATTACATAAGTAAGATCATAAAACTTGAAAGACACCCAACCATGTTATTGCATATCTGTGTCGCTATATACTTGATCACTGTCACATCACTGACTTTTTTTAAGACTAAAATCTTATAGCAATCTGTAGTCCGGCTATAATTTTAATACTAATGGATCTCCTGTAGTTTTCTGTAAAAGTACATAAGTAAGTAGAATGCAAATGAACACCTTGACCCAAGATCGTAAACTTGAAAGACACCCAACCATGTTAATGAATATTTTGCAACTCGTAGAGAAAACGTTTAATAAAAATGGATCTCCAAAGAAAAAAACTAACATTTTCCTGCCTTTGACCTTGACTCAATCTATGTATATAATTCTAAAAAGGAATAAGGTAATCAATTAAAATACAGTCATCCTCATTGTGTTTGTGAATAATTTCTTTTTGTAGAGTTTCAAAATGAAGAGACAAAAAAAAAAAAATGCACTTTTTTGAGCCTCACACTCATCCTTGTATTTTCTATTAAAGCGATGATGAAACTAATAGAAACAGAAGAGAACTGAAACTCATATTTGATTGCACGCTCCTCTGAATAGATAACATCATGAACGAAATAAATCAGCAACTAATCAATAAATTCCGAATTTCTCTCCGTCTTATTTTTTTAAATAACGTTACTATTGTTGTTGTTGTTGTCGTTGCAGTAGTTTCTATGGCAACCAAGCGTAATTTCATTTGGTAAAATTCCTCACCTTCAAAGAGCGAAGCTAATTCGTGTTACTTTAAGAGTCATTCAGTCTACCTGACAATCACTTGGTTGATTCCTTCAAACGTACTCACTTGCTGTGAGTACGTTTGAGTCACTCTATTTCTAAATGAATGTTAAATATAGGAAACACTGAAAAGCTCTAGGAAAAGGATTCATATAATGCATGCAACTTGTCGAAATAGCTTGAAACAAATTAAATCTATCTTTTCTGTGATCTGGGCCCAAACCTTCACCAAATTCGTATGCAACTACTGGACCATGCTGCTCTACATGTCATGGGTAAAAACCTGCAGTCTTGCAGGTATAACAAAGAGTTGCAGACAATGAGAAGGACTATATGCAGACGATTTTGAGGCACGATCTTTGTGGATTCTGTGCAGAAATATAATTCAATCAGTAACACAAAAACAAACCCCAAAACAAAAACAGAAAAATCCTTAAAATGCTTCCCTACCAGATGAGACTGATGAAAATGTTGAATGCTTTGGAAGAAGTCAAGTGAGTTTAGAAATAAACAGCTAATTCTAAGGATTATAAAATCAACGCTCTGATCCCCATCTGGCATCAATTGAAATAGATGGCTTTCGTCTTGGAGAGGCTCCATGTTTTGACAAGCTTCTGGGTTTGACCTTTACTCCTGATCTGAAATGGAACACGTACATCAAATCTGTTGCCAGGGACGCTGGGAAAATGGTGGGATCCTTCTACCGCTCCAGAAGATATCTCACTACTGATGCAATTCTCTATCTGTATAAAAGCCAAGTACGTCCAAGGATGGAGTACTGCTGCCACATCTGGGCAGGAGCTGCTAAAAACAGCCTATCCTGCTTTGACAGAGTACAAAATAGACTTCGTGGCTTAGTGGGGGATGCCCTTTTCTCTTCCCTGCAACCTCTCTCCCACAGAAGAGACGTTGTGAGCCTGTCTTTGTTTTATCGTTATTTCCATGGCAGGTGCTCGTCTGAGCTCCAATCTCTCTTCCCCCCCTCACCAATCTTTCACAAGAAACACCCGTCTGGCTGAAACTACTGTCAATAATTTTCCCCACTCTTTATCTGTGCCTAAATCCAAACGTAGATTCCATGAGCAAAGCTTCTTTCTTAGAATTGCATGCCAGTGGAACTCTTTGCCGCTTGCCTGTTTCCCATCTGACTACAACTTGGACGTCTTCAAGTCCAACATAAACAAACTCCTGACAAACCGCCCCCTTAAGTAAGACACTCTATCAAAACCGCCAATACTAATGATTACTATAATACTATCTCATTGATTACTGTACACGCAATAACCCTCATCCCTGAGTGGCCTTCGGGCCTTGATAAGTGGTGACCCCCATGTAAAAAAAAAAAAAAAAAAAATGAACACGTGAGAGCAGAGAACATCATGATGTGAAAAATGAGAGGAAGATTTCAGTCTATCCGGAGGGTAGTATAGAATTCCTTGGCACACTTTTTATCTAAACTTAAACTGAAGGTATGAAGTTACGAAAAACTTCAACGTATAAATGTGCAAAATTAGTTAATAAAGAAAGATTTACATTTTGTATAAAGCCGCACTATTTGTTTATTTTGTTACAAATCAAGAGTAAATCCAACAGCACTAACGTTTAATACATAAATATGTAACGTTATAGAAACGTTATGTAACGCATGCAAGTTATGTAACGTTTAATACATAATTATGTAACGTTATAGAAAGAAAAAATACAAAATTGTGACTCGTAGAGTTATAATAACTACCACTGTTTTTTGGTCCTGATTTCATTTGAAAATTCATAAAGTGTATCATGTATTTCATGATATACTTCTTGCATAAGTAAAAATAATTTGTCTCTTTTCTTCTTAATTATATAATATTATATAATATTATTATATAATATTACTATATGATATTATTATATACTATTATTATATAATAATATCATCATATAATATTATTATATTTTTTTTTTTTTTTTTTTTTTTTTTTACAAAGGCATCACCACATTATCAAGGCCCAGAGGCCACTCAAGGATAAGGGTTAAAGAGTGTACAGTAGAAGTTGGTCAATATAGTAATCATTAGTAATGAAAATTTGGTAAATTTAATAACTTATATGGAACGGCTCATCAAGAACTTATTTACTTTAGACTTGAACAAAACCATATTGTAGTCAGCCGGAAAGCAGGAAAACGGAAGACAATTCCACAGGCGTGCAGTTCTAAGAAAGAAGCTTTGTTCATGGAATCTACGTTTAGGTTTAGGCACAGATAAAGAGTGGGGGAAATTATTGATAGTGTTTACAGCTAGACGAGTGTTTCTTGTGAAAGTTTGGCGAGGGGGGACCATAGATTGAAGCTCAGTTGAACACTTTCCATGAAAATAACGATATACTATTATCTAATATTATTATATTATATTATTATTGTTATTATTATATAATATTATATAATATTAGTATATAATATTATTATATAATATTATTATATAATAATATCATATATTGTCTAATATTGTTATATACTATTATCTAATATTATTATATTATATAATATTATATTATTATTATATAATATTATTATATAATATTAGTATATAATATTATTATATAGAAGTTTTATTGTTCTTATATACCAGGTTGACAAGAAAGTTCTTGCGGTTTTTAACGGTTAAATTCAGATTAACATATCTCAGCTCAACCAAAAAGTTTTTCTTCGAAATACGCACCATCAGAATCAACACACTTTCGTGAATGGAACACAAACGTATTTAAAAAATTTCGAGTTCTGGTGGCGATGAAGTCGTTAAAGGCGTTTTTAATATCACTTAGGTTTTTAAAGCATTTCTCATGCAGAAAGATGGCGAGTTACTTGAAAAAGATGTAGGTGAGAGATCTGGAGAGTATGGCGGATGAGGCAGAGTTTCGTAGTCCAATTTGTTCAGCTTTTGCAGGGTCGGTTTAACAATGTATAGTTGGGTATTATTGTGGAGAAGAATTGGGCCTTTTTTGTTGACTAATGCTGGTTATTGCTGTCGAATTTCTGATGCATTTCATCCATTCGTTGACGGTACTTCACTGCCGTAATGGTTTCGCCTTCATTCAAAAAACTATAATGGATGAGACCAGTCGCAGACCATCAAACAATCAGCATGACCTTCTTTTGGTGCAGCTCTGGCTTCAGGAAGTGTCAAGGAGATTTGTCGGCATCTAACCACTGAGCTGAGCGTCACCTATTGTTGTAAATAGTCCATTTTTTATCACAAGTCACAGCCTGGTCAAAAAATGGGCCATTCTTGTTGTGTAAAAGAAGGGAAGATGACACTTTATAATGGCGTTTCTTTTGGTTGTCGTTTAATTCGCGAGGCATTTATCAAGATTTTTTTTGTCTTTTCAATCTCTCTCAAGTGGTTGGAAATCGTCATATACATTGCGGCTAATTAAGAAAAACAGTTGTGTGAGCATTGGCTTTGACTAAGCTTCTTTATTGATCGTTATCAACATTTGATGGCCGATCACTATGCTCATCATCTTCAAGACGCTCATCGCCGCCACAAAATTTCTCAAACCACCACTGTGCTGTGCATTCAGTAGTGGGTCAAACACTTCACTTATATCGCGAGCTTTTCGGCCTAGCTTGAATTAAAATAAGAAAATTGTGCGAATTTGCTTTTTTTCCACTTTGTATTCAACGTTCTGAAAAGAAAACATACTTGTTTTAAAACGATTGTAATTTAAATGATTAGATAGAGCGAAAAACGCCCTTTAAAATAATTTATAAAGTAAATAGTCTTATAATGAAAACTTATTTGAAAATACATCATTTGAAATCCAAATTAAAAATTTCACAAGAACTTTCTTGCCAACCTAATAGAAGTAAAGAGATTTATTATTTTGTTATCTAATTCATATACCTGTTCATGGTGTATACAGACATATTTATGTAAATGAAATTGCCACATAGAAAAAGCGAGAATCACTCTTTATCTAAATATTTGCAGAGACAATAAGAAATACGAGAGTGGGAATAAGTAATATAAATTACATAAATAGCTAAAAAGGAAGAGACGTGTTCAGTTAATTACAAATTACGCCCAATTTCTTCTTTTTTTTTTTTTTTTTAATTTTTTTTACAAAGGAGTCATCACTTATCACGGCCCGAAGGTACTTCGGAGATAAGGGTTAATGAGTGTGCAGTAATCAATGGGACAATATTGTAGTAATCGTTAGTAGCAGAAATTTGGTAAATTGAATTACTTAAGGGGACCGCTCATCAAGAACTTGTTCACATTGGACTTGAACACAACTATATTGTAGTTACTTGGAAAGCAAGGAAATGGAAGAGAGTTCCACAACCATGCAGGTCTAAGCTTTGTTCATGAAATCTAGGTTTAGGCACAGATAAAGAGCGGGGGAAATTATTGATAGTGGTTTCAACTAGATGAGTGTTTTTCGCCAAAGTTTGGCAACGTGGGACCATTAATTGGAGCTCAGACGAGCACTTGCTATGAAAATAATGATAAAGCAAAGACAGATTCGCAACGTCTCTTCTGTGGGAAAGAGATGCAAGGAAGAGAAAAGGGCATCCGCCACCAAGCTACAAAGTTTATTTTGAACTCTGTCAAGGCAGAATAAGGTCCTTCTGACAGCTCCTGCCCAGATGTGGCAACAGCACTCCATCCTTTGACGTACTTGGCTCTTATACAGGTAAAGAATTGCATAAGCAGTGAGATATCTACTAGAGCGGAAGAATGATCCCACCATTTTTCCAGCTTTCTTTCTGACATAACTCAATCCCTAAACTAAAGTATATTTTAGCATATATATTTTTTTCCATTAAAATATATATGAAACCAAAGGAAGTAAACGCTGATTGACTTGCATAATAATTTCTATTTCTACTATTATATAAAAGTCACTTTGTGTGTGTGTATGAGTTTCTTCCTCATAGGTTCCGAAACGGCTGAGCCCATCTTTGGCAAATTTCACACAAAGGAAATTTATATGCCTGGCAGTGTTCTTAGATATGTTTTGTACAAGATGTTATCCGATAAGTATCGAAAATCGAAAAAATCTCATCTGATTATTTACATTAGACCGGCCAAGGGAAATAATAAAATTATTTCCCTTGGCTGGTGTAACGTAAAATAGTCCCCTACAAAAATTCTTCTTTTTTATCTATTAGGTTGGTGCAAAAATAATGTCGTTTTTATATATATATAGTTGAACGTCAAAGAACATTATTTTTGCACCAACCTAATATAAGAAAAGAAAGACTATGTTTAAGATCGTCAAATTCAAATATCAGCTGACGTGATATTGTGAACAAACACAGACGGAATTTGATGAACGACATTATCATTATTATATTTTAACTTTTAATTTTTTTGTTAATTAGTCCACCGAACAAATTAGTCCTTGTAATATCTATATATATAAAAGCGAAACGTCTGTGTGTATGTATGTATGTTTGTTTGTAACGCTAAAACTTTTAAAAGACGGAACCAAACTTGACAACTTTGGTATCATATTGAAGCCCCATCACCCGGATGACAAATATCGAAATTTCACGTCAAACGGACCACTAGAAGTGGGCTCAACTGATCAGTGTTCTTCAAGGGGGGCCCCCAAAAACCTGTAATTATCTATATATATAAAAGCCAAACGTCTGGTCAAGTCACTAAATAGAGATTAGCTGGTTTCCCGGCATAGCCCAGGATGTAATATAGATTGACTGAAATACATGTTCTAGCTGGTTTCTAGGCGTTGCCAGGGATGTAATATAGACACATTATGTTGTATATTACCTGTTCTCTTCTCCCTAAGGTAAAACAATTTCATATACATGCTGTAAATTACCTATGCTAGGGATAAAACATGAACAATACCAGTCCTAGGGTAGATAAAACAAATAATACATAGAGATGAAAGATTCCTCTCCCCTAAGAATAAAACATATGTTCAATATCTGCTTTTGTTTTTTCATTGTTTATATGGTCCCGAGCAACGCCGGGTAGCCCTGCTAGTATATAATAATTAATAGTCAGCTAGTAATAGATAGCTTTAAAGATTATCATCAGAATCTATCACTCAACATAGACTGCTTCAGCTAGTATGAAGTAAATGTAGCATGATTTTATACCTTCTGGGTGATCATATAATATTTGTTTGTCAGCAAATTTAGAAACTGTGTTTGCAGAATTGTGTAAAGTCAAAAATAGCCCGAAGAAAGGTAATGCACAACTAAGAAAATTAAACTATAAGAAAATTAGGAAATTCTGCCGCAAATAACAAAACAAATGAATAAATAAACAAGCTTGTTAATATACATTTGTAGTATTTGCATTATTCAGACTGTTTTCAATTTGGACATTTTTATAGTCAACACGGAATCTGATACAGAAATTTGAACCGAACCATTTGTTTAATTCACAGAGGTAAGTTGCTCTCATATTGTCAGCCATAATCAGTTAGAAGCGTTGATTATAATGCTACTAGCTGGATACCCGGCATTACCCGGTCGTACAATATGCTTAAACATGATATGTTAATCCATGCAAATTACATATGTATTATTCCAGAATCAATCCTTTATTGAATATTTCGAGAAATAATTTGCTCGGTGGACCAATTCGCAAAATAAATAGATAAATAAAAAATAATAATCATAATGTCGTTTATCAAATTCTGTTTGTATTGTTTACAATTTCATGTCGGCTAATATTTGGGCTTGGTGATGAATGCCCTGCAAAGTCACTTCTGATTAATGTTTAGTTTTAAAATATGGAAGCAAAGAAATGATTTGCGGCGATTTTAAATGGTACATCTCCTTTTATCGTAAATTGAATTCATTAATAAGAAAATATTACAATAAAATAGTGAGGTACACCCGGCTTTAACAGGAGATCATTCAATCTGTAGTCGAATGCTGTACCACTGAGCTATATTTCTAAGTGTCAGTAATTCTGTTTTCTTTTTTTGTTTAAAGAAAATATGATTTGCCGAGATTTTATTATCTCCCTTGCCGGTGTAACATAAAATATTTCCGTGTAAAATTCTTTTTTATCTATAAGAAAGAAAGACTATTTTTAGGATCGGATCTTTGGATTTTCGATACTTATCGGATGAATTTCTGTACAAAACATATCTAAGAACACTGCCAGACATATAAATTAGCTTTGTGTAAAATTTGAAAAAGATGGGCTCAACCGTTTCGGAACGTATAAAACAAAGAACTCAGACACACACACACACACACAAGCATGCACACACACAAGCGTGTGCACACACACACGCACAAAGTGATTAGTAAAGATTTTTCATAGGTATTAAATCTTTAACACCTAAAAGCCTTGCCAACGCATTTGATGTATGTGTTCCATTTCAGATCAGGAGTAAAGGTCAAATCCAGAAGCTTGTCAAAACATGAGGCCTCCCCAAGACGAGAGCCATACATTTCAATTGATGCCAAATAGGGATAAAATCTTGGTTTTACATGCATTAAAAGTAACTAGCCACTTCTTCCCCCATGGTACCACGTGCTCAAGATCAGAGGAGAGAGAATCGGAGAGAACTTGGTCGTTTATGGTCTTAGATGTGCCCACCATAGATGGTAATGTCATCAGCATAAATGTCTACGAATGATGTAAGGATATGATTTAGAAGATCATTAATTTAGATCAGGATGAGAGTTGGGCTCAGGATGGACCCCTGAGAGACTCCAGCATTAATACTGTAAGCTTCTGATTTCTGCCCATCAACTACTACTCTTATGAATCTATCAGAGAGAAATGATTGAATAATTGAGAAGACATTTCCGGCTATACCATAGCTGGAGATCTTATGAAGTAACCCTTTATGCCATACCCTATCAAAGGCCTTTGATATGTCAAGAGCAATTGTTCTAGAAAGGTAGCCTCCGTCGAGAGATTCACTAATCCTATAAGATATAACTGTAAGCACATCTGCTGTAGATCTAGCAGAATGGAAACCATATTGTGTGTCACTAAGAAGGTTATTTTTGCTGAGATGGTTGATTACTTCTCTATTTAACATAGATTCCAGCAACTTACTCATGACGCACAGGAGACTTATTGGCCTGTAATGAGAGGGAGATGACCGATCACCTGAATGCTTAAATACAGGGCATACTGATGAGATTTTCCAGGGTGATGGGAAGCAATTCTCCTTAAGACAACGTTTAAACAGTTTTGTAAGTATGGGTGCTAGTTCTGGTTGAAGTTTTTTTAGTACTATAATTGGAATACTGTCAGGGCCGGTTGCTTTATTATAATCAAAGTTTTTGATTAGCTTGGCAACATCACATACAGATATTTGTATATAACATAGTGTGTTTTCTTGATACAGGAGGAAATATTGGGGGTTGGCAGCCTTGGCTGCAAAGGGTAAACTTAGCTGCAAAGTTCTTGGCAAAGAGTTCGGCTTTGTCTGATGTTGACGAGATTACCTCAGGTCTATTGATGATAGTTGGGATAGAACACATGCTTCTGTTCAGGATTCTGTTTGCTATTTAACAAAACTGGTGGGAACCAAGCCGCTGCTCAGCTACTTTGGACTTGACGGACTGAGCATACAACCACCTTGCATTCTTTATTACTTTTTTACAGTAGTTGCTGACAGTCCTGAAGGTGGCTTTACTCTCACTACATCTATTATGTTGGAAGCAATGGAAAAAGTGATTTCTGTGCGCAATGGCAGCAGCACATTCTGGAGAGAACTACGGCTGGCTGTTAGGTTTTTGCTGGAACGTTTTCGAGGGTATGAAACAGTCTATACTTACAATTAACCATTCCATCAGGTCTGATACTATAGATGACACATCCTTTTTTTTAACATGGAACGCAGATATAAATGTATGGAAGCTATCCCAGTCAGCCATAGAGTATCGATATACTGTACGATGGAAAGGTACGTCTGAGGACTTATTACATTTCATTTTTATCTTAATTGATACAACCATGTGGTCGGAAGATTTAAGTGGAAACAGAACGGAAACTGAACATAATTCAGGGCAAGTTGTGAGAAAAAGGTCTAGGAGACTCGCATACTGGCCGTTAGTGTTGGGCACATGGGTGGGTTCATGAACAATCTTAATGAGGTTATAAGCAATGGAGATATCGTGACAGAATCTCCCCTCACCATCGGTCTTGTTTGAGTGGGTTAACCATTCCACATTATGAACATTGAAGTCTCCACATACGTGAATGTTAGCTGAAGGATAAGCAGATAGGACGTGATCAATTTTCTCAGATATGCTTTAAAGATAGTAACTCCACCGTTACAATCAATATTTAGTAAATGAGCCTTTACTCTCAATGACAGTTGCACATCTTCGACTACAAGAACGAATCAGTTCTTGACAATTCTCAATACTAATTTTAGACCATTCTTCTTGAAGCTTCACCCACAAATCTTCCGTGTTAGTGGGATTTCTTTCCGTAACTTTCACTTCTAAGGTCTTTCAAAGATTTTCTATTAGATTTAAGTCAGGACTTTGCAGTGGCCAATCCATAATTTCAAAATCTTGCTCGCTAATTAACTCATTATCACCTTTGCCTTGTGACATGGGGCATTATCTTGCATAAAGGTAGCGCTATCGAAACCTGACTCCTGTATGATTGGCACAACAAGATCTTGGACAATGCTTTTATAAATCTGTGCGTTTACACAAGTAACCAGACAAGAGGCGTTCTACCTTGGTTAGGAAACATTCCAAATACCATGACATTTCCGCTCCCAAACTTGACAGTTTTCTTAGTACACTTTGCACTTAATCTTTCACCAATACGTCTCTTTACATTGTTTTTTTTCACATCATTTCCAAATAAATTAAACTTGCTTTCATCACTGAAAAATACTTTTGCCCAATTTTCATATGTCCAAATTACATACCTGTTTGCAAACTCTAATCCCCTCTTATTCTTCGAACTAACAAGTGATTTCTTCCCTGGCCTATTTCTTGCAGTCGTCTAGAAACAGTCTGTCTTGACACATTAACACATGAGGTAGTATTTCGGCCAGAAATTGGGCTGTTAAGGGGTCAAAGTTCAAGGATTTGACTTTTGAGAACTCTACCAAACTCCTCCGACAATTTTGGGTCTGAACACTTGAAATTTTAGATATAGGTTTCTTGGACATGGATCTAACTTAATAACTTGATTTG
The DNA here is from genome assembly GCF_053919585.1 of Euprymna scolopes. Classification (NCBI taxonomy): domain Eukaryota; kingdom Metazoa; phylum Mollusca; class Cephalopoda; order Sepiida; family Sepiolidae; genus Euprymna; species Euprymna scolopes. The sequence continues at coordinate 157,450,742 of NC_136485.1, read as the reverse complement.
AGCCCAAAACAATAAATGTTTAGGGGTAATAATAGGGGTCAAAGTTAAAAAATGGACCGTTTTTTTGTTTATCTCCCAACACTCGGGCAACGCCGGGCACCAATGCTAGTGTATAAATAAAAAATGCTTTGCAGGGATGCGATAGAAGTAAAATAGTTTCGCTTGTTTCTTTTCCTTATAAGGGAAATGTTTTCCATAATGTTTTATTGTTAAAGTGTTTTCTATTCAATAAGTCTGAAGAAAGGCTGTTCTTGTGAAAACTTTCAAATAACATAATGTTTGAATTTGTCCAAATGGTCTTGAAACAATTGTAACTAACAATGAAATACACTTTTTGTTGCTATGAACCCATTCTTTGAAGTATTGGTTTTTGTTAAAATAGTATGTGTAGATATATATATATATATATATATGGCAATTAAGTTATGCAGAATATTTTTCATTTCATTCTGGTGAGAATTCGTCAGACATAAGCGGAATATTCTCTGTAGCTTAATTGCCATATATATTTTCATAACTTACTACCTAGCTCTACATATGTATTGAGCACTATTTATGTAAATACTGAAAATTTACGCATAAAATTATATTTTCATATATTAATTTATGTGATTAAATGTAGTAGTCATACACACACACCCATATATATATATATATATATATATATATAGAGAGAGAGAGAGAGAGAGAATAAATGACAAAAAACTATATTCCAAAATTTATGATGTTGACCATCTTATAATTTATTCCTTTAATTCAGTTGACTTTTACAATTATTGACAGTATGTTTCATAGCGCAAAATCAATCATTTAATTATTATATCAATTGAAGGAATAAATTATAAGATGGTCAACATCATGAATTTTGGAATATAGTTTTTTGTCATATATTCTCTATATTGCTCTGTAATTACATTGAGCTTCTTAAATAAGGATTGGTATATATTATAAGAAAATATATATATATATATATATATATATATATATATATATATATATATATATATATATGAGAGAGAGAGAGAGATTCATATTTAAAATCCATATAATCTGACAGAAGTGTGAAAGTAATGTATTTCCTGTCAAGTTGATAGGAAATCCTAGTTGTAACTACACTTCTATATTATTTTCTCTTGTTTATTATTAAAAAATAGATACGCATGATTCGAAGAAATGAGAAACTGTTAAAGAATTTTAAATCATGAATATTTTTTGTCAATAACTTCGAGACATCAAATCTGACATGAAATGAAGAACTCTCGAAAATATAAGATGTGTCATAGATAGTGCACAAATACCAATGATACTATTGCTAATACTAAAAATTTTAAACACTTCTAGACGTCAAAACGATTTGACAGAATGGTACTAAATTTGGCATTATCCTCTCTTCTGGCGTACCAGATGTGTTATAAGATCTGAATGATATTACTACTACTAATACTTCTACTATCTATCTATCTATCTATCTATTTATCTATCTAAGATATAGCTATAATCAAGTTGACACACAGGTTACTGTAAGATCACAAAAGTACTGGTCAGTACTAAATGGGTGACAATTTGTGAAGACTAGGTGCTGTATGTAAGAAAAAGTCTTCTTAAAATTCAAATTAATCTTTAAATCAATCGTATACAAAAACATGTTTTTCAATCGTATGTGTGTCCCTTTTCTTCATGAAATTTTCATTGATGGCCCTGTTCTTGTGGAGAAATCGACTGAAACTTCTTTCTCATCAAATCTTTCTTGGAGTTCATATATCAGATGCTGTTCTCTTTTTCTGCTTCTCATGAAGATGGTTCTTTCTCTCACTCTAAATTCTTTTTCACATCTGAGGATATTGTCTATCTCTACAAATTTACTATTAGACCATCTATGCAGTACTGTTGTCATATTTAGGTCAATAAATCTCTGTCACATTTGAAGGTTCTTGATTAAGCACAGAAATGTATCGCTAATTTGATTGGCACCACTCTTTCTACTTTTTTTGCAACCTCTTTCTTACAGATGTGATACTGCTAGTCTCAGTCTTTTGTATAAATGTGGCATCCGCATGTGTTCTTCAGAATTGTCTGATCTATTCTCTGCATTTTTTTTGTTCACTACCAATTCGCTATTTTGATGTCTAATTTTAATACAGCTTCTAATTCCAATAGCTTCTTTCCAAGAACATGCTTACAATTTTTTCTTACCTTGGTCTTTTATCGCCTATCTTTGTGATAATCATCATTCGTTTTTGTTAACTCAAGTGGCTTCACGCCTTGTCTGGAATTATTTCCATAAACGATGTACAATTGCTGTATAAAAATAGCCCAATAATTGTTCACATGCTGTAAAAGCAACTAATAATAATAAACACATAGTGGCTTCCTTCAGTCTTGACAGACTATGGATATCCACTTGTGCGTGAAATTTTTGTGGCAAAAGTTGCGCAATCACCAACCACACCTCTCCTGAGTCAACATTGTTGAATACCAGTGGCAAATAATGCCGTGATAAGCAGAAAGCATATACAGCACCTAGAATTTCCAAATGGTCACCCATCAAGTACTAGCCAGGCTCAGGGTTGCTTAACTTTGATGATCTGATGAGAACTAATGTGCCAACGTGATTATGCCATACATAACGTATAACAGGTTCTAAATGTACTGAGAGAATATTTCTATAGTATGAAAAGACCTTGGGATGGTGATTGCGTCAAGGGTAGAATGGTGGGCAAAATTAATTAATAAAGAATAAACAGATCAAATATTCGAAAATATTTCTGAGGTATCGATGTTACATTCGATGTTAATGAAAAGTGGGAAGAGTTAACAGAAAGTGGAAACCAATTATCGAAAAATAATCATAAAGTTTCTTATTAAAAATTAAAATTAAAATAATACGACTACATATAATAATAATAATAATAATAATAATTTTACTGTACACGCATTAACCCTTATCCTCGAGTGGCTTCCAGTCCTTGACAACTGGTGACTCCTTTGTAAAAAAGACAACTTTTTTAAAGTCGAAGCAAAAATGAAAATTAAAAGATTCCCAAGCAACACAAAGTAGGTAAAACTATTCTAACATATGAAATTTTCTTTAGTATTTTAAAATATCGATCAAAATAGCATTTGATTCTGATTGATCATTTTGTGTTTTGTTTCCCATATTAAAATATCTGTGGCTTTACGTTAGGGTTTGTGTCTGCTGATAGAAGTGCTGGTTGAGTTTGAATAAAATAAATATGCATTAGATACGTTTGAAGGCAAAACAACGCATTATTACAAAATAAACAGACATTTATTTTGTTTGAAATTTATATAAATTTCAAACAAAATAAATGTCTGTTTATTTTGTAATAATGCGTTGTTTTGCCTTCAAACGTATCTAATACATATTTTATCCGTGGCTTTAGTTTGTTTGAAATCAAAAATCATTTTGGTTAGGAAGATTGTGATGATGGCAACCATTTTAACCCATTAGATTCCACTGTCTTATAAATAGAACAGCAAATAATTTCTTTTAAAGTCTATAAGATAATATACAATAGTACTGCTTACTTCATAATTACTTTAAAGAAAGGTTAATATTCATCTTTATTAATTAACTTTGCTCCAAGAGTTGTTGGAACCCTCATAAAATTCTTGTGGATTTGCTAAAATTCTATTAGGTTGATGATGTATAGACTTATATAAACGAGTCTAGGAATAACAAGCCATTAACTTATTATGAACTGCTTTACTCCTTAACATAAAGTGTAAGTTTTATCTTGAATGTGTAGCATCTTGATTTCTAAAATATCTCACATGTACCCAGTTTCTCATCCATATGGGGGAGTCAATAATTCACTCTCTAAATAAAATAAATTACTTTTTTCCTTTTAATTTGTGTATTCTAACACATATTTAAGCATTATACAAAAGTTTCAAAATAGTAATAATAGTAAAAAAAAAAAATTTGATCCCTGATGAGTTAAACAGTGAATCAAATAATATAAAGGAGATAAATCTTCTCAGCTCAAAATATGACTACATTAATTGATTCATTACTAAGCATTTTGTCTAACATTTTATGACCATTTTGCATGTTTCTGTATATATGTGTTTCTCGCCTAAACATTGATTCATTCATTACTAGGGCTATGACAACAGCATATTCTTTCCATTGTTTTGACTCTCGAGTGTGTATTCGTTCATATTCTATATGCTTTTATATAAAGTAATGTGGTTCTCGGTTGATTAAGTCTGTCTAACTATGTCAGATATATACTCTAGAGTTTTTTTTTTTTACGTATCACCACTTATCAAGACCAAGAGGCCACTCGAGGATAAGGGTTAAAGAGTGTACAGCAGACAGTTGGACAATATATTAATCATTAGTAATGGAAATTCGGTAAATTTCTTAACTTATATGGAACAGCTCATCAAAACCTTGTTTACATTAAACTTGAAGACAACCATATTGTAGTCAGCTGGAAAGCAGGAAAACGGAAGACAGTTCCACGGGCATGCAGTTCTAAGAAAGAAACTTTGTTCATGAAATCTACGTTTAGGTTTAGGCACAGATAATATTTTCCGCTAGACAAGTGTTTCTTGTGAAAGTTTGGCGAGGTGGGGACCATAGATTGAAGCTCAGTCGAGCACTTGCCATGAAAATAAAGATAAAGTAGAGACAAACTTGAAATCTGTCAAGGCAGGATAAGTCCTTTTTAGCAGCTCCTGCCAAGATGTGGCAACAGTACTCGATCCTTGGACGTACCTCGCTCTTATATAGATAGAGAATTGCATCAGCAGCGAGATATCTACTGGATCTATAGAAGGATCCCACCATTTTTCCAGCGGCTTTGGCAACAGATTTAATGTATGTGTTCCATTTCAGATCAGGAGTAAAGGTCAATCCCAGAAGCTTGTCAAAACATGAGGCCTCCTCAAGACGAGAGCTATTCATTTCAATTGATGCCAGATGGGGATCAGAGCGTTGATGATATAAAGATAAAAGCTTGGTCAAAACAATAAAAAGAATATTCTCTTGTCATATCCCTATTCATTGCTATTGGATGTTTCTGTATATATGTTTCTCGCCTAAACATTTTTCTTAAACATTTTACTATTGATCTAAATTTCGTTATAAAAAGTGAAACCAATTAATTTTAGGCAACAGCGGGTAGATACAGCTAGTATTAAGTATTTTCATCTTGGTTAAGTATGTATTTGCTAGGAAGGAATAAAAATAGATTTGCAAATCTCCTATATTAATGAGTCAATTTTGAGATCCATGCAAGATTCGTTCAATCAAGTATTTGAATATTGCTGTCAATTATCGGCACAAAAAGCTCACCATTGAATGTAAAAAAAATGGTACGGAATTATTGAGGCTATAAGTAATTTTGATCACAGGGAAATATTGGGAAAATTAGATATTGCAACATTTTAAGAATTCTGAATGTAAAATGATCTAATTGAATCATTTTAAATTGTAAATGGAAATGGACAACTTTTATAAAATATCTCACTTATATTGCTCACCACAGTACTTTTTAGGAGTAGGTATCCAAAAAAATTTCAATACTTATGAGGAGCCTTCAATAAGTTTCCAGACTTTTGGGACATGAGTCAAACTTTTTAATAGATATGTATGCACATAAAATTATGAGCAATACATAGGGCCGAGCAAAGCCGGGCTGAACTGCTAGCATATATATATATATATTAGTAGTCTGACAAGGCTACAGGGGAGAGAACAAAGAAAAAAAAAAGCCTCAAGCAAAATTCATCCCGAAGCAACAAAACTAAAGCTGGCTTGCCAGATCACTTAATATACAAATGTAGGCAAATTTCAGCATATTTATTGGTTTGAAAATATAGGTTCTTTTTTACCAATTTTCATAACATTTTAACCATAGAATAGTATAATAATTTTTAAACAGCCTGCACATTTTCATGTAGTTTCGTCTCATAAAACCAAAGATATGAGCATTTCAATATTCAATTTGGTTACGAGTATAGATTTATCTGTATATATTTCTTTATGTAAATATAGTCATATTTTGCTACGATATGCAGACCGTTTCGATTATTATTGATCTCATCAGGCAAGAAAATTAAAAATTAAAAAGGTTTAAGAGCATTTTTAATTTTAGAGGAGAAAATATATATTTGCCATTTCTGACCTGAGGCATCATGGTTAATGTTGTTCTTGTTCTTATCAGATAACAACATTAACCATGATGCCTCAGGTCAGAAATGGCAAATATATATTTTTCTCCTCTAAAATTAAAGATGCTCTTAAACTTTTTTAATTTTCCTGCCTGATGAGATCAATAATGATTGAAACGGTCTGCATATCTTAGCAAATATGACTATATTTACAAAACAGAAAAAGAAAAAAATTATAATTTGTTCTCTTTTAATTGAGTACTTTCAACGACCCTTGTTGGAATTTTTTATTTATTTTTTTTATTACATTTTCACCCCAAACAAGGCGCATTGCCACTTTGGTGTAGGGGGCTACTATCAGGGGCCGCAACTACTGTGGCACTATGTTGGGATTTGGGCAGCAAGATGTCGGTTCACGTTGCACTTGAACTTCTGCATGTCAGTACAGTTAGGGAAGCAGGAACCTGGAATGGAATTCCAGAGTCTAGCGGTTCTGAGGAAGAAACTACTGGAGCAGAAAGATCTTTTACATCTAGGGATCTCTACTGTGTGGGGGTCGGATTTAGCTGCCTGTCGAGTTTGTCGAGGGTGTCTACGTTGTGGGGGCACAAGTGTCTGCAGTTCGTCAGCACATTCACCATTAAAATACTTGTAGAACAGGCAGAGGGATGCAACATTTCATCGATGGGACGGCCTATCAGATTGGCGATTCTTTTTTTAACCTTGTCTAGGAGCGAGAGACTAGTAGCAGATGCACCAGCCCAAATGTGACAACAATACTCCACACATGGGCGAATGGTGGCCTTATAGAGGTACAGTAGTTTTCTCGCACGAATCTAGCATGGAATTCAATGATTTTAATCTTTTTAATATTTTTAAACCTGGAATATATATATAAATATACCACTTTTGTTTGTCAATTTTATAAGTTCTAAATCTCAGGGACTATTAATCTGAATTTAATAAGTGAAAGCTAATGACCTGAATTGTGTAGGGGGCTATGTGACATTTTCCCTTAAGGTCACACATTAAAAGGATCATCCATCATCCAGAGCTTAATTTTGGCACTTTTTTACAGCCATGAAATGTTTCTATCATAGTCATTTGTTTTCCTAGTTTTGCATATGAATTACAAAATATCTGATATTTGCCCAAAACCTCTGGCCTTGATGGAGAGGAGACTAAAACTTGCTGCTATGATTTCAAATGATCTGAAATAACAGCAAAGGGAAACTAGATTCCTACTATTTCTCATATGTTATTTCTCCCATCTTTTTTTTCATACATAAAGTAAATTTCACAGTGTATAAGGATTATTTGATACATTGGAACATTAATTTTATCGGTAAGTCAATTAATCTCCTGTATCGCTGAATAGTTTTACTTACATGAACAAACAATAGTACCAATGTTCTTAGAGGGATCATCAGTTGTTTACCACAAAACACTGTTTTCAGGATTTAATATATATATATATATATATATATATATATATATATATATATATTCAGAATAATGAAATACAATATCGGTCTTACAAAATATTATTGGATATAATATTTTATATAAGAATATCCCAACTAAATAAAATTGCTCGATATACTAGATAGAGCAAATAAATCATAATTTAAAAATTAAAAATTTGTGATTTGAAAAAGTTAAATTTCAAATATAGAAATTTTATTGTATGCAAGACAAAGAATACAGTATAATAAAATATATTTCCTTAACCCATGAGTTTTCGATGCTTATACATCTCCTTGGAGGAAAAATATTAGCAAATATTATAAAAGGTTTGTACCTTATTTGCTAAAGGTAATAAACATAGAAAATTAAATTAAATGTTTTTTAAAGTTTTTAAATCATTTTAGCTACATAGAATAAGGGAAATTGGATATTGATGCAGCAAAAAAAAAAAAGGATATTGAACTTCAAATCGAAAGTGCATGCTAAATTCTGTAATGGAAGCTCTTGGTATTCGGCAGTTAAAAAAACTGTGGATATATATATATATATATATATATATATATATATATATATATATATATATATATATCCACAGTTTTTCTTGAGCTTGATTGGATATCCGGCAAATCTTTGATTATATCAATCCGGTAAAAAAATTTTCCATTCCTAAATTATGATATATAATATTATGATATCTCCACATATTTTTTTTTTTTTTACAAAGGCATCACCACATTATCAAGGCCCAGAGGCCACTCAAGGATAAGGGTTAAAGAGTGTACAGTAGAAATTGGTCAATATAGTAATCATTAGTAATGAAAATTTGGTAAATTTAATAACTTATATGGAACGGCTCATCAAGAACTTATTTACGTTAGACTTGAACACAACCATATTGTAGTCAGCCGGAAAGCAGGAAAACGGAAGACAATTCCACAGGCGTGCATGGAATCTACGTTTAGGTTTAGGCACAGATAAAGAGGGGGGGAAATTATTGATAGTGTTTACAGCTAGACGAGTGTTTCTTGTGAAAGTTTGGTGAGGGGGGACCATAGATTGAAGCTCAGTTGAACACTTTCCATGAAAATAACGATACATCAGAGACAAACTCGCAACATCTCTTCTGTGAGATAGAGGTTGCAAGGAGGAGAAAAGGACATCTCCTATGAGGCTACGAAGTCTATTTTGAACTCTATCAAGGCAGGACAAGTCCTTTCTAGCAGCTCCTGCCCAGATGTGGCAACAGTATTCCATCCTTGGACGTACCTGGCTCTTATATAGGTAGAGAATAGCATCAGCAGTGAGATATCTACTGGATCGATAGAAAGATCCCACCATTTTTCCAGCGGCCTTGGCAACAGATTTGATATACGTGTTCCATTTAAGATCAGGAGTAATGGTCAAGCCCAGAAGCTTGTCAAAACTTGAGGCCTCCTGAAGACGAGAGCCATTCATTTCAATTGATGACAAATGTGAATTAGAATGTTGATGATGTAAAGAGAGAAGCTTGGTTTTAGATGCATTAAAAGTAACCAGCCACTCCTTTCCCCATTGTACTACGTGCTCAAGATCAGATGAGAGAGAATTGGAGAGAACTTGGTCGTTTACTGTCTTAGATGTGGTACCATAAATGGTAGTGTCGTCAGCATAAATGTCTACAAATGATGTAAGGATATGATTTGGAAGATCATTAATGTAGATCAGGAAAAGAGTTGGGCCCAGGATGGATCCCTGAGGGACACCGGCATTAATACTGTGAGCTTCTGATTTTTGCCCCTCAACTACTACTCTTATGAACCTATCAGAAAGAAATGATTTAATAATTGAGAAGACTTTTCCAGCTATACCATAGCTAGCGATCTTATGAAGTAAACCTTTATGCCATACCCTATCAAAGGCTTTAGATATGTCAAGAGCAATTGCCCTAGAAAGATTGCCACCGTCGAGAGATTTGCTAATCCTATGCGATATAACTGTAAGGACATCTGCTGTAGATCTAGCAGAACGGAAACCATATTGAGTGTCACTAAGAAGGTTATTTTTGTTGAGATGTTTGATTACTTCTGTATTTAACACAGATTCTAGCAACTTACTCATGACGCACAGGAGACTTATTGGCCTGTACTGAGAGGGGGATGAGCGATCACCTGAATTCTTAAATACAGGGCATACTGATGAGATTTTCCAGGGAGATGGGAAACTATTCTCCTTAAGACAACGTTTAAACAGTTTTGTAAGTATGGGCGCTAATTCAGGTTGAAGTTTTTTGAGTACTATAATTGGAATACCATCAGGGCCAGTTGCTTTACTCGAATCAAGGTTTTTGATTAGCTTCGCAACATCACGTACAGATATACGTATATCACATAGCGTGTTTTCTGATACAGGAGGAAATATTGGGGGTTGGCGGTCTTGGTCGCAAAGGGTAGAATTAGCTGCAAAGTTCTTGACAAAGAGTTTGGCTTTGTCTGATGTTGACGAGATTACCTCAGGTCCATTGATAATAGTTGGGATGGAGCACACGCTTCTGTTCAGGATTCTGTTTGCTATTTGCCAAAACTGGTGGGAACCAAGCCGCTGCTCAGCTACTTTGGACTTAACAGATTGAGCATACAACTCTCTTGCGTTCCTTATTACTTTCTTACAATGTTTGCTGACAGTCCTGAAAACGGCTTTAGTTTCCATACATCTATTTCGTTTGAAGCAGTGGAAAAAGTGATTTCTGTGCGCAATGGCAGCAGCACATTCTGGAGAGAACCATGGCTGGCTGTTAGGTTTTTGCTGAAACTTTTTAGAGGGTATGAAATGGTCAATACCTACAATTAACCATTCAGTTAGGTCTAATACTATAGAGGACACATCCTTTTTAAACATGGAATGCAGAGGTAGATCAGATATAAATGTACGGAAGCTATCCCAGTCAGTCTTAGTGTATCGATATACTGTACGATGAAGAGGTACGTCTGGGGACTTATTACATTTCATTTTTATCTTAATTGATACAACAGAGTGGTCGGAAGATCCAAGAGGCGACAGAACAGAAACTGAACATAGTTCAGGGCAAGTTGTGAGAAAAAGGTCTAGTAGGCTCGCATACTGGCCGTCATTATCGGGCACACGGGTAGGTTCCTGAACAATCTGAGTGAGGTCATAGGCAATGGAGAAATCATGACAGAACCTCCCCTCATCATCGGTCTTGTTTGAGTAGAAATTCAATTTCATACATATTTTTGCTTTTCATTAAATTATATATTTATACAAATTGCTTAAATTTCTGATTTGTAATATAAGTCCAGGCAAATAAATAAAATAATAAAAACAAAATACACATCAATTTTGGTAGATGATTTTAACCATATTTTAATTAGTGCAAAGACTATCTTTAAACAGGCATTTTTTAGATGACCATTTTTCGCTATGCAGTCTCCTCCATTGTCTTCAATAAACCGTCTACTTCGTCATCATCGACAAATGTCCTCAGCATGGCAACCTCAAGAGGATGCATCTTTCCAGGAATAATCAGCGAGTGAAGGGGGTCGCCCAGATCTGTCTCGATAAGCTTTTGCAACGTTGCCGCTACAATCTTTTGACTTTCTGATCCCACTCTTGCCAAGCCGACACATACAGTGCTTCCATCAAAGGCTGCAAAAAAAAAAAAAAAAAAAAAAAGAAAATAAGAAAAAACAATCTACTAATAAGTCCAATCTAAAAACAAAACAAACACATTTTATGTCTTTCTCTTTGGAAGGAGATAATATTCTAATACATAAATAAAAAAAAAGATAACATTCTAATACATAAATAAAAAAAAGATAACATTCTAATACATAAATAAAAAAAATCAATATAAAATGCATATATTGTGCACAGATTAGTTCCATATTCTTTTATTAGTAATAGTTTTGTTTTCCTTTTACATTTATAATCATTAAAGAAAGCGGCTGTCTATTCTCCTATAAACCTCTAAGGGTAATAATACCATAAAGAACTGGGTTATAAAAGAGCAACCGTTATAAGACAAAAAGAAAGATTATTTTTATTAGAAAGGCCAGGCCCTCAGAGGATTGAATCCAATTCAATCATTCATTTTTTTTTAAAATTAAAACAGCATATTTATCTGCTAAACCACATACTAATACTCTTTCGCTGTTCAATTTTCATTTTCACAATAAGATCCACGCAAAGATAACTTTTAATGTGTCGGAAGGTTCTTAAGTTTATTAATAAGAGAAATGCATATGCTATCACCATAGGTTGGAAAAGCATCTCATTGTGACTGCTTTATAATCATAATTCATAAAAAATATATGAACAGTTCATAATTTAGTTTGAGCCATATCGGAGTTCGATGGCGAAGCGAAATGCTGAATAATGCTGAAACAGCATTTAAGGTAAATTAAGCTCAGTAAGTGTACAGAGTGTTCGAGACAAATTGGCATTTTCTTAGAAAAAGAAAAAACGTCATATCTTGGCTAATAATTGTTGTATTTTTAAGATTCAAAACATATATGTCTTAGAGGATCATCTACCGAATGTAGAGAAGAGATTTTGAGTTTCCACTAATGCCTTCAGATACATGTTTAGGCTTACAAAGAAGAAACATACATTAGACTAACATAAAAAAACGACATACATGTTTAATCTAACGTAGAAAAAACATATACATGTTTAGGCTAACGAAGAAAAAACATATCTAGAAGTGTAAGCCATGTTTAGTTTCAGAACAGAGAGGTGACTGGTTTGCAGTAGACAGAACAGTTTCTGATGGTGCGTTGTTCCACACAAGTCCTGGGTGGTGACTGGTTTACAGTAGACAATTCTTACCGTATCGAGACGGAAAAAAACATGCGAAATTGCTACAGAAAAGGTTTAATATTTATGGAGCAATTCTGGTTTCTGATTGGTCGGTAGCAGAACGTGAATTAATTCGATTTGTCAGTTCCTAGCAGCATCGTTTATGAATAGAATCGCCTGACTTTGTGGGATCATACCCCATTATGAATCAAAAATATTGCAACAATATACATGTTTAGGCTAATGCAGAAACATAAGAGAGCTATAATGTTCACTTAAAAATGTTACTTTATTTCATTTTTTCCTAATATGATTTTTTAAATATATTTCTAACCACAAACATTGCTTTTTTATAATGAACACTTTCTTATACATGCACATATACATTTTTTGTTACTCATATTTACTCTAAACAAGGCAATTTGCGACTTAGATGTAAAGGGTTACTGTGCATAAGTGATATAGGAAGGGAGTTGAGCAGCAGGATCTCTGTTCAGATGACATTTAAAAGCCTCATAATAGTACAGTTGGGGATGCAGAATACAGAAGGGCATTCCAAAATCTAGCAGTTTGATGAAAAAGAACTTTCAAAGTAGATCCCCAAATCCCCAAATAGCTTCTCATGGTAAACAACTGATGATCCTAATAATAATATTAGAACTAGAGTAAATTCTTGAAAGAAAACTTATATAATGATTGAAAGTAATTGATTTATAAACAAAGGAATTTACCAAATAAGGATTTAGGACTAAATAAAAAAAAATAGTTTTGAAGGTCGAAAAACTACCAAGACTAATATATATATATATATATATATATATATATATATATATATATAGTCTGGTTATCTGTCTCTTTGTCTGTTCTACTTTTTATTGGATCTGACTGAAATTATGTACAGTATTATAGAATCATTCAATACATAATTAGAGATTAATATTTAATGTAAAAATGAGCAGAAATTTAATCATATTCAACTGCAAATTTGGTATAAAGCACTCATTCTAAACCAATGCTAAAAACTTTAATAAATATATTTTTGTCTTAAGGAAAACAGAAGTCTTACCACATGTGTGTATCAAGCGAGGTCAGACGATAAAGAGAGAGAGAGATTAAAGATAGCGCTTGTGGTTTTATAAGCTGTGGTCTCGTGAAATCTCACCACGCACATGCAAATGAGGAAGATAGGCTTCATAAAAGCAGCCCGAGTTGAGAAGTAGGATTGTGACCTTTGACGATTGTTGGATTTCAAGCCACATGTTTGGGGGACCTCTGTCATGACTCCTCACGAGTTGATCAACAAAAGAAAAAGCTATTTCAGCATATTACATCCGTTCCAACAATCACTTGGACGCCAGGCACCAGTTGGTCGGTAACAACCATATCGACCCTCATCCGGTGATCCTCAATTTCAATTGTGACAGTCCTCCTCTCTCGACACTTCTCTCATGACCCATCGAATCCCACTACTTTGTCCTTCCCTTTCTATCCTCGTAATAACGGTGGCCTCCGAGAAGAACAGAGTGAATGTTCTTACAAGAGTGAGAAAGAGTTGGCTTGTACCCAAAAAAGAGGATGTTGTTGCAGTGTCTGATCTGGATAATTCTGGGGTATGAAAGTTGCACAATCAACACCATATGAGGGTAGAAAGGACGTTGTACCTAGTGAGAAAAGTCGACCCGCGGTATAAGTAAATCAAGTAGTCAGCACTTGCGATAGGTGTCAGTCAATTGACCCTGCTCCAAGTGCACATGAAGCTGGAGAACTAAGTGTGACTGGGACCTGGGAAAGACTGGTAGTTGACGCAACCTATTACAGGGGTGGGCTTTACATGACAATGATTGACTGCGGGCCCCAAGCGTTTTGCCCTGTGGAGAAGGCTGTGAGGTGAAAGCCAGTGAAATAGCGGCAGCCTTCGACATGGTGTTTCTGAAGTGAGGTCTGGTGGAAGAGCTGCTAACCAACAATAGTACCACATTTAGATCGGTAGCAGTGGCGGATGTGCTGAAGAAATGGCATATTCATCGATTCTTCAGCACTGCCTATAGATCCAGTGGCAACAGAATTGTGGAAAAAAACACCAGACAATAAAGGCAGTGGCTGAGAGAGGGAGCATCTCGCCCTAACAAGCTGTCTACTGGTACAATATGTCACCTAGATCGGGACACGTGCAAGAGACCGTTCCCCACCTGCCGATATTCACATCTTCCAGCAAGCAGGGAGACAAACAACAGGGACCATCAAACTCGAGGATGAAGTATGGGTGAAACCCTCAGGAGCACGATGTACCATACAGTGAAGGAGAGGACGTGTGACCGGGACTAATATGAGAAACAATATTGCGGTAGATGAGGTACAAAGACATATTCTTGACATCAAGCCAGTTGAAAATGAAAATGAAACAGTAAAAAGGGATGTGCAATAAGAGGGTGGTGAGACATCTCGGAGGCTGAGTTAGGGAAAGATACCCCCACAGTGAATGAGGAAGTACAAAATGTGATCAAGAGATCGGGGGGGGGGGCATGTTGTCTTAAGTTAAGTGTGTGTGTCCGGCGATAAAGAGAGAGAGATTAAAGATGGCGTCTGTGGTTTTATAAGCTGTGGTTCTGCAAAATCTCACCACACGCATGCAAATGGGGAAGATAGGCTGTATAAAAGCAGCCCAGCTTCAAAGTACGAGGGGCGTGCAATAAGTAATGTCCCTGACCCACTTCCCATAGAGTAGAGCAACGAAACTTGGAACAGTTATTAGTCTTTCTCTATAGAGGAACCACCCAGAGTTATGCATTTCTCCCATCGTTTGATGCAGCTCTGGAGATCGTTTTTGTAGAACACCCCAGGTTAGTCCTCCAACCACAACGTGACTTCAGAAATCAAAGCTGCATCATCTGGGAAACGCTTTCCTTTCAAAAACAACTTCATGGCTGGGAAGAGGTGAAAGTCAGAGGGTGCAAGGTTAGGAGAGTAGGGAGGATGGGGAAGGATTTCATAACCACACGCCCGTGCTTCTGATCTGCGACATGCGAGTTGTGGACCGGAGTGTTGTCCTGCAGGAGGAGGGTACCTTTGCAGATCTTGCCCCGCCACTTGATTTTGATAGCTTCCCTTAATTTCCTCAAAAGTGAAGCATAATAGGTTCCTGCAATTGTGGTACCCTTTGCCAGGAAATCTCTCATCACTACTCAGTCCTGGTCCCAGAAGACTGTGAGCATGACCTTGCCAGCGGAGGGTTGCACCCTTGCCTTCTTTGGAGGTGGTGAGTCCAAGTGCTTCCACTGCATTGACTGGGCTTTGGTCTCTGGATCATAGTGATGGACCCAGGTTTCATCCTGTGTAATCAGTCTTTTGAAAAACTTTCACTCATCTCCTTGGCACGTCTCCAAATTCATCCTCGAGCACTCGACGTGTTCTCGCTTCTGGAATAGTGTGAACAACATGGGAATCCATCTGGCAGACACCTTATGCATATGCAAATGGTCATGAATGATAGTTTCCACAGACCCTGTACTAATCTTGACATCTTAGGCTATTTGGCGAATAGTAATACGCCGATCTTCCAAAATGGCAGCCTCAACTTGACGGACAGATGCCTCATCAATGGCAGAAGGGAGGGGGTGACCAGGTCTGGGAGCTGTTTCCACAGACTTGCGGCCATGTTTGAATTCACGATGCCAGCGTTTTACAAGGTCATATGATGGGGCATTATCACCATAAGTTTCTTTCATTTCATCAAAAGTCTCCTGTGGTGTGCGTCCTTTCAAATACAATTTTGCCTGCCAAACCCCTCCTAAAGTTTTTGGTCTACAGACATGAAACTTCATATATAAGGTATTTGAATCCATGCAAAACTTTATATTTGGGTTTTAATCTGGAAAAATCGGTGGAAAAGTGTGAAAATTAAAAAAATGAAATTTGCCAGGCGAAGGTCGAACGCCGGCATCACGAACGCATAACATAGTAGCTATTGGTTCATGTTTTAATTTTTAGCCTTGCAGTAAACATGTATTCATAGGCCAGTCATTGACGGCAGAGGCAAAATAAATCGTGAGCTGAACGTTTTGGTTTTGATTCTCGTTGGTGGCGCATGAGTCTTTTTTTTATACTTTTTTAAATCATTACTATATATTGCATCAGTTCTATCTATCTATCTATCTATATATATATATATATAAAAGTGAAAATGTCTGTCTGTCTGTCTTTTCTCTATGGTAGTTAAGGAATACTATTATACAGAAAGGCATTACTTTACATATTCACACTTTTTAATATAAACATATGCAAATAACCTTATGAACCGTACATAGGGCCCGAGCAAAGCCAGGCAGAACTGCTAGTTTCTATAAAAGTGAACGTGTGCCTGTGTGTCTGTGTGTGTACATTTCCTTACGCAATAACTCTGTCAATTTTCAGTCTACAGACTCGAAATTTGATATACAGGGTAGTGAGATTTGAGAAAATCTTTGTAATCCATTTTCGGACAGAAATTTGGCTGTTAAGGGGTCAAAGTTCAACGATTTGATCTTTGAGAACTCTGCCAAACTCCTCCGCCAATTTTGGATATGAACACTTGAAAGTTTAGACATAGGTTCATTGGACATGGATCTAACTTAATAACTTGATTTGAGCCCAAAACAATAAATGTTAAGGAGTCATAATAAGGGACAAAGTTAAAAAAAAATTTGACCTCTGCGGTTTCTACCAAATTACTCAGACAATTTCTGGTTTAAACATTTGTAATTTTGCATAAAGGGTATTCAGAGATAGGGCAAGCTTTTTAATCGGTTTGGGTCGAAAATTTGAGCTACCAATATATAAATGTATGTATGTATGTATGTATGTATGCGTGCATGTCTGCCTAAAACTTTCGACAGAGGCGAAGAATTTTCATAAGATCAGTATAGTTTTGAAGCTCGACCCTTCAGACGACAAATGACAAAAAAATTGGCTAAAAACATTAATTTCTTAACCCTCAAATGAGCACTTTTCTACAGGGAGGGGTCGCTTTTTTCACCGATATTGTCGAAAGTCATCCCCTCTTTTCGATTGTCTAGCCTTAATTTAAACCTACATCACTTCCGGTTTGGTGGTGGTCGTAACAGCAAAGACGTCACGTTTTTTCCCGTTCTTCTCCTCCTTCACGGTATGGGTTCAAGCCTGCCTTCCTATTACCACTTTTTTTTTTTTTTGCTCAACACACAATTCCAAACACCCCGGCAACGCCGGGCACCTACGCTAGTATATATATATATATATATTGATTCAAAAATGCACATTACTATCACATAACACGTATGCTATTCAAATTCTCTGAAATAAGTATATATAAAAATATTAATGTATTTTATCGAGATGATAAAGAATAGAATATGAATTATATATTATTTCAGTCCTAAATAGTTGTCACCATGATTGACTTAAGCTGTTGTATAAACCTATATTTTTATTTTAATGTAATATTTTTTATTATTGCAAAGTTACATTAGATTTTGTACTTTAAAGAATATTCGGTTGGCAATTACTATAGTAAGGGGAAATTTATATATAATAATAAGAAAGAAACGATTTAAAAAAGATTAAAATTTTACAAGAAATAAACATGGATAGTATATTATACAGACAGGTGAAGATAGCAACCGTGGCACTTTCACTGGGTCATGATAGTCCAACATATTTTGTTACTAATTCTATCCTTTCAAACGTGGAAGTGTCGATGGAACACTTAACGCATTTAAATGCTTTATGAATTTAGAAGAGACAATAATGCAAGAAGAGAGACCAAAAATATCCATGCGGTTTATTGGGAGTGTTAAAGTGCAATTTAGGTTTCTAGCTCTAAATGCAAGAGATTGTAAATGATTAGCAAACTTTCGGAAAGGTGATTTCAGCTTAAGAAATGTGTTACAAGCAAATCACCCTGTTGAATTTAATTTGTCAGGGCTTGTTCAAAATGGTTCTCTTACAGTTGATGAATTAGCACAGAAGCTGCATTGAATCCAATCAACAACTCGCTTTCATTTACCACATTTTAGAGGAAAAGTTGGAAAGTGTGTTCTCATAATCCTACACAACACCTTTTACGTGCAGGAAGTGAGTAGCCAATGACAAAAAACACTGAATTTGAGATCAACCTATATATATAATTTCAAATTTAATGGTTGAAAAGACCAGACAGGCGCATTTTTTAAATAAACATTTATTTATTAAAATTCTAATTTTGAATCGTAACAGATTATTAAAAAATGCACTTGTCTGGTCTTTTCAAATTTTAAATTCTGAATATCAAGTTCTTGTTAAAAGGTCGATTATTATTATTATAATTATTATTATTATTATTATATTGCCTGGTTTTTCTTAATAGGTCGACGATTATTATTATTGGCTCACATGGAGCTTTCACACAAGTCAGCAACCGATCTGATTGGAGACCTGTGCTGAGATTATTATTATTATTATTATGTATCATAAATATATATAATATAACATATATCATATATATATGCATCATATATATATATATATATATATATATATATATATATACAGTAGCGTCCAAAAGTTAAGGGCTAGTAAAACCTTAGCAAGTTTAACCATATATTTGAAACAAATACACACGAACAACAAAAAATTACTTCACAATTATATAGATAACATGTATATCTTCAATGGGTCATAATTTCGTTAGCCTACACTAAGTATTTTTTGAATAACTACCATTTTAAATAAAATTGTTCAAAATTTGTGTGTCCAAAAGTTAAGGGCTAACGCGATTGCGGCTTTTGTCCTTGCTGTGAATGGCTGAAATTACCAACTAACTAGTATTTGGTAAACAAACCCTTGCTATTTATGACTTATTGACACCTCTTGGCACAGGAATCCACCAACTTCTTGCAAAACGCTGGCGTTATCGCACTCCATTCAGCATGTAAGCACTGCCAGAGTTCTTCTTGATTTTTTGGGCACTGAAGTTGAGCACGTTCACCAACTATTTTCCAGATATTCTCAATAGGATTAAGATCTGGACTCTAAATTTAGGCGAGACATGAGTGATGAGTATATCTATAAGTATATATGCATATTAAGTATTTTAATGAACGGTTTTTCTTAAAAAGTACTTAAACTTGTCTTGAAACTACAAGCCCTTAACTTTTGGACGCTACTGTATATATATATATATATATATATATATATATAGGCATCAAATATATATATGTATCGTATATATATATATGATATATATATAATAGTAGATGTACATAATACTTTGATAAGTATGTTTTAACTTAAATAGGGATGGCATAATAAAATTGTGGGGTCTGCGTTCGCGCTTGGCCTTCATAGAATAGAAATAGGCACACACTTTAATAAAGACTTTTCATATCTATCTGCGTAAGTATACTTTTATAATTATGTTTCAGTTTGAAGAAATATGGCATGATAAAATTATAGGGTGTTCGTTCGCACCTGACCTCGATAGAATAGAAATATGTCAAAAAGTTTAGCAGGTTTTTTAATATAAATCCACAGAATATTGTGATAAATGTTTCAGCATGAACAAGTATTGTATAATAAATTATGGGGTTTATCTATTTTATTTTTA
>NC_136485.1:157390740-157423240 GCF_053919585.1 Euprymna scolopes | reverse complement strand
TTAGTGGTGGTTGGATTTGCATTAACACTTCTTACAATATTCCTGGTGGCTCTAGCAGACAGTTTCCTTTTCCTTCCTCTACCAATCAAGTTGTTTGTAGTGTGGTGGCTCTGGAATTTTTTGATGATGCTCTGTACTGTTGCTGTAGGGACCTCAAATTTCTTGGAAATTGACTTGTAACCTAAACCATCCTTATGTGAATTCACAATTTTAGTCCTAAGATAATTACAAAGCTCTTTTTTCTTCCCCATTCTAATAATTTTTATTCTTTTATTGGTTTTCAGTTGATATCATTTTAATTTCTGAAAAATGCAAAAAACGAAATGAAATTAATCAAAGGTTGTATAAAAGCATTCAAAATAAGAATCAAACAGGAAACAAACAGTCAGAAATTCGATTAATACTGAAAAAATAAGGGGGTATGATTATTTTTGAACATTGCAGATTTTATAAATAGCTGTATATTTCTTTTATTACAAGTATCCCGAGATTTTAAAATGACGAAAATGATCAGAAGAGGTTTATTAAGAATATGTATCAATATGGACGTAAACAATAAATTCTTACAAAAGTTACACCTAATAAACTCAATTTTCAAGGGGGGTATGAATAATATCGGGCACAAGTGTATGTATCATACATATATCGTATATATATATATCATGTATATATCGTATATATATATATATATATAAAATATACATACATATATCATATATATATATATATATATAAAATATACATACATATATCATATATATCATATATAGATATATATCATATATATATATATATATATATATATATATATATATATTATATATATACACACATATATATATCATATATATTTGATATATATATATATATATATATATATATATATATACATATCATATATATATCATTTCTCAACCTGCTCCTCATCTCCTCCCTTCGTGTATGTGTTAGTTTCAACTAGAAAAGTGTGAATTAAGAGAAAATCATCAAATTTTAATGTTAAGGGAAGAAACAGGAAGTAATTTTTTTATGAATTAAAGGTCCTGTAAAATTGTATGAAGTTTTATTCTTTACCCTCATCCATATGTTGGGTTGGCCTTCTTGCTGCTTCGATTTCTTGGAGATTAGAGTAGAACGTACCAGTCAAGAATTCATCCTTGACAATCAACCTTACAGTGGAGGCGCTAGAAACTAGACCAGCACTTGTCTGACTCAGGTACGCCATTTGGGTATTTCCTATGAGATTCACCTTCCCAGGCTTTGCCACCTGGCTTTTGGGTGGGGCAAATTTATTGCTTGATGATTACCAGGTAATGCCTATGGAAATGCTCAGACAATTTTTGTTAGGTGCCCCTCCTTTGGGGATGCTGACTTGAACACCTCCACCTTCCAACGTCATGTCACAGTTTCCTTTGTGCGCAGTAAGTAAATATCTACCTTTTATGGCAAAATTAATATTTCCAGTTTTCAGAAGAGAACTATAGAAAGTGAGAAAATTGTCTGTTTCTTATTTAGAAAAAGAAAAAAAAATACTCGAAACCAGGGAACTCATATGATAAGAGGTTCTAGTAATTTAAATGGAAATCTGCATTTTCTGGATGAAAAAAAAAGTTTGATTCCACGAAATAATGGAGAAGAAATCACGTCCTAGAAAATTCCTGCAATTTACAAAATATTTTGAACAAACTCATCCTTAAAATTTGATATAAATCCTTATAATAGATAAAATCCTTAAAATTGAACAAACTCATCCTTAAAATTTGATATAAATCCTTATAATAGATAAAATCCTTAAAATTGAACAAACTCATCCTTAAAATTTGATATAAATCCTTATAATAGATAAAATCCTTAAAATTGAACAAACTCATCCTTAAAATTTGATATAAATCCTTATAATAGATAAAATCCTTAAAATTGAACAAACTCATCCTTAAAATTTGATATAAATCCTTATAATAGATAAAATCCTTAAAATTGAACAAACTCATCCTTAAAATTTGATATAAATCCTTATAATAGATAAAATCCTTAAAATTGAACAAACTCATCCTTAAAATTTGATATAAATCCTTATAATAGATAAAATCCTTAAAATTGAACAAACTCATCCTTAAAATTTGATATAAATCCTTATAATAGATAAAATCCTTAAAATTGAACAAACTCATCCTTAAAATTTGATATAAATCCTTATAATAGATAAAATCCTTAAAATTGAACAAACTCATCCTTAAAATTTGATATAAATCCTTATAATAGATAAAATCCTTAAAATTGAACAAACTCATCCTTAAAATTTGATATAAATCCTTATAATAGATAAAATCCTTAAAATTGAACAAACTCATCCTTAAAATTTGATATAAATCCTTATAATAGATAAAATCCTTAAAATTGAACAAACTCATCCTTAAAATTTGATATAAATCCTTATAATAGATAAAATCCTTAAAATTGAACAAACTCATCCTTAAAATTTGATATAAATCCTTATAATAGATAAAATCCTTAAAATTGAACAAACTCATCCTTAAAATTTGATATAAATCCTTATAATAGATAAAATCCTTAAAATTGAACAAACTCATCCTTAAAATTTGATATAAATCCTTATAATAGATAAAATCCTTAAAATTGAACAAACTCATCCTTAAAATTTGATATAAATCCTTATAATAGATAAAATCCTTAAAATTGAACAAACTCATCCTTAAAATTTGATATAAATCCTTATAATAGATAAAATCCTTAAAATTGAACAAACTCATCCTTAAATTTGATATAAATCCTTATAATAGATAAAATCCTTAAAATTGAACAAACTCATCCTTAAAACCTCCGCAAAAGGTAAACTGATATTTGTAGTTTCCTTTCCTTAAAATTGAAGCTTTTTTACCTGCAGTTCTAATTTCACTAAAAAAATATATATAAAATTAAAAGAAAACAATAAAATTTAAAAAAAAAACAGAAAATTAAACAGAAAAAACAGAAAAAGAAAAAGAAAACAATAGAATTAAACAGAAAAAACATAAAATAAAAAAACATAAATTAAAAAAACATACAGTTAAAAGAAAACAATAAAATTAAACAGAAAAACATAAATTTAAAAAAACTTAAATTTAAGGAAAAACAATAAAATTAAACAGAAAAAACATAAAATTAATAGAAAACTTAAAATTAAAAAACATAAAATTAAACAAAAAAAACATAAATTAAAAAAATATAAAATTAAAAGAAAGCGATCAAATTAAACAGAAAAAACATAAAATTAAAAAAAAATTAAATTAAAGGAAAACAATAAAATTAAACAGAAAAAATATAAAATTAATAGAAAACTTAAAATTAAAAAACATAAAATTAAAAGAAAAAACATTAAAAAAAACGATAAAATTAAACAGAAAAAAACATAAAATAAAAAAAACATAAAATAAAAGGAAAACGATCTCCATAATGCTGTAATTTGAAATGTTAATGTTGATGTTAGGACACAATGAAAGTAAAAAATATTTATGGTCTGGTAAGGTTTTTAACTCATCAACGCTAACTGATTCAGCCACTTAATCAATTGTTTCTTTTTTACACATACAATCAAATGTTGCTTAAATCACCGCCACCGAGATATAGAAGGCCTGTTAACTGAAAAATGTCTGCAGGCAATGTAGGTAAGATTTATCAAACTGTCACTGTCGATACTATATGAGGGCATTTTTAAAAAGAGCATAAATACATGTTAAAATAGAAAAGAAAGAAACAGAATTCGATTAATGATGAAACTCAACTTTATTCAATATAAAATATAAATATTATCTATGTAAAATTACGTAATTTTAAAGCAATATACAATCTAATACTGATAAAACTGAATTATGAATTTAGGGAACAAACAATTAGGTTGCCATAAAGTTGCTGCTTCGTGGGATGATTTTGCATATGGGTGCATGAAACACAGCTGCTATTTGTAAAGATGGATAATATGGGCTATATGTAGTTTAATTAATTTTTGTGCAATTAGGGGTAAAGAAAGAGTAGAAACTATTTTGGTAGGCTTGTGCATTCATTGCCATAAATTAATGAAAATATGTACCAAATTTATATATATACACAACTGTAAATTTTATTTAAACAAGAAAGAACATTTAAGCATTTTTTTTACAGACAATAGATTTCGGTAAAAAAAATGCATAAAATATATGTGTGCATGCGTGTTATTGATCTTTGTCGATCAAGTATGGACTTTAAGTAATTTGTTTAAAGGTGTTTCATGATTGTAGAATTTGGTCATGATTTGTAATGTTTGGGTTTACCGCGATAAGGTTGAATAGTGCATAAAAGTTTATCTCATAACAGAATCGGTTGCATGTGTAAAACCACGGCCACCGAGATATAGAAGGCCTGTTAACTAAAAAATGGCTGCAGGCAATGTAGGTAAGGTTTGTCACTGTCGATACTATATGACGGCATTTTTAAAAAGAGCATTAAAACATGTTAAAATAGAAATGAAAGGAACCCAATTCGATTAATGGTGAAACTCAACTTTATTTAATATAAAATATAAATATTATCCATGTAAAATTACGTAATTTTAAAGCAATATACAATCTAATACTGATAAAACTGAATTATGAATTTAGAGAACAAACAATTAAAGAAACATATTAAACACAAACAATTCTTGACCTTTGGGAAAAGATCACAATGTAGTATCTGTTTTGATGCTACACTTTATCTTTTCTGTCCTCGGTTGGTAGAGGAGAAATTCTTCATGACTGAGGCAATTTTAATTTTTGTTCCTATCCAGAGTGCCCCTTATTGGGAAGCTGGGTTTTCCCCACAAGATTATATCTTGAAATATTTAAATAACTATTACTTTTAAGACACAAATTATTTTTAAAGTCTTAGTTTTCTATTCTTCTATGCCCGTTTTTTCCCATTTTTTCCATCAAAATGTGTAGAGTATTTTGCATTAGTTTCATGCATGGTTAGGAGTCCTATACTCCGCTATCGTGTTCATTTTCATATCAGTGCAGAATACATGAATACGAAAATGAAGTTCCCATAACTAAAGAAATAATCTAAAAGACAATCATACCATGATGTGAACATTGGTTAAAAACGAAGAAAATATGGTGGTGGTGAATTTGGGAGGGGACATTATTATTATTATTATTTCACTCGCTCACAGGCCATCATCAGTGATCGCTCACTGGCAATAACCTGTGGTGTTCCCTGGAAACTGAGTAACAACAAGTCTCCCCAAATTTCCGGTTTTCTCCGCCTCTTGACTATTCGTGCAGATGATTGCACATTATCGCAACAGCCGTTTGCCGTTGATTTCACATTGGCATCGGCCATTGGTTTTTCCTGGGGTGTAGGAGACAAAATCCGTTCCCGAGGTACCAAAATAACTGCACACTTCCAGTGGAGATCTGGTTAGTACTCTCCCACCTCAGTCTTTCCATCCACCCTGACCCTTAACAACTAGTTGGTGTGGCGCCAGTCGATGTGATCTAGACCATTTTTTTAAAATTATTATTATTATTGTTATAATAATAATAATAATAATAATGCCGAGTTAAATTAAATTTTTATGGTTTCTTTTTTGTTTTATTAAATTTTAAGGTGAAAGTGCAGAGTGGTTAGAAAGCCCCCCCCCCCTCGCATGTTAAGAATGGCTTCAGTACGGTGCGTACACTGAACAAGTTCCAAAATAAGTACAACATTTATTTATGAGATAAAACACAAGAAAATATGTTAACTAAAATTTCATGTATTCTTTTTTAGTTTATATCAAAACCTTGAATTAAAATTGATTAGTTTATGAATTTTTAGGATGAATTTGTGTTCGTGTATCTGGGGAGAGTATAGAGAATTTCCTATTTCAGTCACGTAAATTATTTACAGTTATAGCGTTGTAAAACAAACAAAAACTTTCACATTTAATTACGCCTGGTGCTAAAATATTGAATTCATCGATTGCTTTAGTTAAAAAAAACAAAAAAAAAAAACAACAACAACAAAAAAAAAAAAAAAAAAAAAAATATCCGTGGAAAATGCTTCAAAATATTTGGAAATACTCAATGAAAAATTTTATTTATTATTAAAAGAACAAACTGAAAAATATTTTTATATCAAAATTGTTTGTTTTGCAGTTTAAATAAATAAAATGAAATATTCGACTTTCTTCGATAAACATCTAAGAAAAGTTCAAAAATAACTTACTTACAATTTTGTTAGATTAAGATTATCCCTGCCAATGTGCAATTATGGTAATTGCAATTATATAATTATCCAAATGGAGAATTATTCTTTGTCCACAACCATTCCCTAAGGCAATGAAAAATATTTTGTATGCCAAGTAGCATGGTCACATGGCTGAACACAGCGAACTGTAAGCAACTTTTACCTACATGTCGCTTTGGAAATGACGTCTCTCGTTCATGTACACCAGCCTCCTTCTATATCTCGGTGGCCGTGCTTAAAACCAGAACAGGCAGCGTTCTTAGCGGCTTCCTTCTTTTTCTTATCTTGTTAGCCAAAGGCAACCATAGAAAGGAGAAAAGAAAGTGAAACGTTTGTATCATTTAGAGTCATCAGACTACTAGTCTCATCTTGAGTGTGATTTTCACAACGTTTCAGTCGATGTAACCTCCAGCCTTCTTCAGGTTTAATCTGTTTGTTTTTTTTTTTAATTTAATTTTTACCCCAAACAAGGCAAGTGCCACTTTCAAGTAGGGGTCCTCTATCGGGGGCATAATTTGTGGGGCCATTATGAAGGGAGATGAGTAGAAAGATATTTGTTCACATTACACTTGAACTTCTGCATATCAGTACAGTTGAGAAAGTAGTATCCCGGAAGGGAGTTCCAAAGACTTGCAGTTCTGGGTAAGAAACTATTGGAGTAAAAGGCTTTCTTACACCTAGGCATCTCTACTGTAAATGGGGTGGGACTCGTAAATATGAACGGAATTCCAACAGCATGCTTTATTCGCTTCACAATGGTAGCATGCTCTTGTTTCGGCAGCCATGACTGGATAGAGGTCATAAGTAATGGCTGACGGAACAAGAGCATGCTATCTCTGTGAAGTAAATAAAGAGTTCCATTCCAAATTCTGTCCAAATTTCTGAGTTTGACAGAAACATTCCCGAGTTCAACAAAATACACCTGAAGAACGCCAGAGGTTACATCGACCGAAACGTTGTGAAAATGACACTCAACATGAGAACAGTAATCCGGTGAATCCAAATAATGCGAATAACCAATCCTCATCTCAAAAATTCAGAAAAGTGAAATGTTCATCTGATTAAATTAGTACTCTGTGATTTAATTAACAGGAGCAGGACTTCTGACTGTGAGAGTGAGAACTCTTTCACTTTCCTCTATTTATGATTAATCTATATCTATATATCTATAAAAGTAAAAATGCCTGTTTGTCAGTGTACATTTCCCTATACAATAACTGTCAATTTTCAGTCTACAGACTCGAAATTTGATATACAGAGTAGTGAGATTTGGGAAAATCTTTGTTAACCGTTTTCGGACAGAAATTTGGCTGTTAAGGGGTCAAAGTTCAACGATTTGACCTTTGATAACTCTACCAAACTCTTCTGCCAAGTTTGGTCTAAACACTTGAAAGTTTAGATATAGGTTCTTTGGACATGGATCTAACTTAATAACGTTATTTGAGCCCAAAACAACAAATGTTAAGGGGTCATAATTGGAGTCAAAGTTAAAAAAAAAAAAAAATTGACCTCTGTGGTCTCTACCAAATTACTTAGACAATTTCTGGTCTAATTATTTGAAATTTTACATAAAGGGTATTAAGAGATAGGGCAAGCTTTTTAATCGGTTTGGGTTGAATATTTGAGCTACCAATATATAAATGTGTTTATGTATGTTTGCATGTCTGCCTAAAACTTTCGACAGAGTCGACGAATTTTCACAAGATCAGTATTGTTTTGAAGCTCGACCCTTCAGACGACAAATGACGAAAAATTGGCTAAAAACATTAATTTCTTCACCTTCAACTGGGCACTTTTCTACAGGGAGGGGTCTCTTTTTTCACTGATATTGTCGAAAGTCATCCCCTCTTTTCGATTGTCTAGCCTTAATTTAAACCTACGTCACTTCCGGTTTGGCTGTGGTCGTAACAGCAAAGATGTGACGTTTTTCCCCCATTCTTTTCCTCCTTCACGGTACGGGTTCGAGCCTGCCTTCCTACTACCACTTTTTTTTTTTTTTTGCTTAACATACACCTCCAAACACCCGGGCAATGCCGGGCTGAAATGCTAGTTATAAAAAAAATAAAATATTGACCAGGATTAAATATGACATCGATGAAATCAAACGAAAATATTTGCCTTTATATAACTGATGGAACCGATTTTTATGTACTTATAGAAAGCAGCTATTGATCACAAAAATATTGAGGTTAGATTTACTTTACTTTCTATATAAGATTGGGGAGGAGAAAGTTATTGATAATAAATGGAATTTATATTAATGATCAAATTCCACGCATCTTTTCTTATCTGAATATTACTCATTGGATCAGTTGAAATAAAACACACGTCATTCTAAGAAAGAAAGAAAAGCACTATTTAAATTCTCTGCTTAAACAAATACTTTTAATATCAAAATCTTGAATGATTCTTTTTCATGAATAACACAATGATTTCTTTCAATGTTTAGAGATTCTTTTGGCAAGTATTACTAAATTTCCTCGCAATGTAAAAGAAACGTTTTCGAATGGCTCTTCTAAATCTAAGATGACCAGTAGTTTTTGTAAGGATAAAGAAGAATTCTGATAGCATTTATGAAGGATATAGAATAGTAAACGTGTTGGCTGATAAAGCAAATTTATAATAATTTGACTCGAAGCCAAAAAGATGGTATCTCCAATCTAAATGATTTAACACATGAAATAAGAAGAAAATATTTTTATCATAAAACCGGTATGCTTAAAAACCAACCCAAAGTTTGGACATGTTCCTAAAAAAAAAATAGCGGTTGATCTAATTTATGACGAACATACCCCTGGCACTTGTTTATAAAACCAAAGTCAGAATTCAAAAAATCTTTTCCGACACTTCTGTTTTGTTCATTTTGTTGTAAACCACACTATAGTGGTTCACGTTTTATCAAAGTTCTCATGAAAATGGGTTGGTACTTTGCTGTTATGGGTCTTAAAAATATCAATGAAAAAAAACCCTCTAAAATTTGATAATCCATTCAATTGAACATTCTACTTGAATACTAAAATCTTTGATTTACACTAGCCAAATAAAATAAAATGCCAGTTTATTCTATAAATGAAATCTGTAGAACTTTCTAGGACGAATTGATTGAAATGCATTATAAATGCTTGGATATTTCGATAGTCGGACTTAATTCCTCTCTTCTTGAGGAAGTCCTCTGTTTTGATAAGTTCTTGGGATTGACTTTCAATCCAGATCAAAAATGGGAGATGTACATCCAGTCTGTTTCTAAGATTACTGTAAAATAGTTTGATCATTCTATCGCTCCAGAAAGTACATGACTCTAGATGGGGTTGAATACCTCTATAAGTCAAATACAAGAGAGTGGGGCAAGCTCTATGCAAACCAGATTCATTTTAAACTTAGTATGATCAGAGTCACTTTAAGCGTAGGATGATCAGATTCACTTTAAACGTAGGATGATCAGATTCACTTTAAACGTAGGATGATGAAATGGTCTTGGTTGTTCTGACAGACGAATTCTGCGTTCTGCTGAGGAGATACTGCCCAGAGAACTCTTTTCTACCTTGAAAGATAAAAAACCGATTCCAAATTCTAGTGAATAATAATTTCTTCTCTTCCTTACACTACCTTCCTCATAAAATAAATCCTGCTAGGATCTTATTTCCATGGAAGATGTTTGCCTGAACACCTATCTCTGGTTTCTCCTAAGATATTTGTTACAAGACCCCGTCTTTTAACCACAATGGAAGAAAACTTTTTTTTCTTCTTCCAGGTGTTTAGTATTAGGCTGAGCTTCTTTGAAAGGACTTCCTATCTGCAGAACAAATTACATTGGGAATGCTTCCTTCCAAATTAAAACATAGTCGTCTTCAAATACTTGTGATAAATCTTAATTCATTCCTTTAATTGATTTTGGTACTCCAATAATGTTTTTGATCTTTCAGTCGACAATCATTTTTGTTTCATAAACTCTTATCTTCGAGTGGCTCTTGGCCTTGATAATTGGCGATTCGTAAGTAAAAAATGTTAAAAATCACCAAATCTCTTTCTATATAAATTACAGTACAATTTAAAGTAAACTCATAAATAATTCTTCTGCAATTTAGGAAATAGATTTATTTCATAGCATAATCTATATAAGTTTATATAAAGTTTATAGGGTTAAGTTTATATAAAAACATCTAATTAGAAATGAATTGTATTCGTATACTATGGATTGTTGCTCACCGACTGAAGGAGTTTACAATACCCAAAATTAAATTTCAGCTACCATGTGTCTGGCCATTTTGAAAGATTATCAATGTAACTTTGTAGTTCTCTCAATCATTTGTATTTATTCTTTATTTCGTTGAAAACATTTGTACCATCAGCAAACATATGAATAGTTGATTGAAAGATCCCAAAGATTATTCACAAAAATACAAACAGATAATGCCCTAAAGAATATCATTAGTTACTGCATCCCAATTTAATTTGATGCCATTGACGCTAACACATTGCCTCCAGTCCCATAGGAATACTTTAATTTTCTTTGATGTCATATCGCTCCACATTTATGAGAAGTTAGACGTGTTGGACTGTGTCAAACACTATAGCCAAATCAAGATACTCAACTTCAACTGGTAGTCTCTTATCCAAAGCCGCAGTCCAACCTTCCAATACTGATAACAAATTAGTTATCTATTATCTTCCATTAATACATACATGCTGGCAATCTCACAGAATATGTTTTGCTATATGCTTAATAATTTGGCTACAAACTAATGCTTCCATGGTTCGAGAAATTACGCTTGTTAAGCTTGCCAGTCTATAATTATCTGCAGATGTCTTTTAGACTTTCTTGAATATATGGGGTCACATAAGTTCTATAAGGAATACTGACCTCTTTTGGAGATTTCTGATACATCATAACAATCATCATCATCATCATATTCGGTTTAATATCCGTTTTACATGCTGCCATTTTTCGTATATATTATATATTATAAAGTTGTAATTTCAAACATAAAAAAAATATATCCATATGACTTGGGGGCATCAGCTTTACTCGAAACCAAAACCTATTGAAAAAGAATATATATATATATATATATATATATATATAAACTTGAGTTCCTTCAGCTATAATCGCAACCGAAACCAAAACTTATGAAGAATGTTTGGTAAAATTATTTATTACAAGAAATGGAAGTCCATAACAATTAAATGACAGTCACTCGGATGTAAGCGTGACACACAAAATAAATAACATATAGTCCATCCTATTAATATATAGATCATCGCCTTACACATATTGAATAGTGTCTCTAATTTGCATATTTCTCTTAGCATAAGCATAATAGGCTTTAGAATTTGGCTTGGTCTTCTTAGTGATCAGTCAATCAAAATTGCTCAAAAACCTGGTTAGTGGTGTGCACAGGTTTGGTGATGCTGGGAACCAACTCCTTAATTTGATGCCTCAAAGACTTTAGTATAAGTCATAGTATTAAGAAATTTTATAAGAATAAGAAAATAAGATAATTTAAATATTATTAGGTGCTTTTCCCTCCTCCCTATTTGAATGCTTCCCCTACTCGGCATGCTACTTGTGTTTGTTTGATTTTTTGCTGTGGTTTATTCGAAGTTATCTTTTCTTGGTTTATATTTTATGTATATTTTTTATGTCATTCTGTTATAAATATTTTATTATTTCTTTTTTTATTAATATTTTATTTTTAAATTTTAGTTTTTATCCAATGTTTTCTTTGGTATTATCCTTTATAATTTAAGAGTATCGTTTGCCAACATTTAAACAGTAAATTCAATCTGGAACTAACTTCACAGAATTCAGAACAGGTAGAATTAATTACCTAAAAAGAACGGTTTCACACAGCTTTTATGTATCTTTATGATAATATATGTTCAGAAACAATCAGATGATCATAGACTGATTGTAAACCTTGTATCTAGAATTCTTATTTCAATTTTAATCAAAATCCACTGCATTATTTTGATTCTAGAAATATCGAAAATTTACATGACCGCAAAAAATTGAAATCCAAGAGAAACTTTTAAGAATTAATATCAATGGATCAAATTTAATGCAAATTTGAAGTATTTGAATTTTCAAATGCAAGGTTATAACAATTCTAAACCTGTTAAACCCCCCTTTTAGAAAACTTCAAAGAAACTAGTTTGAAAATATTTATTAATCAATATCTAATATCAATTGTTAAAATTCACTAAAATCAAATATATCTAAATTTTTACAGAGGGTATGTATAACCTTTTACCTCCTCTGTATTCGATTAAATACAGATCATATTACCACCCATTTATGTCCCAAAGCTCATAATGATCGGTTAATTAGCTGTTTTTTTTTAATTACATCGGAGTCATCACTTATCATGGCCCCAAGGCCACTCGTGGATAAGAGTTAATCAGTGTATTGTAGTCAATGGGACAATATCGTAGTAATGTTTAGTAGTGGAAATTTAGCTGGAAAGCAGGGAAACGGAGGAGAGTTCCATATTTTCTAAGAAAGAAGCTTTGTTCGTAGAATCTATTTTTAGGTTTAGGAACAGATAAATAGTGGGGGAAATTATTGATAGTGGTTTCAGCTAGACGAGTATTTTTCCTGAAAGTTTGGCGAGAGAGGACTATAGTTAATTAGTTTAGGAGTGATTTCTATATATACAAATATATACACATGCTTATCTATCATATAAATCTCGCCTGTCTGTTTAAATGTATGTATGTATGTATGTTTGCCTAAAACTTTCGACAGAGATAACGGATTTTCATGAGATCAGTATCGTTCTGAAGATCGACCCTTTGGACGACAAATATCGAAAAATTGGCTAAAATCATTAATTCCTTCACCCTCAAGTGGGCACTTTTCTACAAGGAGGGATCGCTTTTTTCGCCGATAGTTTTCAAAGTCATCCCCTCTTTTCACTTCCGGTTTGGCGATAGACGCAACGGCAAAGACCATTTTTTTTTTCACTTTTTTTTCCTCCTTCGTGTCTGCCTACTATCACTTTTTTTTTTTTTTATCAATACACACCTCCAAACACCCGGGCAACGACGGGCACCCACACTAGTCTTTATATAAATAGACACACCGCTATTTGAAACTAATTAGAATCATTTGAAAGATTCGAGGACTGGTGCATGCATCAACCAAAACATTGAAGTAATAATAAATATGACTGTCGATATAAGTTATTTATGGAATAGTTGCAAATATGTATCTCAGATTTCAGAAAATAATTAGTCTTGGAATGAACACAATTCCAAAAGAAAAATTTCTTCTTACTTTTCAAGAGTTTTCAATATCTTCCTTAGATGAACGTAAGAACACTAGTAATAAGAGCTGGTTAAGGATATCCAAGAATTACTCTTCTTTCTTTTGCAGAAAGTAGAATCGTTGACCTTACTTCTTACTAATGGAATCGCTAACAACGAGAATACTTGGAACATTTTCAAAGAATTTTGTTTTTTTTTTAGAGTTATTCTGAACGAAGAGAAAGAAAATTCTGTTTTTTTTTTTGTTTTGTTTTTTGAAAAAAAAATGTTCTTCTTGCAAAGCCAAGCCAAGTGACCGATAGTAAAAATGTGTAGTGGACTCGGCTTAGGTTCTAATCAATAAAACAACTCCGTCTAAGCATTTACGAAGAGTAATTGACATTTTTTTAGATTGCTATTTTGTAAGGGTGAAAAATGTATAAATTATGATGTGGCCCAATCACTGATGTGATGTTATATCAGAGTAAAGCAAAAGCGCATAAGAAGCTCTGGAATTATTCGATCAGTTTTATTTATTTATTTACACACATTTTAGCAGTTTTGGTAAAACAAAAACAAAAGGAAACAACTAATAAAAAAACTTTCAAATAAATAAACCTTTAAATAAACAAAAAAACTTTTATACAAATAAAAACAATGAAATTTTACATGCAGTTGTTATATTTAGAATAACAAACCGAGCAGGCAAGGTCCCCCTCCACAAGTGAAAAATTTACTTTAACCATGACTAATGTTTGCGCAAAATTTTTTTTTGAAATCCAAGTTGTGCTTCTTGAGAAAAATGCGAACAAATGAATGATTTGAGAACAATTTTACCCTTATAATTCCCCCCTAGGGGAGCAACCAGAGTTATCCCAAAAAATACCTTCTCGCAAAAATTTACAAAAAATCCAAAACGTAATTATTGAGAAACATGCAGACAAACGAATGGACGAAAAATTTTGGGGCAAGGAAGTGAATTATTCGGTCCAATCCCTCCTTTGTCGGGGACCAAAAATGAATGTTGATAGTCATTGTCCACAAGATTAATAACAAGACAAATGCAGATAATGATGAACTCATTGTGCTTGTGCCCCATCGACGTACATATCCCCAACAAAACCCCTTAGCAACAAAATCACACCCCTTCACTGTTGAGGTCCCTAAATGCTAGAAAGCTTTCTACTTTAATAGCTTCTTGCCTCGAACAGCTAGACTTTGGAATTCACTTCCTGCTACCTGCTTTCCTGACTGTACTGATATGCAGAAGTTCAAATATAATGCTAACAGTTTGTTAATCTTTCTTAGGCATGATCCCAATTAGTAGCCCCTTACGTCTAAGTGGCAATATTCCTTGTTTGAGGTGCAGATGAGTACAAAAAAAAAAAAAAGGCTATCAAAAAAGTACACAGTCTGGATGCAAAGGGAACAAAAATATGACGTTTGGTATGAAGCTTCTGTGTTTACATCATCAATGCTCTGACCCCATCAACTGAAATGAATGGCTCTCGTCCATGTTTTGACAAATTTCTGGGTCTGATCTGTACTCCTGATCTGAAACGGAACACATAAATCCAATCCGTTGCTAAGGTTGCTGGAAAAATGACGGGATTATTTTACCACTTCAGTAGATATCTCACTGCTGATGCAGTTCTCTACCTGTATAAGAGCCAAGTAGATTGAAGGATAGAGTACTGTTGCCACATCTGGGCAGAAGCTGCTAGAAGGACCTTATCCTGCTTTGACAGAGTTCAAAATAGACTTGATAATCTAGTGAGGGATGCTCTTCTCTCTTCCCTGCAACCTCTTTTTCACAAAAGAGACGTGGCGAGCTTGTCTCTTCTTTATCATTATTTTCATGGCAAGTGCTCGTCTGAGCTCCACTCTAAGCCCCCCCCCTCACCAAACTTTCATGAAAAACACTCGTCTAACTGAAAGCACTATCAATAATTTCCTCCACTCTTTATCTGTGCCTAAACCTAAACATAAATTCCATGAACAAAGCTTCTTTCTTAGAATTGCACACCTGTGGAACTCTCTTCCGTTTCCCTTCTTTCTAACTGACTACAATATGGTCCAACGTGTCCAACATGAACAAATTTTTAATGAGCCGTCCCCTTGTCATCCAATTTACCAAATTTCCGAAACACTCGTCTAACTGAAACCACTATCAATAATTTTCCCCACTCTTTATCTATGCCTAAACCGAAACGTAGATTCCATGAACAAAGCTTCTTTCTTAGAACTGCACGCCTGTGGAACTCTCTTCTGTTTCCCTGCTTTCCAGCTGACTAAAATATGGTTGTGCTCAAGTCCATCATGAACAAGTGCTTGATGAGCCGCTCTCCTTAAGTAATCCAATTTACTAAATTTCCACTGCTAAAGATTACTACGATATTGTCCCATTAACTACTATATACTGATTAATCCTTATCCTCAAGTGACCTCCAGGCCTTGATAAGTCGTGAATCCTTTGTAAGAAATAAAAAACAAAAACAAACAATGAAGAGTTCGTTTAATATGAGAGTAAGAAGAAAATTGATCGGCATATCTATTTAAAATGAGCATATTTTTATCAGTCACTAATACTTATAGTATTTGAAACTATTTGGTAGAATTGGACTAAATTTCGTATAAAACATTTCTTGAAATGCCGCTTTTGTCATGAGGGTGTGTAATTGTGAATACTACTATTTATACTAAAACCCAGAAGCAGTAAGAAGCTCTCATATTATTGATCAGAATTCCACCAAATTTGGACTCAGACTCAAAATATTTAAAACAAAAAACCATATGATCATTTTCATACCATAAAAATAACTGCCAGGCAAATATCCTATAAATAAAATGATTGTCAACAACAACAACAACAACAGAATTCTATTTTTAATGTCTCATGCGATTTAGGAACAATTCATTTCGAAATAGGTAAAAATCTAAGTTTTAAGCAACCAGCAACATCATATATCCAGAAATTATTACTTTTATTATTTCATTTTTGGTGATTGAACAATCTAATTTGTTAAAATGGGTATTGGAGGTAATAACATACATACAAAACAACAAGTATATTAAATAAACAATTTATGCCCCAAAAACTTTTTCCTGGTGCAACCAGATCAGGCTGCTGGAAAATGGCTCCTTGACTTAAATGCACCTACAGTAACACTTTTTTTTTTTTAACTTCTTTCACAACTAAGTCATGTTCTGCGAAGCCCAAGACAAAAGACAACAGTCTCCCTCCCCTCCATCCCTCCTTTTTTCTCTCACTCTCTACTTCCCTACTCAACCAAACCAACCTCTACAAATAAATATGCGAAAATATAAAGAGCTTAAAACATAAAAACTTTTTCCAAAATAACTGGATTTAGCACTGAATGACACAAAACGAGTTGATATACCATAAAACAAAACAAACAAACTAAAACTAAATAACTAGATAAAGGCTTTAGTCGCATTATATCTTGATTTTAATCCTTATAAGGAGACATAAAAGCGGCAGAAAATTCTTCTGTTCAGGGAATTCATTTTATTTGTCCCGAGACGGGTATACTTTTAGTGATATACACAGCATTACAGGAACCTATAGAAAGACAGAATAAGTGATACGTGCACGAGAACACGTAAAGTTGAATAAAATGTAAAACATGAATCGATTACTATCGATTCATGCTTCATATAAAACAAAAACGATACAATTCTGCTGCATAGCAGTGTTTAACCAAACATATCACTTGATGGAAGCTTAACAAATTGAGGTATGAAATTCTATCTCGTTGGATCTTATACTTACCGACTAGCCCATTTAAAATATTTCAACCTCTTCTAGCAGGAGAAAATCTTGACAAAATTGTGATCAAAAATGCCTTCTTCTTATCTGTAGAACCTCATATTTATAAATTCTATAAAACTGAAAGACATAAACTTGCGTTTGTGTGGCAAACAGGTGTTGATTTATGGCGGCTTTTATTTTGATTGATAATGTTGAGTTCAAGTTGATAAGAATTTGAAGTTCGAGGTCAAAACTGAAAATTATTTTCTTACCAAGGGAAAGAGGAAGGAAAGAGTGTTAGAAAATGATTATAGTTGAGCAGTAGAAAGTGGTAAAAATCTATTTATCAGACTTAGTTTGTAAGCGACACATTGTTGTTGACCAGTACATCTGTTGCTAAGGTGTTATTCCCACAGACAAACAAAGAACAGTCAGGACTAACAAAAAACTGCATCCGTTTCATTTCTTCATAGAAATATTATGAAAAAAAAACATTGCTTTTCTAAAATATTTTTGTAACATTTTTTCTCCTACTGACAGTTATTTTTAGTCGACCATCTGATGGGAAGTTTAGTCCACATATGAAATAAAAATAAATTAACATTACGTTTCTGAATTTTTGAGATGAGGATTGGTTATTCGTGTTATTTTGGATTCTTCAGGCTACTGTTCTCATCTTCAGTGTCATTTTCACATTTCGGTCAATGTAACTGCCAACTTTCCTCAGATGTATCTTGTTGAACTCTGGAATGTTTCTGTTGAGCTCGGGAATTTGAAATCTGCAAGGACCGTGACACAGTGGTTAGAATACTTGGAAAAATCACTTGTAAAAGTGATGATTTCCTGAAGGTTGAAGGTTCAATTCTCAGTGTGGGTGACCGAAAAATACCGAAAAATACAATTGAGAATTAATAAGGATTTCTACCAGTCATGGCTGATGGAACGAGAGCATGTTACTCTTGTGAAGTAAATAAAGGGTTCTGTTCGAAATTCTGTCCAAATTCCCAAATATGACAGAAACATTCCCGAGTTCAACAAGATATATCTGAAGAAGGTCGGAGGTTACATCAACCGATACATTGTAAAAATGACACTCAAGATGAAAACAGTAGTCTGAAGAATCCAAATAATACAAATTAACATTATTACTGAATATTATCCATGTTGTATAGTATATGAAGTGACTCCAACATTGCTTATGTGAACAAAACAACAACATCTATTATAGTAAAAAAAAAATGTGCTTGTTGTATCTCTATGCTTGTTTTGAGCCTCCACAGAATGTGCTCCAAATGTACTTACTTCCTTAACATAAACACCCACCTGACTAGCTTCAAAATCACATCCCTTTACTATAGAGGTTCCTAAATGACAGTAGATTCTTTACTTTAATAACTTCTTTTCATCAACAGCTTCCATTTAGAATCCTGTCGCTGCTCTCTGTTTTCCTGGTCATATCAACGTGCAAAAATATTTGTCTAATATATGCTACCCATCTCCCCACCCAATTTGCCCCCAATAAATCTAGCCCTATGACAGAAGCCCCTCGCGATTCAGTGGCAACACATCTTGTTTAGGGGGGGGGAGTAAATAAATGAGCAATAAACTACTTTTATCTATTTTCACTTTTAAAAATAAACTAGAAGGTCTATATAATATGGGGCCGTTTAATGTATTAAAGACCTTTTGTAAGAGTGATTAATAAATGCAAAACAACCTCTATCATTAAATCCTGAATTCAATAGAAAGGCCTAAACCGAGGTGATTAGAAGCTAAATCAATTGGAAATCGATTCCACCTTATCTCTGATTAATCTAAAGTAACCTTATCGAAGAAATGATTAGACTATAATGTCCCATTTTCCCAATAATTCAGCTATAAACCGAGAGATTACATACTAATAGCATTTTTCCAACATTAGTATGACCTGTAACTAACTATTAGGAACCATGAAATTGCTCCGATGCAATTAATCAATTAAGCAATGCATATTTGATCTAAAGTTTTTAAAATACATAAAATATCTGCAGTTTCCGGTTGCATCTTTTTCCTACGAATTAAACAAGAAAATAAAACATCTTAAGAATATTAGTTTTGGTGGATGTCCACTGAATTTTTTTAAATTCTTCGAATACTATTGGATTGACATGAAAGTTCTTGCAGAATTTTAATTTGGATTTCAAATGATGTATTTTCAAATAAGTTTACTCTAGATATAATGTTAAAGAGAGTTTTTTGCTCTATCTAATCGTTTAAATTAGAATCGTTTTAGAACAATTATGTTTTCTTTTCAGAACGTTGCATACAAGATTGATAAAAAAAGCAAATCTGCACAATTTTCTTATTTCAATTATATATATATATATATATATATATATATATATATACGAGGGACCTGCAATGTTTAGCCCCTGACCCACTTCCAGTTGTCTGATCTAGCTGAAATATTGCATGTGCTATGATTTATATCTCTACAGCTTATGTGGCAAATTACAGCTCT
This sequence comes from Euprymna scolopes, assembly GCF_053919585.1. NCBI lineage: Eukaryota > Metazoa > Mollusca > Cephalopoda > Sepiida > Sepiolidae > Euprymna > Euprymna scolopes. The sequence continues at coordinate 157,403,480 of NC_136485.1, read as the reverse complement.
GAACTAATTGTGGTTTCTGTTTTACAGGTGTTTGAACTGAGTCAAGTGTGAAATGGAGTCTGTTGAATGTCGAGCAGTGATCCGGTTTTTGTCTTTGAAAGGACGCACACCACAGGAGACTTTTGATGAAATGAAAGAAACTTATGGTGATAATGCCCCATCATATGACCTTGTAAAACGCTGGCATCGTGAATTCAAACATGGCCGGAAGTCTGTGGAAACAGCTCCCAGACCTGTTTGCTCCCCCCCCCTTCTGCCATTGAGGCATCTGTCCGTCAAGTTGAGGTTGCCATTTTGGAAGATCGGCGTATTACTATTCGCCAAATAGCCCAAGATCTCAAGATTAGTACAGTGTCTGTGGAAACAATCATTCATGACCATATGCATAAGGTGTCTGCCAGATGGATTCCCACGTTGCTCACACCATTCCAGAAGTGAGAATGCGGCGAGTTCTCGAGGATGAATTTGGAGATGTGTCAAGAAGATGAGTGAAAGTTTTTCAAAAGACTGATTACACAGGATGAAACCTGAGTCCATCACTATGATCCAGAGACCAAAGCCTAGTCAATGCAGAGGAAGCACTTGGACTCGCCACCTCCAAAGAAGGCAAGGATGCAGCCCCCGCTGGCAAGGTCATGTTCACAGTGTTCTGGGACCAGGACGGAGTAGTAATGACAGATTTCCTGGCAAAGGGTACCAAAATTACAGGCGCCTATTATGCTTCATCTTTGAGGAAATTAAGGAAAGCTATCAAAATCAAGAGGCGGGGTAAAATCAGCAAAGTTACCCTCCTCCTGCAGGACAACGCTCCGGTCCACAACTCGCATGTCGCCAGATCAGAAGCACAAGCGTGTGGTTATGAAATCCTTTTCCATCCTCCCTACTCTCCTGACCTTGCACCCTCTGACTTTCACCTCTTCCCAGCCATGAAGTTGTTTTTGAAAGGAAAGCATTTCCCAGATGATACAGCCTTGATTTCTGAAGTCACGTCGTGGTTGGAGGACCAACCTGGGGTGTTCTACAAAAACAGTCTACAGAGCTGCATCAAACAATGGGAGTGGTTCCAATGTAGAGAAAGACTAATAACTGTGCCAAGTTTTATTGCTCTACTGCTATGGGAAGTGGGTCAGGGGCATTACTTATTGCAGGCCCCTCGTATCTATCTATTATAAAAAAAGACCTTTGACCTTGTGTATGCAAGTTAATTCGCAATTGTATTTTTTTGGTCACATGTGGGCGACGAAACATACAATTGCGAATTATATAGGACTTCTATTCAGTCATGGCTGACTGAACAAGAGCAAGCTACCCCCTTGAAATAAATAAAGAGTTCCACTCGAAATTCCATCTAAATTCCCGAGTTCAACAGAAACATTCCTGAGTTCGACAAAATACACCTGAAGAAAGTCGGAAGTTATATTGACCAAAACGTTGTGAAAATTACACTCAAGATGAGAACAGTTTCGTTGCTCTACTGCTATGGGAAGTGGGTCAGGCGCATTACTTATTGCACGCCCCTCGTATATATATACATATATATATATATATATCTCTCTCTCTATATATATATATATATATACTATTTGTTTTTGCAATACGTCTTGAATGAATTCAATTATTTACGAAAGTGCATTTTTACCTAAAGTTGGGAATAATTTTCCCTTTAATCAATTTGGTACCCCCACATGGGAGCAGTATATATATTATTTTAAAAATATAATTATCCACTGACACGTGTTTCGTCATCTGCAACTCATCAGAGCAGCTGAATCTAGTGAGATTCAAAATCGGGACCCCATAGCCCCCTTGAAGAGCCAAAGCAACGAGATATTATAAAAAGGCTGACTGGGATCAGAGGTGCACCATTGCACAATATCTTTTCACTTCCTGCTGAACATTGTGCAAATGAGACCAGTGACTGGTTCAAAGCGGCAATTGAAACACATGTTCCCACACACAAATTCTATAGCAAACCCCACTCTCCCCAATGGTTCACTTCAACTTGTGCAGCTTCCATAGTGCAAAAACAGCATGTGTACCACAAATTTAACCAACATGTCCAGTTCAAACAGACAGAAGTACATAGAAGCCAGAAATAACTGTAAGAAAGAAATAACGACAGTTAAGAGAGAATTTACTGAAACCACCAAAAAACGCATCGAAGCACAGAAATTAGGAACCCGAGACTTCTGGAAAATCTACAACATTGTAGTAAATAATGGGCAATCAACAATTCCCCCACTATCCAACAATCATGAGGTTGTTTGCTCAGCAACTGAGAAGGCTAACATGCTTGCCAGACGGTTTGCCTCCAACTCCACACTGGACTTTGCTAACCACCCCCTACCTGACTTTCCTTTGCAGACAGACGCCACACTAGACAATTTGAAAATCACCCCTGCTCAGGTGCATGCTATCATAAAAAAGCTTGACACTGCAAAAGCATGTGGACCTGATCTCATCCCGACTGTGCTATTAAAAAAGTGCACCGCCAAAGTAGCTCCAGCTCTCTCCAAACTTTACAACAAATGCTTTAATGAATCTTGCTTTCCTACCTGCTGGAAAACTTCTTTCGTAGTGCCAGTTTTCAAGAATTCTGGCAAAAGAACTGACCCAGTAAATTATTGCCCTATTAGCCTCCTCCCACTTTTCGCCAAAATATTTGAAAACATAATTAACCAAGCTCTAGTCCATCACCTTACAGATGCTAAACTTCTGACTGACCGACAATATGGATTTAGGCAAGCCCGTTCCACAGCAGACATCCTAACTGTAATCTCAGAACGTATATACCAGTCACTGGACAAAGCGGGGGAGGGTAGAGCGATAGCTCTAGATATATATAAGGCTTTTGACAGGGTATGGCATGAGGGTCTTCTCAAGAAAATCAGATCATACGGCATCACTGGAAGAATACATAACATAATTAGATCCTTCTTAGATAAGAGAAAAATCCAGGTTGTCCTTGATGGTCATACATCTAAACAATATGATATAAATGCGGGAGTGCCTCAGGGGTCTATCCTTCGACCTCTATTATTTCTACTATTCATAAATGACCTCCCTGACAAAATTGTTTGTGAGATGAGTATATATGCTGACGACACCCCACTCTATAACAGACATGACAGGAAAACAAATGAACACATATCTAATGAAATGGCAGAAACACTAGAGGAAAACCTCCGATCCGTAGTGGAATGGGGACAAAAATGGATGCTGCTAAGACTAAACTTGTTTTTCCTTTGATAATTACAAGAAACCTTCCCTACCGCCAATAGCAATGGCCAAAGACTCTTTATCTGAAAGTACATCTTTTAAACTCCTCAGCCTAACGTTCGCAGGAAACATGAGTTGGAACAATTACATTGAGAATATTGCCAGGACCGCTGCAAAGAAGGTGGGTTCTCTCTACCGTGCTAGAAAGCTATTAACGCCTGAAAGCACCCTATACCTCTATAAGGCCACCATTCGCCCATGTATGGAGTATTGTTGTCATATTTGGGCTGGTGCATCTGCCACTAGTCTCTCGCTCCTAGACAAGGTTCAAAAGAGAGTTGCCAATCTGATAGGTCCTGAACTGTCAGCTAAACTTCAGCCTCTGTCAGATCGACGAAATGTTGCATCCCTCTGCCTGTTCTACAAATACTTTAACGGTGAATGCTCTGACGAACTGCAAGCACTTGTGCCCCCTCGACGTAAATACCCCCGACAAACCCGACAAGCGGATAAACTCCACCCCTTCACAGTAGAAATCCCTAGATGCAAGAGAGCCTTCTACTCTAGTAGTTTCTTCCCCAGAACAGCTAGACTTTGGAATTCCCTTCCGGGTCTCTGCTTCCCCGACTGTATTGACATGCAAAAGTTCAAGTGCAACGTGAACCGACATCTTGCTGCCCAACTTCCTACACAGTACCCCTGATGCTTATGTCCCTAATAGTAGCCCCCTACAATAAAGTGGCATTGTGCCTTGTTTGGGATGAAAATGTAATAATAAAAAAAAAATGGTACGCAGCCTCACCTCTCATCCATCTCACTGACTGTTCAGATATATCGTGATTTATGTATATGTTATTTGTTTTTGCCATATATATATATATATATATATATATATATATATATATATAAACTTTTGGGGTTATCACTTATAAGGATGAAAAATTACTCGAGGACAAGGGTTAATTAGATAGAAATGATTGGTAGAAGAATAAAAAGCACTTAAGAGATCTAACATTGTTATGAACTACAATTGATTACATATAGAACAGTTGATAAGGATTTGTTTGCATCAGATTTGAAGACAACCAAGTTGTAATAACCATGTAAGCAGTCCCAGGGTAATATGTTCCACAGGTAGTAAGTCCTTGCAAAGAAGTCCATCAAATTCCTGCCTGATACTAAGCACATAGAGAAAGAAAGGAAATTTTTTTTCGTGGTTTCTTGTAACTCTCACGTCCCTAATTTTTAATTTTTTTTTTTTACATAAGCATCACCACTTATCAAGGCCAAGAGGCCACTCAAGAATAAGGGTTAAAGAATATACAGTAGTCAACTGAACAATATAGTAATCGTTAGTAATGGAAATTTGGTAAATTTGTTAACTTAAGTGGAATGGCTCATCGAGAACTTGTTTACATTGGAATTGAAGACAACCATATTGTAGTCAGCTGGAAAGCAGGAAAACAGGCGTGCAGTTCTACGAAAGAAACTTTGTTCATGGAATCTACGTTTAGGTTTAGGCACAGATAAAGAGTGAGGGGAATTATTGACAGTTTACAGTTAAACAGGTACTTCTTGTGCAAGTTTGGCGAGGGTGGACCATAGATTGTAGCTCAGTCGAGCACTTGCCATGAAAATAACAATAAAGCAAAGACAAACTTGCAATATCTGTTCTGGGAGAAAAAGGTTGCAGGGAAGAGAAAAGGACATCTCCTACGAGGCTATGAAGTCTATTTTGAACTCTATCAAAGCAGGATAAGTCTTTTCTACCAGTTCCTGCCCAGATGTGGCAATAGTACTCCATCCTTGGGCATACCTGGCTCTTATATAGATAGATAATTGCATCACCAGTGAGATATCTACTGCATCGATAGAAGGATCCGACCATTTTTCCAGCGGCCTTGGCAATGGATTTGATGTATGTGTTCCATTTAAGATCAGGAGTAAAGGCCAAGTCCAGAAGCTTGTCACAACATGAGGCCTCCCCAAGACGAGAGCCATTCATTTCAACTGATGCCAGATGGGGATCAGAGTGTTGATGATGTAAAAATAAAAGTTTGGTTTTAGATGCATTTAAATTAACCAGCCACTTCTTTCCCCATTGTACCACATGCTCAAGATCATAGGAGAGAGAATCAGAGAGAACTTACTCGTTTATGGTCTTAGATGTGCTATCATAGATGGTAATGTCATCAGCATAAATGTCTACAAATTATGTAAGGATGTGATTTGGAAGATCGTTAATGTAGATCAGGAAGAGAGTTGGCCCAGGATCGATCCCTGAGCGACCCCAGCATTAATACTGTGAGCTTCCGATTTCTGCCCGTCTACTACTACTCTTATGAACCTATCAGAAAGAAATGATTTAATAATTGAGAAGACATTTCCAGCTATGATATAGCTGGAGATCTTGTGAAGTAAATTTTATTGCCATACTCTATCAAAGGCCTTTGATATGTCAAGAGCATTTGCCCTAGAAAGGTTGCCTCCATCGAGAGATTTGCTAATCCTATTACTGTAAGCACATCTGCTGCAGATCTAGCAGAACGGAAACCATATTGGGTGTCACTAAGAAGGTTGTTTTTGCTGAGATGGTTGATTATTTTTCTATTTAACACAGATTCCAGCAACTTACTCATGATGCACAGGAGACTTATTGGACTGTACTGAGAGGGAGATGAACCTGAATTTTTAAATACAGGGCATACTGATGAGATTTTCCAGAGTGATGGAAGCAATTCTCCGTAAGACAACATTTAAACAGTTTTGTAAGTATGGGCGCTTGTTCTGGTTGAATTTTTCTGAGTACTATAATTGGAATACCGTCAGGGCCTGTTGCTTTACTGGATTCAAGGTTTTTGATTAGCTTGGCAACATCACATACAGATATTTGTATATCACATAGCATGTTTTCTGATACAGGAGGAAATATTGGGGGTTGGCGGCCATGATCGCAAAGGGTAGAATTATCAGCAAAAGTTCTTGGCAAAGGGTTTGACTTTGTCTGATGCTGACAAGATTACCTCAGGTCCATTGATGATAGTTGGGATAGAGCACACGCTTTTGTTCAGGATTCTGTTTGCTATTTGCTAAAACTGGTGGGAACCAAGCTGCTGCTCAGCGACTTTGGACTTGACAGACTGAGCATACAACTCTCTTGTATTCTTTATTATTTTTTTACAGTGGTTACAGGCAGTCTTGGAAGCAGCTTTAGTCTCAGTATATCTCTTATGCTGGAAGCAAGGGAAAAGTGATTTCTGTGCGCAATGGCAGCAGCACATTCTGGGGAGAACCACGATTGCTGTTAGGTTTTTGCTTTTCGAGGGTATCCTCACATTCCATGATCGATGTTTCTGACAAGGGGGAAAATATTGCTGTTTTCTGGGTCCAGAATCTTTCTAACATTTATGCTTGACTAGTTTTTTAGTTTGAATTAGTATTTTTTTCTTTTTAGCTTCTTGCATTGAATTTTATTTTGTTAAATTTTGCTTTGGATTATTTAGATAAAGTTGACCTCGGGTCACCACAATTTATCAAAATACTTTTATTGGCAAGATTACATATCTGAGATTCTTGATTTTTGACTATATACAAATGTGTTACACACGTATAGTTTATGCAGATTCTGGCCATAACTACTTTCTTTTTTTTTTTTTTTTGCATTTTCACCCCAAGCAAGGCACCGTGTCACTGTAATGTAGGAGTTACTATCTGGGACATAATTTGCAAGGATAGTATGTAGGGAGTTGAGCAGCAAGATGTCTGTTTACATCATACTTTTGCATGTCAGTACAGTCAAGAAAACAGGAACCCGGAAGGTAATGTCAAAATCTAGCAGTTTTAGGGAAGAAACTATTTGAGTAGAAGGCTTTCTGACATCCGGGGATCTGTACTGTGGAGGGGATGGATTTTACTGTTTGTTGAGTTTGTCAGGGGTATTTACGTTGAGGGGGTACAAGGTCTTATAGTTCTATAGAGTACCTACCATTAAAATTCTTGTAAAACAGCAGAGGGATGCAAAGTTTCTTGTGTGTTCATGCTACATTTTCGTTTATTCAATAATTATGTTAATGTGGTATTGTTTGGACAAATATAAAGTCGTTATTTACATACGCAAACATAGCTTGAAATCCAGGAGAAAGGGTCTTCTGTACATTTTTCATGATGTTGTTAATTTTAACATGATGTTGTTAATTTTAACATGATGTTGTTAATTTTAACATGATGTTCTTAATTTTAACATGATGTTCTTAATTTTAACATGATGTTGTTAATTTTGTTAAACAATTTGAAAAAAAAAAGGTTTTATTTTCGATGATATGAGTACCACTAAAATGAATTTATTTGCTTTAGTTGTCAAAATAACCAGGGCCAATTCAATAGTAGAGCTTTCCTTATAACATATTAATGCCTTATTGGAAGCCATCTTAAAAATTTCATCTTATAAGCAATCCCATTTTGTTATGGCTCTTTAATTCATCAGTCTATCTATCTATCTATCTATCTATTATAAAAAAAGAACTCTGCACGTGTGTATGCGAGTTAATTCGCAATTGTATTTTTTGGTCACACGTGGGCGACGAAAAATACAATTGCGAATTACTTAGGACTTGTATTCAGTTATGGCTGACGGAACAAGAGCACACTACCCCCTTGAAATAAATAAAGAGTTCCACTCGAAATTCCATCCACATTCCCGAGTTCAACAGAAACATTCCTGAGTTCGACAAGATACACCTGAAGAAGGTCGGAGGTTACATCGACCAAAACGTTGTGATAAACACACTCAAGATGAGAACAGTAGTCCGATGAATCCAAATAATACGAATACTATCTTTCAATATGCATTTCAGAAGGGAGTGTAGTGTTTTATATGTTTTGTTGTTATGAGATCATCCTCCATGGGAATCTCTCCTCTTTTAGAGGCGTGTAGTGTTATCTTGAAACCACACCTTTAAATCTTCTTTTAAATTTTTCACTATTTCTTATGGATATTTCTAACTATACTCTTAGGTATTGATGTGGGCAAGAACGTTTCCAGAAGATATTTCTTACATTATAGCACTAGTTTTTCTATTTTCTTTATTTACAGTTCAGATAATAAAACCTTCTCTATATCATTGTTGGTGACAGTTTTCTTTTCAATGGACTCTAGGACAATAAATTCAGGAAAGACAGAATTGGCGTCATATGAGTTGTTTTCTGAGTCTGTGTCAATGTGCTGCCTCTTATTCTTTCCTTTTTTTGTTGGATGCCATAAAATTAGTTATTTTGTTCCTCAACTGTATGCTTCACCAATCAGAGAGTTGAAAATGGCGAATATCAAGAGGAAAACAATTCATCGTGTCATAACATGGTTACATATGTACACATATCAAAAGAGAAAAGAGCAAACCATTAGCTATAGGTCATTAGTGGCAGTACTAAAGCAATGTTTGGCGAAGGAAAATACAATATCAACCTTTGTAATATAAGCCACTGCTTTATAATTCCTACATTTTCTTATATTATTGTAGATTACACAATGTGGTATCAAAATAATTTGTAATAATGTAAATTAGGATTTAACTGTTCAGTTTATCTGGATTAAAAATGACCTGCGGTACTCATTAGCCTTTTGTAAATGTTGAACTAATTATTATAGTAAAAAAATAATTATATATATATATATATATATATATATATATATATATATATATATATATATATATTGGTTTCTTAGTTATTTTTTTTTGGGGGGGGGGAAAGAATTCCAGCAGAGTGCTCTATTATAAGGAAAACATTTTCAAAATAAGAGCGAAATATTTATATTTTCAGAAGTTTAGATAAGATACGCCATCGATACCGTCGGTTTCAAACCTGATAATAAGGAACCGTTCTAGGTCCCATATATTATCAGGTTTGAAACCGACGGTACCGATGGCTTATCTAAACTTCTGAAAAAAAAAATAGAGAGACAGTGTGCGAGGAGAGATAATGCTTACCATAGTTAAAAGGGTGTCTTATTTACTAAATTATTTTAAAAAGCAATTGACCAGTACTATAAACTTCAAAATTAATTGTTTTATTTTCATATATATATATATATATATATATATATATATATATATATATATATATATATATATATATTTAAATTGTAATTCAATGAATTTCCAAAAACTCTCATCGAAATGAAATGAAGTGGTTGAGTTTCATATCAAAGAATTTTTATTATTCTAAGCAAGACGAAGAATGTTTTAGAAAGTTTATCTCTATATTTAAGGAGATAAACTTTCTAAAACATTCTTCGTCTTGCTTAGAATAATAAAAAAAAATTCTTTGATATGAAACTCAACCACTTCATTTCATTTCAATGAGAGTTTTTGGAAATTCATTGAATTACAATTTAATTTATTTGCTCTATCTTGAATATCGAGCAATTCTTGTTTAGATGGGATAACTTATAGAATATTACTGCCAGTAATATTTTGTAAACCAACAATCTCACGTTTACATAACCACTGATTGTTAAATAAAAACTATTCCGAAGTATATATATATATATATATATATATATATATATATATTACTAGTATATATATATATATATTACTAGTATATATATATTGCTAGCATATATATATATTACTAGTATATATATATTGCTAGCATATATATATATTACTAGTATATATATATATTTCTAGTATATATATATATATTTCTAGTATATATATATATATTACTAGTATATATATATATATATATATATTACTAGTATATATATATATATATTACTAGTATATATATATATTACTAGTATATATATATATATTACTAGTATATATATATATATTACTAGTATATATATATATATACAATACATGTGTGTGTGTGCATATATAAACATACATTTGTGTGTGCGTATGAATAACGATTACTCCATGTGGATCATCTTCTATAACATAAAAGGCAAAATGTGTGTGTATATTTGTATGTCTGTCAACAACTTTCAACACACGCGACGGATCCTGACGAGATCGGTATCGTTTTGAAGCTCGGCGTCTCGGACGACGAATATTTAAAAGACATGGGCAAAATCATTAATTCCTTCATTCTCAACTTCGTGTTTTACAAGGCGGGGGTCGCTTTTTTCGTCAATATTTTCACAAGTCATCATCTCCTTTTAATTGACTACCCTTAACTCCAACGCTCGCGACTTTCGATTGTGTGATGAACACATCAGCTAAGATGTTAATTTTTTTTTTTCACCGTCTTTTCCTCCTTCGCGTTACGGGTTAGACCCTGCCTGCCTACTACCACCTTTTTTTTTAACACCTCTCTCTATCCAGGCTACCTAAGCTAGTGTTAATATAATATTAAGAAATCAGGATTACTTGAAACAATGTATTCCCTCAAACGCGAACGTATACAATTGTCAGAACGCTAGATGATGTCCATTTTTTTATTGTAATTATGTATACATGAATATTTATATTTGTGAATGTGTGTATCTAAATATAGTTACATTTACGTATATTTGTAAACTGGTGTGGATACAAGCGTTGTGTGTGTATACGTATATATGTACATTTTGCATATTTGTACGTATATGTAGACGTGGATATCTATATGAGTGTATGTCAGGCATTGATGCTCGTCAATGTATAAAGGTATGTATTGGAAATGTGCGTTAATATATGCCTTAATCTTTATGAATGTCCTTCTGTGATAATATCGGATGGTGTTATCTGCACATTACACGTGTGATCTTACTTATCTGAAAGGAGCTTTGGCAATTATTAAACATTTCATAAAGATCACATAGAGATAATTGGAGTCCAAAATACTTGGCGTTAAGTGTCGCTATGATCAAAGCTAAGGATTCCAAATAATATGTCAATATAAAGACAAAATAAATAAAAGATTTTTACCAATAGAATTTAAAAATACATGACCTAACTTATAACTGACCAACACACACACACACACACAAATTCTTTCAACCATCCCCTCTGTCCACCTCCCCCCTTTCGCCTTACTCTCATCTTCTACAGACACGCTTTCCTCGTCGTTTCCCTTCTCTTTAGTTTAAATTGGATAAATTTTTTTGGTTTACAAAGAATTTAATATTATTGAGTTTGATCTCGCAATGTCTCTTAAACGAGGCACGGCAGAAACATGCATGCACATATGTAACCAATAATATTTGTATAAATAAACATACTATAAACACGCTCTGTTCATTTATTGAGCACTTTTTGATAAACAAAAGAGTTTCAGTGGATGTATATTTAGGAAACTAAAATTATACAACCATTATCATTCAAACACGGTAGTGTTTGAATGATAATGATTAAGTGGCAGTTTTAATCATTTAGAACTACTTTAAAGCTTCACCGCTCACTCATTTTTCGACCAAATTTGAAACAAGTATTACAGTTTATAGATCACTTTCTCAGCTATATTGTGGAAAAAATTCCATTTTCGTTCAGCAAAACAAAAGTTATGATGAATTTACTGGTGTTCAAAATCGTAAAAAAAATGTAAGGAGGTAAGCGACGTTTTTTATGACTGGTTTCCATAGCAACCACATCGCTTCAGCAACTACTGTTTCTACTAATTCGAAAAGAGAAGTAACAAGTGAAACAAAGAGAATGAAAGCATAAAATGGAGATAATTGAGGGATTTTCTTGAAAGCAGACGAGTGCCATACATTGTTATTACATATGTGTTTATGGGGGCAAAAATTAAACAGAAAACAAGTGAATTTATTGGAAACTGGAAAATCATGGATTATAATAGCAAAATGCGAGCATGGAAAGTAATATGGTTAAGCTTAAACATGGAAAAGTAAAGGACTAGTTGTTAAAACTGGAAAAGAAAAGGACAACATATTCTAGTAAAAAATATAATAAATTCATAACTTAAAATATTGCAGCATTAAGAATTTTTTTTTAATTCAATTTATAACATTATATAATCAATTCTTAATGCTGCAATATTTTAAAAGTTATAAATTTATTATATTTTTTACTAGAATATCTTGTCCTTTTCTTTTCCAGTTTTAACAACTAGTCTTTTACTTTTCCATGTTTATGGTTAACCATATTACTTTTCATGCTCGGATTTTTCTATTGTAATATATATATATATATATATATATATATATATATATATATATATATATATATATATATATATATATGAGCAACAGCTTTTAAGCCCTAATGCTTACATGAAGGCCCCATTGTTTACAATTCATTTATCAGAAGCTGATTTTTTACTCAAAGTTATAGAGGGCAGGTCATCTATTTCTCAATGTTGTTATAGCGGAAATAAATTAGATATGGAGTTACCAATCAATATGGTCATAGAATACTCCAGCCTTACCCCATTAAAGGAACGCGGTATCTACTTAATTTCTGATAGCTTATTGCTCTCATGTGTTAAAGCAAATTATCTATAGCTTAGTCTTGATAAGTACTACAAGAATAATTAAATGAATGATTATGTTTATAGACTGCAAGAATCTGTGT
>NC_136485.1:157143240-157385740 GCF_053919585.1 Euprymna scolopes | reverse complement strand
CTTCCATTGCTGGTAAATATGATAAAATAATAAATATTTATTGATTTTTAAAGAATCGGAATCGGGAATTTAACACGGAATTGGTAATTGTATCGGAATCAGGGAAAAATATTGGAATCGTCCCATCACTAATATATATATATCTTCTACAATATAAAGCTGAACGTCTGTGTGTGTGTCTGGTCACGAATAGGCTCCTATATGGCTGACTATTATAGAAAACTGATTACATATAATGATAGAAGATGTATCGAGACACAGGAATGAGTATGTTTGATCTGGCAGAACGGTGGTTCATTAAAATTGTGGGGTTTGCATTCGTGCCTGATTCACAAAGTATGGAAATAAAAAATTTAAAAATTAAAAAAAAAACGTTTACAAGTGTTTTTGATATAGATGTTCATAATAATACTTTTATAAGCATGTTTTAACTTAAATAGGGATGGCATAATAAAATTGTGGGGTCTGCGTTCGTGCCTGGCCTCCATAGAATAGAAATAGGCACACACTTTAATAAAGACTTTTCATATCTATCTGCGTAAGTATACTTTGATAATTATGTTTCAGTTTGAAGAAATATGGTATAATCAATTTATGGGGTGTTCGTTCGCGCCTGATCTCCATAGAATGGAAATATGTCACAAAGTTTAACAAGGTTTTTTAATATAGATCCACAGAATATTGTGATAAGTGTTTCAATGTGAACAGGTATGGTATAATAAATTATGGGGTTTATCTATTTTATTTTTACTTTCATCATATTTTGCTTTGGTTTTGATACCCCTAAATTCGAAGCTATCTCTTTACAACCCTTCCTTTTCATAACCTATCATACTTTCATAAATCAGAGTCCATTTTCTGTATGCTGTTTTTGAACCCAGTCAATGACGGGTACTTTTGCTAATATATATATATATATATATATATATGTATATATATATATATATATAAAAGTGAACGTGTCTGTCTTTGTGTCTGTGTGTGTGTCTGTCTGTCTGTGTACATTTCCCTACGCAATAACTCTGTCAATTTTTAGTCTATAGACTCGAAATTTGAAATACCGGGTACTGAGATTTGGGAAAATCGATGTGACGGATGTCAGCCAGAAATTTGCCTGTTAAGGGGTCAAATTTCAACGATTTGACCTTTAAGAACTCTACCAAACTCCTCCGACAATTTTGGGTCTAGACACTTGAAATTTTAGATATAGGTTCCTTGAACCTGGATCTAACTTAATAAAGTGATTTGAGCCCGAAACTATAAATTTTAAGGGGTCATAATAGGGGTCAAAGTTTTTAAAAATTACCCATTTTTTTTGTTTTATTTCTTTTTTTGCACAGCATACACCTCCAAACACCCGAGCAACGCCGGGCACCCCTGCTAGTATATATATATATGTAAAAAAGAAAATATTTATATTCACATTTGAAGGTGTATCGAGAATTTTGTAAAGTTTGAACATTGAATCGTCAGTATAGGCTTTACTAAGAATTATGATTTGGTTATCCCATCAGGGCTGATAGAATGAAAACATTGGATTACATAAAAGTTTCCATTTTATGCAAAGGGAAAAAGAAGCAATGGAAACACTTATTAATTATGAAAATTTAAAGACCTCTGATTTTTGTGATATTTTTTACAAGTATTTTCATCGTAGATGCTCTGACGAACTACAAGCCCTTGTCCTTCCTCAACATAAATACCCCGACAAACCTGACACACAGTAAAATCCCACCATTACACAGTAGAAATCTTTAGGTGTAAGAAAGCTTTCTACTCCAATAGTTTCTTCCCCAGAACTCTCAGACTTTGCTTCCCTGATCGTACTGACATGCAGAAGTTCAAGTGTAATGTAATCAGACATCTTGCTGCTCAACTCCATACATAGTATCCCTGCAAATTATGTCTCAGATAGTAGCCCCCTACATCAAAGTGGCACTGTGCCTTGTTTGGAGTGAAAATGCAATAAAAAAAATCAATTGATAAAACTTTTCCAAATTTCATTTTTCTTAAAGTCTTCAATTTATAGGACATAATATCAGCACAGCCTCCTGTTTGAAAATTCCAATATTTGCATTAAATTTTATTCATACCCATTAAATTTAATCCATTAGATACTAATTAAACAAAATTTTTTGAATTTAAATTTCTTCTAGAGACACATCGAGTTTAAACCCCATATTTAAACATTTTCTAGAATCAATATCATGTCATGAACGTTGATCAGAATTGGAGTAAGGATTCTAGACATAAGTTTATTATTATTATTATTATTATTATATACAAGCCTAGGTGTTCAGCGTTACCTGCGTGTTTGGAGGTGTGTGTTGAGAAAAAAAAGGCGAAGGAGGTAAAGAACGTGAAAAAAAAAACTAAAAAAAAACGTGACGTGTTTGCTGTTGCGTCCATCGTCAAACCGGAAGTGACGTAGGTTTAAATTAAGGCCAGACAATCGAAAAGAAGGGATGATTTTCGAAAATATTGGTGAAAAAAGCGACCCCTCCCTGTAAATAAGTGCCCAGTTGAGGGTGAAAGAATTAATGTTTTTGGGCAATTTTTCGATATCTGACGTCCGAAGGGTCGAGCTTCAAACAATACTGATCTTGTGAAAATCCGTCCCCTCTGTCGAAAGTTTTAGGCAGACATGCATACATACATATATTTAAACAGACAGGTAAGATTTATATTATAGATTATTCTAAATAGGATATAAAAGTAGTGCAAAACTGTTCTGTTTGAGGAATTCATTTTTTTAAACCTGTTCTGGGACGGCTATCTTTCTAATCTAATATATAAAAGGTATTATATCTATCTGTCTGTCTGTCTGTCTGTTTGTCAGTCTCTATATTTTCAAACTCTATCTCGTCTGAAACTAAAAGTCACAGAGCGGCGCAAATGTTTGGATTTTTTATGGACCGTCCTTTTATGCGGTTTTAGCTAGTTAAAATAGTTTTTAAGGGGTCAAAAGTGGGTCAAAATTGAAAAAAAAATCGTTTTAGTTTATTTTTAATTAGTTCATATGCGTGTCCCGTTAGTACAGTGGTAACGTCACCAGCTTTGAATGCTATAATTTTGCTTTCGGCTTCGATTTTAGCTGATGGCCCCAAATACTTTTTTTATTTATTTTTGAAATCAAGATTCTATAATAATATATACGAAATCTGGACCAATTAAAATATCATATTCAAGCGTATTTTACGACCGGGTAAAGCCCCCCCCCCTCCCGCTAATACATAATATAGAATAGCATAAAATGATGGAATCACTAAAGAAACAATGACTGAGAGTTATAAAAACACATTATATGCTGATTTTAATGTTCTGTTCTGGGAATTATTTTTTCACCAGTCATAAGGCAGGTATTTTTCTAATATATATGCTATCAAAAATGGTGAAAGATCTAAAACAAAATGGCAGCGTTCTTAAATAGGTTTTGTGTGGGAATGTCTTGGATAAATATCGACACTTGAAATAATCCGATGAAAGAATTAGCAGGCGATGTTGACCAAAGGTAACATCTTACACAGTCTAACATCACAAGCGCATTTGAGAAGTTTTATTACCACAGAAGCAGAAAGGGTCAACATATAAAATCAAAAGTAGATTATTTTATATGACAGGGGGCGCGTTCGAAATGAAGGTTTCTGTTTAAAGCACAATTTCACAATGATATTTGACTATTTCATTTTAAACTCAAATTCAAACCATTATCACCGCACAACCAGTAATGCCAGGCATATATAATCAACAGTAGGTTCTTTGATATGACAGGGGCGCATCTTAAATGAATGCTTCTGTTTAGAGCACAATTAAAGCATGATAATTGACTTTTACGCTTTAAACTTAAATGCAAACCATTATATATAAAAAAAAATTATAAAAATCAACAGTAGGTTCTCAACAGTGTAATGTAGACTACAATATATTATGAACGCATTCATTGCGAAAAGCATGTGAAGCTTCTTTCAGGTGCATCGTGATGGGAGTCCCCAATTAGAGCAGAGAGCAGGCAGTCAATCGAATTGATTGAAAAATGGGCTATTTCATCGATTTCAATGACAATAAAAATATGGGTGTGTGAAACATTCATTGATCATCATTCAATCCCGGACAACGTCGGGTCACCCTGCTAGTATATATATATATATATATATATATATATATATATATATAAAAGGATAGGCTCAAATAATGAAACAATAGATGAAAGTTATAAAAACTCATCCGCTTAATTATGTCTGCTTTGAAACAGTAGATCAAGATATCGTGTGCAACTATTGAATTTCCATGCTAATAATATTTTATATATTCTGCAGAATCAGATACTTTTAAATGTGTGATCCGACTTGTGATCTTCTCTCAGAGAAATTCACAAAACAAAACATCTTCCCTAAGAAGTAGTTAAAATTCATATGATTATTATATGTCTTACCATTCAGTTTAGAAACAAAACATTTTTGTGCTATTCTCAAGTTGTAACATCGCAATTACAAACAAACAAAAAATAAATAAATCCGGGATGGTATTTTTTCCTTTTTAACACGATACCTTTATTACCGTTACCCTCCCGTCTCGACACCACTTAAAAAAAAGTCTCTTGCTGCCACACGTCCATCTAACCTGGTTCGCATTTCTCTTTCTTCCGACTGCACGCTACAGCCAGCCCATTCTAGCCTTCACTTTACACATCTGTATCTTTAGGTGTTGACTTTATTATTTCCGACTATGCGGTGGCTTTTTTTCACAATCGCAGCTCGTGCACGCTTCCTAATTTGCATATGTGCATTTTTTTCAGCTCCTGCTGCTACTACAATCGCTTGCCATCCATCCTTCGGCAGCTGCTGATATTTTCATATGCGCTTTGTTACACAGAATCTTTAATCCTGTTCTGTGTATCATATTCTTCTTTTTTTTTTTAACAAAGGAGTCAAGGAGGCTACTTGAGGATAAATGTCAGTCATCGTTAGTAGTGAAAATTTGGTAAATTGGATTACTTAAGAGGATGGCTCGTCAAGAATTTGTTCATGTTGGACTTATATTGTAGTCAATTGGAAAGCAAGAAAACAGCACAGAGTTCCACAGGTGTGCAGTTCTAAGAAAGAAGCTTTGTTCAGGGAATCTACGTTTTGATTTAGCCACAGATAAAGAGTGGGGAAAATTATTGATAGTGGTTTCAGCAAGACGAATGTTTGTCGTGAAAGTCAGGCCAAGGGGAACCATAGATTGGAGCTTAGACGAGCACTTGCCATGGAAACACGATAAAGCAGAAACAGGCCCACAGCGTTTCTTCTGTGAGAAAGAGGTTCCAGGGAAGAGAAAAAGACATTCCCCACTAGGCTACGAAGTCTATTTTGAACTCTGTCAAGGCAGGATAAGCTGCTTCTAGCAGCTTCTGCCCAGATGTGGCAACAGTACTCCATCCTTGGACATACTTGCCTCTTATACATGTAGAGAATTGTATCAGCAGGTAGGTATCTACTTAAATAGTAGAACGATTCCATCATTTTCCAGCAGCCTTGGCAACGGATTTGATGTATGTGTTCCATCTCAGATCAGGAGTAAAGGTTTGTCAAAACATGGAGCCTCCTCAAGTTGAGAGTCAGTCATTTCAATTGATGCCAGACAGGGATCAGAGCATTTATAATGGAAAGATAGAAGTTTGATCTTAGATGCTTTAAATTAACTAGCCATCTCTTTCCCCATTGCACCACATGCTCAAGATCAGAGGAGAGAAAATCAGAGAGAACTTGGTCATTTACGACCTTTGAAGTGTTGCCATAAATGATGGTGTCGTCAGCATAAATGTCTATAAATGATCTTAGAATGTGATTTTGGAGATCATTGAGGAAGATCAGAAAGAGAGTTAGGCCCAGGATGGATCCCTGAGGGACTCCAGCATTTATTCTGTGAGCTTCAGATTTTTTCCCATCAACAACCACTATTCTTATGAACCTATCAGACAGAAATGATTTAATAATTGAAAAGACGTTTCCAGCTATACCATAGCTGGAGATTTTTGTTCTGTGTATCATATATGCAGTTCTATGTTCTGTGTATCATATATGCAGTTCTATGTTCTATGTATCATATACGCAGTTCTATGTTCTATGTATCATATATGCAGTTCTATGTTCTATTTATCATATATCCAGTTCTATGTTCTGTATATCATATATGCAGTTCTATGTTCTGTGTATCATATATGCAGTTCTATGTATCATATATGTAGTTCTATGTTCTATGTATCATATATGTAGTTCTATGTTCTGTGTATCATATATGCAGTTCTATGTTCTATGTATCATATATGCAGTTCTATGTTCTGTGTATCATATATGCAGTTCTATGTTCTATGTATCATATGCAGTTCTGTGTTCTATGTATCATATATGCAGTTCTATGTTCTGTGTATCATATATGCAGTTCTATGTTCTGTGTATCATATATGCAGTTCTATGTTCTATGTATCATATATGCAGTTCTATGTTCTATGTATCATATATGCAGTTCGATGTTCTATGTCTCATATATGCAGTTCTGTGTATCATATATACAGTTCTATGTATCATATATGTAGTTCTATGTTCTATGTATCATATATGCAGTTCTGTGTATCATATATGTAGTTCTATGTTCTATGTATCATATATGCAGTTCTATGTTCTATGTATCATATATGCAGTTCTGTGTATCATATATGTAGTTTTATGTTCTATGTATCATATATGCAGTTCTATGTTCTATGTATCATATATGCAGTTCTATGTATCATATATGTAGTTCTATGTTCTATGTATCATATATGCAGTTCTATGTTCTATGTATCATATATGCAGTTCTATGTTCTATGTATCATATATGCAGTTCTGTGTATCATATATGCAGTTCTGTGTTCTATGTATCATATATGCAGTTCTATGTATCATATATGTAGTTCTATGTTCTATGTATCATATATGTAGTTCTATGTTCTATGTATCATATATGCAGTTCTATGTATAATATATGCAGTTCTATGTTTTATGTATCATATATGTAGTTCTATGTTCTATGTATCATATATGCAGTTCTGTGTATCATATATGCAGTTCTATGTTCTATGTATCATATATGCAATTCTATGTTCTATGTATCATATATGCAATTCTATGTTCTACGTATCATATATGCAGTTCTATGTTCTATGTATCATATATGCAGTTCTATGTTCTATGTATCATATATGCAATTCTATGTTTGCATCATTTTGATATTCTAAGACATTTTAAAAAAACAAAAACGAATTTCTTTATGTGACTCAATTTATTAAAAAGTTCTGAACTTTGATTAGAAAACTTTAATAAGTTTTCTATATACAACAAATTCATCACTTTTGTAATCTAATAAATTTGCCAATTTAAACACTTAAATTGGAAGCATCCTGTAATTTCCTCATAGCTATTAATGGTTATATGAAAGAATTTCCTTATATCAATTTAGCACCCCCCCCCTAAAAAATCAATGTGAAATTAGTAATGAGGTAGTTGTCATGGATACTGGCTGAAAATGTACTCTAGAAAGGTTGATCAGAGTTAATTACTTTGCCGAAATAAACAGGGCGAAGAATGAGACAACGACAGGAAAAGTGCTTAGCATTTTAGTAACTAGGAAATGTTTTTAATTATGCTTCATGATCTACTGAAGTTTAAAATGTGAACTAGAAAAATGTGACCCGCTGGGTCACCCATTAAGTTTGAGACAGATTGTTTGACTCAGGGAAAATTAAGTTTGCGAAGCCGATGAAGATACCAAATTAGTCGCTTTCCACTAACTATATCTACTTTCCCTTTTTTGATCTGCAGCTATAGCTTAAATAGTATTATTACCTGAAGCGATATTTCCATTTTTTTTATAATAGTCTTTTTTAATCTTGAGTCAATTTTATCAACTTTGACTGGAAATAATCAGAGATGTCATATGCAGAAAATATAAATAAAACTAAGATTTTATGTGATATAGGTTCATTATATCAAAATTCACTGCTGACTGCCTTTGCTCTAGATTATTCATTTTCATGACAAATAAAAAAAACAAAAACATGGCAAATATGTCTCTTCTTCTTCATTTCTTCTCTATATAAATAATTTGATAACGATTTTCCCATAGCAACTTCCGACATTATAGAAAACCAACAAGGTAATTCCTATGCAAATCTTCTGCACTCATCATTCCAAACTCATACTGCAGCTTGTTTTGTGCAATGCTACACATATTTCCTCACCTTTCCAGAAAAGTTATAATTTCTCCTCCTTGACCGACTCTATCACCAACGTGATCACACCATGGTAGTAGCAAATATTTTATTCTCTTTATTTTTAGTCCTCCCACAAAACTCTAAATCACCGGTTCTTTTATTCACAGTAATACTCAGCTAAAAGACACCGGTTCATTATCCCACTACTTTAATGCACTACTTTCATACATATTACATTCGCCAATAAATACACAATATGGAATGCTACCTTTCAATATCTGATTTCAGTAGAATGACGAAATAGCACTTGGACAAATACCTTATCATTAAAACCAGTACTTCTTTAATTAAAGAACTGCTACTTTAGAAAGTAGATAACAAATTATTTGGTATCGTTATCAGACACGTTACCCAAAACAAAAACTTTACATCTATAATATAAATCTCACCTGTCTATTTAAATGTATGTATGTATGTCTGCCTAAAACGTGTTGTTTTGAAGCTCGATCCTTCGGATGATAAATATCGAAAAATTGGTAAAAAAACATTAATTCCTCCACCCTCAACTGGGCACTTTTCTACAAGGAAGATTCGCTTTTTTGCCGATATTTTCGAAAGTCACCCCTTCTTTTCGATTGACTAGCCTTAATTTAAACCTTTGCCACTTCCGGTTTGGCGATGGATGCAACAGCAAAGACGTCACATTCTTTTTTTTTTTTTGTCACATTCTTTTCCTCCTTCGCAGTCCGGGTTCGAGCCTGCCTGCCTACTACCACGTTTCTTTTTTTTTTCTTTTTTTTTTTTTTTGCTTAACACACACCTCCAAACACCCGGGTAATGCCGGGCACCCAAGCTAGTACAAAATAAAATTTAGTGTAACCCGGATATAAGATACCTGAATATAAGAAAAAGGGACATAACAGAGATTTTCTCTTGTTTCAATTAGAGCCTGTGTTAATGTACAGTGTAACAGTATAACCCAGATATAAGAAAAGTGTAGGACTCTGAGAAACGGTCTCTTATCTCCGGGTCACAATGTACATGAATCACTGTTTTAACAAGTTTCATTTAACTGTTCTGGCTATATTTTAGCTTGATTCCGTGTCCATTAAGTTTTCTAAAAGTTATTTCATCACTATAAACATGACCCATACTTATTACTTCTCTACAGACTGAACATAAATATGTGGTTTATGACTGGCTATCTGCCAGATGCTTCCATTACTTAATCCATAGACATTTTCTTGCTTCTTCTTCTCCAGCTGTATCATCGCCTTCTTTTTCTTTTTCATTTTCCGTCTTTGTTCTCCTCTTTTTTCAGCATTTTCATCTTCTTTCTGAGTATCTTCTTCTTCCACTGCCATAGTCTTCTCCATCTTATTTTCCCGTGTCTACATCTTTATTTTTATGTGTCTTATTCTCCTTCACTGTACAGCGTCTCCTTCTTTTCTGTCGTCTTCTTCCGCTTGGAATTTGCGTTCTTCTTTTTCTTCTTTTCCTTTTTCTTCTTTTACATATTCTCTCTCATTTCCTTTCTCATCTTCCTCTTCTTTTCCAGCGTCTTTTTCGTCTTCTTTCTTGTTCTTTGTCTTCTTCCTTTTTCCCCTCCTTTTTTTCCTCTTTCCTTTTCTTCTGATTCGTTTTTTCTTCTTTTCCATTTTCTTTTTTATTTTTCGTGTTTTTTTTTTCGCCATTTTCTTCTTTTTCTTCTCCTTCATCTTCTTCTGCGTAAAACGTCTACACAATGTTTTATGTTAAACTTAAGGGCCACGATATTGATTGATTATAGGGTTTTCCAGAAATATCATTTTGATTCAACAGTTTAAATGCTTTCATATTCCTTTCAATTTTCCTTCTAAACATTACAGCGAAATATTAAAGCCGGTTAAAACAAACAACATACATGGATACATATTATAGGCACGGTTTACAGATTGCTTGATGACATCGATAGCTTGCACAGGTTTGCACGTTTATAAAGGGAACATAATTGGGCGCTTTAAGAAATAGTTCGATACAACACGTGATTATTAGTTTTCACAGTTTTTGCGTAAATAAATGGCCGGTCCTGGATATAACCTTAAACTATATCCAGTGGTGAGGCCCCAGCTTGTGGGCTTTGGGGAGTGTGGAGCCACCCTTTAATTACCATTGCTCCCAGGTCCACTCTGACCTGGAGTGGTAGTACCTGTTAGGGTCCCAACTATGGGTTAAATAGAAACCGACGTGAAAACAACAAATATATTCTATTAAAAAAGTTTTTCTTCAAAATCTTTGGATTCGGCATTAAATAACATGAAAAGGGTTGATATGCCGTAAAACAAAAACAACCAACCAACGTAAATAAATGTATTTTTGAGAATAGAACCAGTTAAAATGCCGAATGGCATTCAAACTCTAAGCATTTAACAAATGGATACTTATGCATATTACAGACCGTGCTGGAATAATAACATAATTATTTATTGATACAGTCTTAACATGGGAGGCACCTAACAATTCAAAATACAATACCTACTGTATACACTTTGACTTGAACATAATATCTAAAATATAGCTTGGTCCATAGTGAGTCGGAAGCCATGTTTAGTTTCAGAAGAGTTTCTGATAGGTAGTTATTCTATACAAGTCCTGGAGATGACGAATTCTCAGTAGACAGCTGTTCTGCACAGGTTCCAGACTTTATAATTTTGTAGCCTTAAGAGCAAATGATTCATCCTGTGCTGACACGAAGAAAACACATGCAACGTTGCTAAAAGAAGGTTTCATTTTTTTATGGAGCAATTCTGGTTTCTGATTGGTTGATAGCAGAACGTGAATTAATTTGATTGGTCAGTTTCTAGCAACAGAGTTTATGAATAGAATCTCCCAACTGTGAGGGCCCATCATATTATATATATATATATGCAAAACACATATTGCAATTGATATCTACAGTTATGCAGTGAACACTACGTCCATCAGAACCGCCATTTTCCAACATTAAACGACAGTGACAAAGAGTTGTTGATTAAAATATTAATAATTAAAACACCTTTTGGAATAAAATGATTGCATAGATACATTTTGAGGAAACCCAATGCCTACGTAACACCAAACTACACATCTGCGATTCTGGTAGAGATAATTTCGTCTGAAATTTATGATATCAACAGATATACTTTTATATTTCTCCAAACGAACATATTTATATGTAAAAGAAGATTGCCCTATTTTGGCCGTTTAATGAAACTGCCATGAGAAACACCTGCAAGGCAAGAACGCCAAGCCGTTCAAAATGTAATGTGAGAAAGGTCTCAGCTACAAACAAACAAAAATAAATAAATAAAATCTGGGTTTGCATTTTTTTTATTTCTGAACGAAAGTTTTTTTTATTACCTTTATGATTGTTTCGGTACTACTTATAAGTCTCTCGCCATCGTCCATCTCGCCCGGATTACGCTTTTCCTCTCCGACCCCATGCCGGCCGCAACCAGCAATTAGGCGCCTTTACTTTACATGTCCATTTCCTGTGACATCGACTTTCTTTCTCGCTGACCTCATGCTGGCATTAGCCAGCCATTTCTCGCCTGCGACTTAACACGTCCATTTTCTTTGATGTGCACTTTGTTTCTCCCTGAGCATGTGTTGCATTTTTCTCCACCCCCACTTCTTCTCGCTCACACTTCCTAATTTGCATATGCAGTTTTTCGACTACTGCTGCTAATCTCTTCACAAGCTGACATTTTTCGCTGCTACTGATTCTTTCCATGTGCTCATATGTACTACGTTACAATAAAATCTAGTCAAATACAACTATCAGACTTCCACGTTGAAAACGACATGAACAAAAACCATGAGTATCCTGAACATTAGGTGTTCCGACAGAAATGATTCGTTGTTAATAGCATGATTGCTATATAACGAGCATGCGCAGAAGCGCTCAAGAATTGTATGCCAATGTTTAAGTCGGGCCTACCTCCGACGAAAATGAATTCGTCCAAAGGCTATAAAAAAGCCGATAAAAGTCCTTCGGTGAGTAACTTCCAAAATTACTCTGGTAACGTGTCGTGTTGAGTCATTGCATTTGGGATTGCACTGAATCACCGGAGGTGTTCGGATTCGAATCAACGGAGATATTCGGAATTGTGTCGCATCGAATTGTCGAAGATATTTGGGTTCGAATTGGCGGAGTTTTTCAGGGTCGTGTTGAGAACGAAATTGCTCAGGACCGTGGTGCCACGTGTAATATTTTTTGGTTCTCTCGTGAAGCAACATGTTATTCAAGTTAATGAATCTACAGTGATGGCGATACGTAGTTTGTATTGTCTATGGTAAAAAAAAAATACTGACAAACTGTGACAACGGTCATAGAAACAAGGGTGGCGCTTGCGTACATTGTAAAAAGGCACTGACTCTCGAACTCGAAACCTGCCTGATAGTAAACAAAAATGCAAATTAAGACGTGGTTGAATTTGAGCATATAAAAAGCCGGTATTTAGAAGAACCTAGAACCACGTAAATCCAGCAAATTGCACGTGATGCCAACTGTGATCCTAAAGATCTGAGGCAGCTGATGGAATACAGGGAAATCTGGAGAGAGAGAGAGAGAGAGAGAGAGAGAGAGAGAGAGAGAGAGAGAGTATTTGGTCCGGGCAAGGAGCCCGAATAGATAGATAGATGGTAAAAAAAATCAAGTGTTAAAACAAAAGTGGCTAAATATCTATATTCAACACTTGCAAACTGGCTATTTAAATTCTCCTCACACAAAACTGTTTAATAAAAGCAACGTCATAGTGTCAGTTTATGTACGATGTTTTCAAGATTGTTCTAAAAAAAACACTCATAAAAGATAGGATTAAAAAATTCCCAAGAAATAAATGAAGTCAGCCGGAAGTATACATCCAAACATTGATTTATAAAGACACATTGATAAGCTTAGAGACCGTTAGTCTTTATCGGTAATCAAATATTGAATGTAACACATACCATAAAGAAATCATGAATTAAAAATTCAGGAAACCAACATTTCTAATGCATTACTTTTATCTCAAATTTGAAATTATATATGGAATTACACCAGTTACCAATTATATATGCGCGTATAACTTTGATCTCAAAGTATGATGGAATTAATATTATAATTGAGCAGTTTTTGTCTGTTTTGCGGTAGATTTGGCATGAAGCATGTCAGATGTGTCATGGGGGGGGGGAAGGATAACATGTTACTACTACTCTTAATACTAATGTGTTAGACAAATGCTTATATGCGCAAGACAATCAATAGGAATTGCAGCAAATTTGGCAAAAGGCACCTTGGCATATTGGATGGGTTATAGGATAAAAGTTCTAATGTTACTCATGGACTTTGAAAAATAAAATACGCAAAACTTCCATTTACAAGTAAATAATAATTTTGTATTCTTTTCTTTTTATCAAGACTAAGCTTAAATAATCAGATATTAAATCGGAAAAAACATATTATATGTACTTATCTATTACATTAGTCTTTATTACGTACTAGCATGAAGACTGAACGTTGTCCGGGATTTAATGAGGAACACTATGTCCTTTAGTAATTGTCGAAGGCAGTGAAAAGTAACATTCAAAACAGAGAATCAGCAACTATGTCCCAGAGCCTAGCTGGAGTCCGAACACGGTACCCCCCGTAATAATAATATGTCACTATGCGCATAAAACTTTTTTTATTGCTGATTATTTGCACCCCCCCTCCCTCGAATATGATCAGAAGAAACTCAAATTTTAGAAAACTCTCTAAATTGGTCTCTTCTGCATATGTTTTAGATTTCATTGAAATACATATTTGAAGTTTTCAGGGAGTTCTTAGAATCCAAATGTGTTTATATAATCAAAATCACTCCGATTGTCTTCCACATTTTTTTTCATTGCATTTTTACCTCAGACAAGGCACAAGGGGATACTATGTAGCGAGTAAACAGACATCTTGCTGCTCAACTCCCTACACAGTATATATGTATATATATATATATATATATATATATATATATATATATGCCTACTTCATTTAATCACATAAATTAATATACAAAAATATAATTTTATGCGTAAATTTTCAGTATTTACTTCAACAGTGCTCAATACATAGGTATGGCTAGATAGGTAGGCATAAGCCTGACGAATTCTCACAAGAATGAAATGCGGAATATTCTGTGTTGCCATATATATATATATATATATATATATATATATATATATATATATACTAGCAAAAGTACCCGTCATTGACTGGGTTCAAAAACAGCCTACAGAAAATGGACTCTGATTTATGAAAGTATGATAGGTTATGAAAAGGAAGGGTTGTAAATTTGGGTTGAATTTGGGGGCATCAAAACCAAAGCAAAATATGATGAAAGTAAAAATAAAATAGATAAAATAGATAAACCCCATGATTTATTATAATTTATTATACTATACCTGTTCACACTGAAACACTTATCACAATATTCTGTGGATCTATATTAAAAAACCTTGTTAAACTTTGTGACATATTTCCATTCTATAGAGGTCAGGTGCGAACGAACACCCCATATTTTTATTATACCATATTTCTTCAAACTGAAACATAATTATCAAAGTATACTTACGCAGATACATATGAAAAGTCTTTGTTAAAGTGTGTGCCTATTTCCATTCTATGGAGCCAGGCGTGAACACAGGCCCCACAATTTTATTATACCATCCCTTTTTAAGTTAAAACATACTTATCAAAGTATTATTATGTACATCTATATCAAAAACACTTGTAAACTTTTTTTTTTTAATTTTTAAATTTTTTATTTCCATACTTTGTGGACCACAATTTTAAATAACCACCGTTCTGCCAGATCAAGCATACCCATTCCTGTGTCTCGATACATCTTCTATCATTATATGTAATCAGTTTTTTAACATAGTCAACCATATAGGAGCCTATTCGTGACCAGTCACACACACACACACACAGCTTTATATTATAGATATATATATATGGAAACTGCACTAACCCTATCCAGGTTTAATCGGCTTCCTCCAAAAAAGGAAGTTCCATGGGAGTATGAAAATCACAAGCGGCCCCAGTTACATGTACATCCCCTTTAGGGGAGTTAACGGCATTAGGTTTTTGCAATTCTTGCAGGGAGGTGCCGACGTTTTCCTAGATATGACGCCTGGAATTCTCAAATTGGTCACCCATCTGGAACTGACCAAACGGTGTTGCTTAACTTCGGTGATCTAACGACAATCAGTGTATCAAGGTGATTATGCCGTATGCATAAGTTAGCTCTGTATATTGATATATTTGTATGCACAAGATTCAATCCTAAACTAATTAGCCAATCATTGTGAATTTTAGAACACAGCTGCTAGGTGTAAATGATCCAATTATGGCCTCTATTTATTTTAATGTGGTTTTATACAGAGATAAGACGTTGGAAGCCCTTCATAAAAATTCAGATACCTCCATCTTTTATGAAATTTTCACAATAAGGATTAAACAAGTTTGGTGTATTTTAAAAGGATTTTATGAACCCTGATATTTCAGATTTGCATTAAAGTTGATCTATAGTCATTAGGCACCAATTAAGAAAGATTCCTTGAATTTCAATTTCTTCTTAAGCCTATAAGCATTGTTAAAAAACTGAAGGCTTAAATTTTAGACATTTTCTAGAATCAAAAGCATATAATGGATTTGAATGAAAATTAGAATAAGGATTCCCGATATAAGGTTTAGTATCATTATATATACTCTTAGACATAAAAGTGGTATACACTGTTCTGTAAAGGGAATTTAAGCAGCCCTGAGATGGGTATTCATTTAGTTTCTTAGATAATTATGAGATATCTATGTATACTCTAATACAGCATACATTTGAAATGTAAAATTACCCAACACGTTGTAGCTTCAGTTGCAAAGTAAACAAAGAATAGGAAAGAACTTCAGCTCGCTTTTTCCCGTTGTAACAACAACATTTATTTCTACATTCTCCCACCACGTGTAACTTCTCGTTATGGCTGTGACGTCTCTCACGTGATCGTTCCCTCTATCATGCTCCGTCTCCTTTTTATATATTTTTTTTTTTACCGGTGACGTCATTTCGCATGTATTTACATACACACATCCATACTCTGTTACAGAAATTGTGAGCCAAAATGAATTAGGAATAGAAAGTAAATTTTGACTACAGGGTGGAACAATAAATTTGTTGCCCTAAAACAAAAACAAAAAAAAACAAAAATATTACAGCTTTATTTTAAAACTTTTATTGAAAACATCAATTCAGGTGACTTGAGTATGTAGTAGAGCTGACATCTGTTCAATGTAGTTGCCTTCAGCCTCAATCATCGCCTCTATATAGATCTGGAAATGGGAGCATGCCTTTTCCATAAGCGTCAACAGGAGCTCAGCGAATACTCGGCGGATGGCAGCAATCAGGCTGACTTTGTTGTTGTGGGAGGTCATGTTGGTGATGTTCTCGACGTATGATAAAACGAAGTAGTTCAGCGGGTTCAGATTGGGGAAGGAGGGGGTACCAGTGAGAGAAGAGTACAAAGTCGTAGCACTATTTCTGAAGCCAAGCCTGGGTTTCTTTGGATTTGGGGGCGAGCGCCGAGTCCTGCTGCCACAGCCAGGGTCTGCCAGCAGCCACCTTTGCACTAGGGGATCACCATACTCTTCAGAACCTCCAGGTACACTCTGGTGTTGACTTTCAAGTCAACTTTGAACATGTGAGGTGGCATGATGTGGCTCTCACTTGAAACCACACCAAAAACCATAATTGTAGCCGGAAACTTCGTTCAGCTGTGCCTTCAAGCGTTTAACTGTCCGGATCTGCATTTTGAGAGTGCTGGAAATGGTTCTGTTGTCATAACTCGGATTAGTAGAGAGCATGAGTTGTACAGTGGGGCATTTCTGATCTCGCTTGTTGAAGATGGTCACTTTCAGACATGATAGAAGGCTCCTATTGCTCTTGGGATTTGTACACAACTGGCAAACTAGTAGATGGTTTGCAACAAAAAAGAAAACCGGTTTTCATTAAACGGAAATGGAATCATGACGTCTTTTTTAAGGTGACAATTCTATCATTCCACACTGTACAAACATCAACAACTCGCATTAAAATTTTTTGAATTTAAAAGTTAATATTAAGCAGATAATCAAATTCTTCTCACAATGTTGGCATCAATCCACATAAAGTTGCGGAGAACACCTATTGGGCATTCTCACCAAATCTTAATTCAAAAAGTGATTAATCTTAAATATGTCTACATTTCAATTCTTGGTCAAGAGTCATACACTAAAAGAGACACAATTTTTCCCATTATTTAGCAATGGAGATTACTGTATGTTGGATAATCTATAGTAAGATTATAATATTTATTGGCCTCAGATAAATATCTAGCTTGTTACCTGATCAATCATTTACTGGTTTCAGATTTTAGATAACGTTCATGAAATGGTCAACTGAGAAATCTAAAATCGAATTTGATTTTGCGAAAATAATCTGGAAAAAGGCCAGTCAAGGAGTCTACAAGTCATCAGATATAACATGAAGACACATATTAATCAACAATGATACAATGTAATGGTAATGGTAGTACTACTTCATCCTCTTCCCTGAAAAGACAGAAACTGATGAAGAGAATGAGGCAGAAATATGGACGCAATAGACTTTTTTGCCTGTTTAAAACGGATAAAAGTTATAGTCCACTTACTAAGGATGAGTATTTTATACCAAATTGAATATGGTTAAACGTGTGTTCATTTTTGTATTAAATACTAATCCCTATTAACCCCTAACTGTGCATCGAGCGGATACCATAATACTTAGTTCGCTGCACCTTGTTATAACAAAGGTTCATAAAACATTTAAGCCAAATCAGCTGAGTAGTTTTCGAGAATATCATCAGAACACATTCCATTAAAATATTTGCAAAACAAGCACAGTGATGCAACATTGTGGCGATGGGACAGGGGCTGGAGCTTAGTTGATAAAGTAAGACCGATTAGATTGACAACTCTTTTTTGGACCCTATCTAAGAGGGAGAGACTAGTGCACCAACCCAAATATAGCAACAATACTCCATGCATGGGCGAATGGTGACCTTGTAAAGGTACAGGATACTCTCACACATGAGTAGTCTTCTAGCTCGATAGAGGGAACCCACCTTCTTTGCAGCAGCCTTTGCAATGTCCTCTATGTATTTATTCCAGTTCATATTGCCCGCAAATGTTAGGCCAAGGAGTTTGAAGGTAGAATTCTCACGTCTTGTAATTGTTAAAGGGGAGAAACTTAGTTTTACTAGCATGAAATGTTACCATCAATTTGCGGCCTCATTCCACTATAGTCTGGAGGTCATTTTCTAAAGATTCTGCCATTGTCTTAGATTTATGTACATCTGTTCTTCCACCATGCATATTATAGAATGTTGTATCATCAGCAAATATACCCATCTCGGACACAATATTATCAGGGACGTCGTTTATGAATATCAGGAATAATAATGGTGCAAGGATCGACCCCTGAGGCACTCCCATATTAATGTTATGCTGCTTGGATGTACGTCCATCAATGACAACCTGTATGCTTCTATTGTCTAAGAAGGATCTAATTATATTTAGTATACGTCTAGTTGTACTGTACAATTTAATTTTTATTAGCAGTCCTTTATGCTAGACTTCTTCAGGTGGTTAACCACGACGGGATAGGAATGCTGAGTCTGTTGACTATATCCTTAGTAATTACTGCCTTCTATATTTGTTGTCTTACTACGTTTTGTGCCAACAAATCACCTGGCCTGCTTTAGGTAGGATTGAAACTGTTATCTTCAGGCAATGCTCACCTGGAACCGTAGGTTCTCAACATTTCTATCCAGTCACAGTAAGCCATCTGAAGAAGGCCAGAGGAATAGTTGGTTGAAACATAGTGAAACAACAACTATAAAGATGAGGATAATAGTCCGCACATAAATAAATAAGATATTGGTCTGTGTACTTCTGCACTAAAGAAATGACAATTCTCTTGCGGAGAAATCGACTCTGAAACTTCTTGATCTTTTTTTCTCATGAAATCTTGCTTACAGACTTCGTGTAATTCGATCTATTGCCTTTTCTGTTTCTTATAAAGACCGTTCTCTCTGTTGCCCTAAACAATTTCTAACGCCTGAATCCACGATCTGATAGCAGACTTGAACCATCTTTACAAATCTATTATCAGACCATGTATGGTGTCTAGTTGCTATATTTGGGATGGTGAATTTCTGTCTCATTTGAGGGTTCATGATAAGCTACAGAAACCTATCTGCAATTTAAATCCCCCCCCCTCATCTTCTTTTCTGTAACTTCTCTATTTCACAGATGCGATGTTGCTAGCTTAAGTCTTTGGTACTTGTACAGTTTAATCACGACATTAAAAAATGAAAATATCGAAAAAAAAAAGGTTATAGTGTACGTATTCGTTATGGAACAAAGTTCTCTGAAAAAAAAAAATTTCACTTAATTTCATCAAGTAGTTTTTACTTTACGGCAAAAAACAATTTGTTATGATACCAAGCAAAATCTTCGATTTTTAGGAAAAAAAACTAGTATTAAAGATGGAGAGGGAATGTCGGCGCTTTAACTGAAGTTATCTCCCCGTGGCATGTTCAACAAATTTCATAATGGCTGACTTCAACGCGCTCTCATAAAAACGTGCTTTTCTGCTGTATAATAAAAACTACTTGATCAAATTAAATGAAATTTTTTTTGAGATCTTCAGTCCAAAACGGATAAGTACAATATAACATTTTTTTTTTATGTTTTCGTTTTTTAATGTCTTGATTAAACTGTACAAGTACCATGTCTTTTCAATAAAAAGTAAACAAATTCTTCAGAATTGTCTGATGTATTTCCTGCTTCTTTTGTTCCAGCTTGTTTGACTTGTCAGTCTATTGGTCTCCATCAATTCTCCTCATTTTGTTATTCTTGTTTAAGCTTGTGAAACTCACTTCTTGCTGACTTTTTCCTCCTACTTAAAAATTTGGTCTTTTCAAAACTAAGATAATGAGTTTTTATAGAATTCAGGATCAGGAATGCATTTTAGCAAAAACTCCAAACTTGGATTTCTAATATTATGCTACCATCGTACACAGACAAAAGACTGGAACTACATAAAAGCTAAGTTCGATTAATTGTTGCCGTAGACAATATAAAAACAAAAGAGATTACTGCAAGCTGAAAAAATATGTTGAAGCTTTTATTGTAGAGTCAGCCATTTGTATGTTCGGATTACAAGAGTGTGGCGCCAACATGTCACACCCGAGAATAGAATATCTTTAGATGCATGTTTATAATTGCTGTAGAATTGTGTAATCATTATTTAATGTGGTTATCATTCTATAAAGTAGGGGAGAATCATTCTATAAAGTAGGGAAGAATCATTCTATAAAGAAGGGGAGAATCATTCAATAAAGTAAGGGAGAATCATTCAATAAAGTAGGGAAGAATCATTCAATAAAGTAGGGGAGAATCATTCCATGAAATAGGGGAGAATAATTCCATAAAGTAGGGAAGAATACTTCTATAAAGTAGGGGATAATCATTCCATAAAGTAGGGGAGAATAATTCTATAAAGTAGAGGAGAATCATTCAATAAAGTAGGGGAGAACCATTCAATAAAGTAGGGGAGAATCATTCTATAAAGTAGGGAAGAATCATTCAATAAAGTAGGGGAGAATCACTCTATGATGTAAGGGAGAATCATTCTATAAAGTAGGGGAGAATCATTCCATTAAGTACGATAGAATCATTCCATAAAGTAGGGGAGAATCATTCCATAAAGTAGGGGAGAATCATTCCATAAAGTAGGGAGGAGTCATTCCATAAAGTATGGGAAGATAATTCTATAAAGTAGGGGAGAATAATTCTATAAAGTAGGGGAGAATAATTCCATGAAGTAGGGGAGAATCATTCTATAAAGTAGAGGAGAATAATTCCATAAAGTAGGGGAGAATATTTCCATAAAGTAGGGGAGAATCATTCCATAAAGTAAGGGAGAATCATTCAATAAATTAGGGGAGAATAATTCCATAAAGTAGGGGAGGATCATTCCATAAAGTAGGGAAGAATCATTCAATAAAGTAGGGGAGAATCATTCTATAAAGTAGGGGAGAATCATTCTATAAAGTAGGGGAGAATCATTCAATAAAGTAGGGGAAAATCATTCTATAAAGTAGGGGAGAATCATTCCATAAAGTAAGGGAGAATCATTCAATACATTAGGGGAGAATAATTCCATAAAGTAGGGAAGGATCATTCCATAAAGTAGGGAAGAATCATTCTATAAAGTAGGGGAGAATCATTCTATAAAGTAGGGGAGAATCATTCTATAAAATAAGGGAGAATCATTCAATACATTAGGGGAGAATAATTCCATAAAGTAGGGGAGGATCATTCCAT
This sequence comes from Euprymna scolopes, assembly GCF_053919585.1. Lineage (NCBI taxonomy): Eukaryota > Metazoa > Mollusca > Cephalopoda > Sepiida > Sepiolidae > Euprymna > Euprymna scolopes. Next base: position 157,364,075 of record NC_136485.1, on the reverse strand, counting down.
AAAGTAGGGAAGAATCATTCTATAAAGTAGGGGAGAATCATTCTATAAAGTAGGGGAGAATCATTCTATAAAGTAGGGGAGAATCATTCTATAAAGTAGGGAAGAATCATTCAATAAAGTAGGGGAAAATCATTCTATAAAGTAGGGGAGAATCATTCCATAAAGTAAGGGAGAATCATTCAATACATTAGGGGAGAATAATTCCATAAAGTAGGGAAGGATCATTCCATAAAGTAGGGGAGAATAATTCTATAAAGTAGGGGAGAATCATTCTATAAAGTAGGGGAGAATCATTCTATAAAGTAGGGAAGAATCATTCAATAAAGTAGGGAAGAATCATTCTATAAAGAAGGGGAGAATCATTCTATAAAGTAAGGGAGAATAATCAATAAAGTAGGGAAGAATCATCCAATAAAGTAGGGGAGAATCATTCCATAAAGTAGGGGAGAATAATTCCATAAAGTAGGGACGAATACTTCTATAAAGTAGGGGATAATAATTCCATAAAGTAGGGGAGAATACTTCTATAAAGTAGAGGAGAATCAATCTATAAAGTAGGGAAGAACCATTCAATAAAGTAGGGGAGAGTCATTCTATAAAGTAGGGAAGAATCATTCAATAAAGTAGGGGAGAATCATTCTATAAAGTAGGGGAGAATCATTCTATGAAGTAGGGGAGAATCATTCCATTAAGTAGGGGAGAATCATTCCATTAAGTACGATAGAATCATTCCATAAAGTAGGGGAGAATAATTCCATAAAGTAGGGGAGAATAATTCCATAAAGTAGGGAGGAATCATTCCATAAAGTAGGGGAGAATCATTCTATAAAGTAGGGGAGAATAATTCTATAAAGTAGGGGAGAATCATTCTATAAAGTAGGGAAGAATCATTCAATAAAGTAGGGGAAAATCATTCTATAAAGTAGGGGAGAATCATTCCATAAAGTAAGGGAGAATCATTCAATACATTAGGGGAGAATAATTCCATAAAGTAGGGAAGGATCATTCCATAAAGTAGGGAAGAATCATTCTATAAAGTAGGGGAGAATCATTCTATAAAGTAGGGGAGAATCATTCTATAAAGTAGGGGAGAATCATTCTATAAAGTAGGGAAGAATCATTCAATAAAGTAGGGGAGAATCATTCTATAAAGTAGGGGAGAATCATTCTATAAAGTAGGGAAGAATCATTCTATAAAGAAGGGGAGAATCATTCTATAAAGTAGGGAAGAATCATCCAATAAAGTAGGGGAGAATCATTCCATAAAGTAGGGGAGAATAATTCCATAAAGTAGGGACGAATACTTCTATAAAGTAGGGGATAATAATTCCATAAAGTAGGGGAGAATACTTCTATAAAGTAGAGGAGAATCAATCTATAAAGTAGGGAAGAACCATTCAATAAAGTAGGGGAGAGTCATTCTATAAAGTAGGGAAGAATCATTCAATAAAGTAGGGGAGAATCATTCTATAAAGTAGGGGAGAATCATTCTATGAAGTAGGGGAGAATCATTCCATAAAGTAGGGGAGAATCATTCCATTAAGTACGATAGAATCATTCCATAAAGTAGGGGAGAATAATTCCATAAAGTAGGGGAGAATCATTCCATAAAGTAGGGAGGAATCATTCCATAAAGTAGGGGAGAATCATTCTATAAAGTAGGGGAGAATAATTCTATAAAGTAGGGGAGAATAATTCCATGAAGTAGGGGAGAATCATTCTATAAAGTAGAGGAGAATAATTCAATAAAGTAGGGGAGAATCATCCATAAAGTAAGGGAGAATCATTCAATAAATTAGGGGAGAAAAATTCCATAAAGTAGGGGAGGATCATTCAATAAAGTAAGGAAGAATCATTCTATAAAGTAGGGGAGAGTCATTCTATAAAGTAGGGGAGAATCATTCTATAAAGTAGGGAAGTATCATTCAATAAAGTAGGGGAGGATCATTCTATAAAGTAGGGGAGAATCATTCTATAAAGTAAGGGAGAATCATTCAATAAAGTAGGGAAGAATCATTCAACAAAGTAGGGGAGAATCATTCTATAAAGTAGGGGAAAATCATTCTATAAAGTGGGGGAGAATCATTCTATAAAGTAAGGGAGAATCATTCAATACATTAGGGGAGAATAATTCCATAAAGTAGGGGAAGGATCATTCCATAAAGTAGGGAAGAATCATTCTATAAAGTAGGGGAGAATCATTCAACAAAGTAGGGGAGAATCATTCCATAAAGTAGGGGAGAATCATTCTATAAAGTAGGGGAGAATCATTCTATAAAGTAGGGAAGAATCATTCAATAAAGTAGGGGAGAATCATTCTATAAAGTAGGGGAGAATCATTCCATAAAGTAGGGGAGAATCATTCCATAAAGTAGGGGAGAATCATTCTATAAAGTAGGGGAGAATCATTCTATAAAGTTGGGGAGAATAATTCCATAAATAGGGGAGAATCATTCTATAAAGTAGGGGAGAATTATTCTATAAAGTAGGGAAGAATAATTTAATAAAGTAGGGGAGAATCATTCCATAAAGTAAGGGAGAATCATTCAATAAATTAGGGAACAATCATTCTATAAAGTAGGGGAGAATCATTCTACAAAGTAGGGGAGAATCATTCTATAAAGTAGGGAAGAATCATTTAATAAAGTAGGGGAGAATCATTCTATAAAGTAGGGGAAAATCATTCTATAAAGTAGGGAAGAATCATTCAATAAAGTAGGGAAGAATCATTCTATAAAGTAGGGGAGTATCATTCTATAAAGTAGGGAAGAATCATTCTATAAAGTAGGGGAGAATAATTCCATAACGTAGGGAGGAATCATTCTATAAAGTAGGGGAGAATCATTCTATAAAGTAGGGAAGAATCATTCAATAAAGTAGGGGAGAATCATTCCATAAAGTAGGGGAGAATCATTCCATAAAGTAGGGGAGAATCATTCCATAAAGTAGGGGAGAATCATTCCATAAAGTAGGGGAGAATCATTCCATAAAGTAGGGAAGAATAATTCCATAAAGTAGGGGAGAATAATTCCATAAAGTAGGGGAGAATCATTCCATAAAATAGGGGAGAATCATTCCATAAATTAGGGGAGAATCATTCCATAAAGTAGGGGAGAATCATTCAACAAAGTAGGGGAGAATCATTCCATAAAGTAGGGGAGGATCATTCCATAAAGTAGGGGAGAATCATTCCATAAAGTAGGGGAGAATCATTCCATAAAGTAGGGGAGAATCATTCCATAAAGTAGGGGAGAATCATTCCATAAAGTAGGGGAGAATCATTCCATAAAGTAGGGGAGAATAATTCCATAAAGTAGGGGAGAATCATTCTGTTAAGTAGGGGAGAATCATTCCATAAATTAGGGGAGAATCATTCCATAAAGTAGGGGAGAATCATTCCATAAAGTAGGGGAGAATCATTCCATAAATGAGGGGAGGATCATTCCATAAAGTAGGGGAGAATCATTTCATAAAGTAGGGGACAATCATTCTATACAGTAGGGGAGAATCATTCCATAAAGGAGGGGAGGATAATTCTATAAAGTAGGGGAGAATAATGCTATAAAGTAGGGGAGAATCATTCCGTAAAGTAGGGGAGAATCATTCCATAAAGTAGGGGAGAATCATTCCATGAAGTAGGGGAGAATCATTCTATAAAGTAGGGGAGAATCATTCTATAAAGTAGGGGGAGAATCATTCTATAAAGTAGGGAAGAATCATTCAATAAAGTAGGGGAGAATCATTCTATAAAGTAGGGGAGAATCATTCTATAAAGTAAGGGAGAATCATTCTATAAAGAAGGGGAGAATCATTCCATAAAGTAAGGGAGAATCATTCAATAAAGTAGGGAAGAATCATTCAATAAAGTAGGGGAGAATCATTCTATAAAGTAAGGGAGAATCATTCCATAAAGTAGGGGAGAATCATTCTATAAAGTAGGGAAGAATCATTCTATAAAGAAGGGGAGAATCATTCCATAAAGTAAGGGAGAATCATTCAATAAAGTAGGGAAGAATCATTCAATAAAGTAGGGGAGAATCATTCTATAAAGTAAGGGAGAATCATTCAATAAAGTAGGGAAGAGTCATTCAACAAAGTAGGGGAGAATCATTCTATAAAGTAGGGGAGAATACTTCTATAAAGTAGAGGAGAATCAATCTATAAAGTAGGGAAGAACCATTCAATAAAGTAGGGGAGAATCATTCTATAAAGTAGGGGAGAATCATTCTATAAAGTAGGGGAGAATCATTCTATAAAGTAGGGGAGAATCATTCTATGAAGTAGGGGAGAATCATTCCATAAAGTAGGGGAGAATCATTCCATTAAGTACGATAGAATCATTCCATAAAGTAGGGGAGAATAATTCCATAAAGTAGGGGAGAATAATTCCATAAAGTAGGGAGGAATCATTCCATAAAGTAAAGGAGAATCATTCTATAAAGTAGGGGAAAATCATTCTATAAAGTAGGGGAGAATAATTCCATGAAGTAGGGGAGAATCATTCTATAAAGTAGAGGAGAATAATTCCATAAAGTAGGGGAGAATAATTCAATAAAGTAGGGGAGAATCATTCCATAAAGTAAGGGAGAATCATTCAATAAATTAGGGGAGAAAAATTCCATAAAGTAGGGGAGGATCATTCAATAAAGTAAGGAAGAATCATTCTATAAAGTAGGGGAGAGTCATTCTATAAAGTAGGGGAGAATCATTCTATAAAGTAGGGAAGTATCATTCAATAAAGTAGGGGAGGATCATTCTATAAAGTAGGGGAGAATCATTCTATAAAGTAGGGAAGAATCATTCAATAAAGTAGGGAAGAATCATTCAACAAAGTAGGGGAGAATCATTCTATAAAGTAGGGGAGAATCATTCTATAAAGTAGGGGAAAATCATTCTATAAAGTAGGGGAGAATCATTCCATAAAGTAGGGGAGAATCATTCAATAAAGTAGGGAAGAATCATTCTATAAAGTAGGGAAGTATCATTCAATAAAGTAGGGAAGAATCATTCTATAAAGTAGGGGAGAATCATTCTATAAAGTAGGGAAGTATCATTCAATAAAGTAGGGAAGAATCATTCAATAAAGTAGGGGAGAATCATTCTATAAAGTAGGGAAGTATCATTCAATAAAGTAGGGAAGAATCATTCTATAAAGATGGGGAGAGTCATTCTATAAAGTAGGGGAGAATCATTCAATAAAGTAGGGAAGAATCATTCAATAAAGTAGGGGAAAATCATTCTATAAAGTAGGGAAGTATCATTCAATAAAGTAGGGGAGAATCATTCTATAAAGTAGGGGAGAATCATTCTATAAAGTAGGGAAGTATCATTCAATAAAGTAGGGAAGAATCATTCTATAAAGTAGGGAAGTATCATTCAATAAAGTAGGGGAGAATCATTCTATAAAGTAGGGAAGTATCATTCAATAAAGTAGGGAAGTATCATTCAATAAAGTAGGGGAAAATCATTCTATAAAGTAGGGAAGTATCATTCAACAAAGTAGGGGAGAATCATTCTATAAAGTAGGGAAGTATCATTCAATAAAGTAGGGAAGTATCATTCAATAAAGTAGGGAAGTATCATTCAATAAAGTAGGGAAGAATCATTCTATAAAGTAGGGGAGAATCATTCTATAAAGTAGGGAAGTATCATTCAATAAAGTAGGGAAGAATCATTCAATAAAGTAGGGGAGAATCATTCTATAAAGTAGGGGAGAATCATTCTATAAAGTAGGGAAGAATCATTCAATAAAGTAGGGAAGAATCATTCAATAAAGTAGGGGAGAATCATTCTATAAAGTAGGGAAGTATCATTCAATAAAGTAGGGAAGAATCATTCTATAAAGTAGGGGAGAGTCATTCTATAAAGTAGGGGAGAATCATTCAATAAAGTAGGGAAGAATCATTCTATAAAGTAGGGGAGAATCATTCTATAAAGTAGGGAAGTATCATTCAATAAAGTAGAGGAGGATCATTCTATAAAGTAGGGGAGAATCATTCTATAAAGTAAGGGAGAATCATTCAATAAAGTAGGGAAGAATCATTCAACAAAGTAGGGGAAAATCATTCTATAAAGTGGGGGAGAATCATTCTATAAAATAAGGGAGAATCATTCAATACATTAGGGGAGAATAATTCCATAAAGTAGGGGAAGGATCATTCCATAAAGTAGGGAAGAATCATTCTATAAAGTAGGGGAGAATCATTCTATAAAGTAGGGGAGAATCATTCTATAAAGTAGGGGAGAATCATTCTATAAAGTAGGGAAGAATCATTCAATAAAGTAGGGGAGAATCATTCTATAAAGTAAGGGAGAATCATTCTATAAAGTAAGGGAGAATCATTCCATAAAGTAGGGGAGAATCATTCCATAAAGTAGGGGAGAATCATTCTATAAAGTAGGGGAGAATCATTCTATAAAGTAGGGGAGAATCATTCTATAAAGTTGGGGAGAATAATTCCATAAATAGGGGAGAATCATTCTATAAAGTAGGGGAGAATTATTCTATAAAGTAGGGAAGAATAATTTCATAAAGTAGGGGAAAATCATTCTATAAAGTAGGGGAAAATCATTCTATAAAGTAGGGGAGAATCATTCTATAAAGTAGGGGAGAATCATTCTATAAAGTAGGGAAGAATCATTCTATAAAGTAGGGGAGAATAATTCCATAACGTAGGGAGGAATCATTCTATAAAGTAGGGGAGAATCATTCTATAAAGTAGGGGAGAATCATTCTATAAAGTAGGGAAGAATCATTCAATAAAGTAGGGGAGAATCATTCCATAAAGTAGGGAAGAATCATTCAATAAAGTAGGGGAGAATCATTCCATAAAGTAGGGGAGAATCATTCCATAAAGTAGGGGAGAATCATTCTATAAAGTAGGGGAGAATCATTCCATAAAGTAGGGGAGAATCATTCCATAAAATAGGGGAGAATCATTCCATAAAGTAGGGGAGAATCATTCCATAAAGTAGGGGAGAATCATTCCATAAAGTAGGGGAGAATCATTCCATAAAGTAGGGGAGGATCATTCCATAAAGTAGGGGAGAATCATTCCATAAAGTAGGGGAGAATCATTCCATAAAGTAGGGGAGAATCATTCCATAAAGTAGGGGAGAATCATTCCATAAAGTAGGGGAGAATCATTCCATAAAGTAGGGGAGAATCATTCCATAAATTAGGGGAGAATCATTCCATAAAGTAGGGGACAATCATTCTATACAGTAGGGGAGAATCATTCCATAAAGGAGGGGAGGATAATTCTATAAAGTAGGGGAGAATCATTCCATAAAGTAGGTGAGAATCATTCCATAAAGTAGGGGAGAATCATTCCATAAAGTAGGGGAGGATCATTCCATAAAGTAGGGGAGAATCATTCCATAAAGTAGGGGAGAATCATTCCATAAAGTAGGGGAGAATCATTCCATAAAGTAGGGGAGAATCATTCCATAAAGTAGGTGAGAATCATTCAATAAAGTAGGGGAGAATCATTCCATAAAGTAGGGGAGGATCATTCCATAAAGTAGGGGAGAATCATTCCATAAAGTAGGGGAGAATCATTCCATAAAGTAGGGGAGAATCATTCCATAAATTAGGGGAGAATCATTCCATAAAGTAGGGGAGAATCATTCCATAAAGTAGGGGAGAATCATTCCATAAATGAGGGGAGGATCATTCCATAAAGTAGGGGAGAATCATTTCATAAAGTAGGGGACAATCATTCTATACAGTATTGGAGAATCATTCCATAAAGGAGGGGAGGATAATTCTATAAAGTAGGGGAGAATAATGCTATAAAGTAGGGGAGAATCATTCCGTAAAGTAGGGGAGAATCATTCCATAAAGTAGGGGAGAATCATTCTATGAAGTAGGGGAGAATCATTTCATAAAGTAGGATAGAATCATTCCATAAATTCCTGATATCCCTAAATGAGCCCATGTTCTCTTTGTATGTGCAAAGTACACTGGACACCACCTCATTATTTATGGAAAAGAAAAGTAAATGTGGTCACATATGGCTAGAACGAGAAAACAAGCGATCCCATCATCAGAATACAGAATAATTAAGCTGTACATGGTATCTAGTTTGTGCACTGTCATAAAATTGACATCTAAGCTAAATGCTGAACTTCAATCTATAGTCCCTCTGGCAAAACTTTCACAAAATACGCATGTGACTAACTACGGTCATTATAAATGATTTATCCCACTCTCTATCTGTGTCTAAATCTAAATGCAGATTCTATGAACAAATCTTTTTTCCCAGAACTGCCCACCTGTGGGACATTGTTTTGCTGTCCTGCTTCCCAGTTGAATACAACATGGTAGCCTTCAAATTCATTATAAACAAGTTCTTGTTGAGCCGTCCCTTTAAGTAATCAAATTCTACCCAATTTACACCATTAACGATTACTACACTACAAACTTACATACATTAAACCTTATCCTCGAGTGGCCTTTGTGCCTTAATAAATGCTTACTCCCTTGTAAGAAAAACATATTAACGGATTATCCATGAATCCACTATTATACAATGATCTTTAGATCAGTTGAGGTGTATGAGCATAGATCGAACAATTCCATTCGCAGCAATAGAAAATATTATGAAATGTGTATAGTTTGTATCAATGTGATTACTAGGCCTGTGACAACAGTATATTCTTTTCATTGTTTGTACTCTCGAGTATATATCTGACACAGTTAATCAACCGAGAACCACTTCACTCTATATACTGATCAAACTTTTCTAGAATATGTGGTGAAGCTACAATGATCAACTAATAACCAAAATATTACACGTTCTTCACTATTCTCATCTTAAAATCTAATTTAGTTAAAAATATTTATTAGTTTTGGATAAATATTAAAACATTGTAAATAAAATAGTATTGGTGACGTGTTGATCAATCTTAATAAAGACACAAGAATATTATTTATGACATAAATAATTTACAGAGTGAAACGATGAATTTGTTGCCCTAAAGAAAACAACACTACAGCTTTCTTTTAAAACTTTTATTGAAAAAGATCAATTCACATAACTTATGTAGTAGAGTTGACATCTATTCAATATAGCCGCTTTCCAGCCTCAATGATCACCTTGAAATGGGTCCGGTACTGGAAGCATGCCTTTTCCACAAGTTCCAGTGGGAGTTTGGCGAATACTCGGTGGATGGCAGCAATCAGGCTGGCTTTAGTGCTGTGAGAGGTCATGTTGGTGATGATCTCGGCATATGGCAAAATGACGTAGTGCAGCAGGTTGAGGGCGTTAGAGGACGAGGAGACAGTGAGAGAAGGGTACAAAGTTGTAGCACTATATTTGAAGCTAAGCCTGGGTCTCTGGACTTGTGGGCCTGCACTGAGTCCTGCTGTCACACTCAGGGTCAGCCAGTGACCACCTGATTGCACCAGGAGATCACCACACTTTTTAGCACATCCAGGTACACTTTGATGTTGACTTTCAAGCCGACTTTGAAGATGTGAGGTGGCATGATGTGGCCCTTATTTGAAACCCCACCAAAGACAATAGTTGTGGTCAGAAACTTCATTGATCTGTGCCTCAAGCGTTCAACTGTCCGGATTTGCATTTTGAGCATTGGTCCTATTGTCATAACTTGGATTTGTAGAGAGCATGAGTTGTACAGCACCGCATCTCCGATCTCGCTCATTGAATATTGCATCACTTGCAGACATGATAGAAAGCTCCTATCGCTTTTGGGATTTGTACATAACTGTAAGTGGGAAGAGATTTCTACAAGCCTACAGTTCTTTGAAAGAAGCTACTAGAACAAGAAGCTGCATTACAATGAGGTATTAAAATAGCGAATTGACGGAAACCACTAGAGCAATGAGTCAAACGAGCTGGAACATGAAATGGGGAATAGTTCAGACAATTCTGAACACTTGTTACCATAAGTAAAACACAAGCAAACGTGTCAGCTTTCTTTACACTTTTACATGTTTCAGAGGAAGAGATTGAACAACTTTCGGTTTGCTCAATGTCTCTCACTTGACAATGTATATATATAGAGAGAGATTAATCAGTAAACACAAGCAAAACTCATAGGAATTTCACTGTAGATGAAATAAAAATAGAAATTAATAATGGAATAGTTATGTTTTCTCACCTTTAAATAATGAAATATTTTTTTAAATTTTATTAGCTTATATACTTACTAACAGGGTGACCCGACGTTGCCCGGGGTTGAATGAGGATCAACGGATGTTTCACACTCCCATATTTTTATTGTCATCGAAATCGGTAAGTTAAAAGAACCCATCAAAATATGATGGTTTAATTGTAGGAAAATACCAAGGAATAAAGACCAACATTTTAATGTTGGTTAAAAGAAATTCAAATATAACAAAGGAATAATTCATTCAACATTGATGTGATTTTTCAAAGTGACTTGCATTCGTTTTGTAATAAGATTCTACTTTATGACATAGCATGCTCACTCATAACGAGCCTTATGTTAAATAGCCTTTTTTTTTATTTTACAAAGGAGTCATCATTTATCAAGGCCCGGAGGCCACTCGAGGATAAGGGTTAATGAGTGTACAGTAGTCATTGGGACTATGTCATAGTAATCATTAGTAGTGTAAATTTAGTAAATTGGATTACTTAAGAGGAACGGCTCATCAAGAACTTGTTTATGTTGGACTTGAAGATGACTATATTGTAGTCAGCTGGAAAGCAGGAAAACGAAACAGAGTTCCACAGACATGCAGTTCTAAGAAAGAAGCTTTTTTTCAGGGAATCTACGTTTAGGTTTAGACACAGATAAATAGCGAGGGAAATTATTAATAGTGGTTTCAGATAGACGAGTGTTTTTCATGAATATCAGGCCTCAGAGGACTATAGAATGGAGCTCAGACGAGCACTTGCCATGAAAATAACGAAAATGACTACAAGTTGCTTATATATCCTCATAATTCATATACTTTCATAATCATATTCGTGTAACATACATTTTACAAACTGGCATGTGTTGGAAAAATTGACTTCCAAACTAACCTGTCTGCCCAGGTTTTTCTCTCTTTCTCTCTCATGCTTAACCTTATCGCTTCATCCCATGTTTTTCTTGTGAACTGCCACTGCTACCTCAACTGTTCTCCATCTACCAAGCCAAAAACTCTCATCCATTTTTCTAACATGCTGATACTATCAAAGTTTCCATTTCTATCCCAACCATTATCAATGGACCAGAGGTCATCTCGACAGCATCCGACAAGGCCAAACTATTTGCCAAAATCTTTGCGGCAAATTCTACCCTGTGCGACGAAGGCCATCAACTCCCCGTATTCCCTCCTATATATATACTATCAAAGTTTCCGTTTCTGCACACATCTCTTGATACTGTTTAGATTTAATCTTCCTCTGAGGTCATCAGATCTAGACTCCAAATTCACATCTTTCTTCATGCAACACATGTCCTCTACCCTCACTGGACAAGTTTCACTTCCATATGTCATCACACTACGTAATATATTCTTGTTACATAGTAGTAACACTGTTGATTAATAATCGCAAAAATTCCCAAAACTCCATTCACTCCTAATGCTTACACTCACATTAGTACCGCTCCTTCCTGTGCTCCTCTCTAGAGTAAATTCTCGTTTTAGAAAGGGAAAGTACATCATTTGAGAATATTCGATACAGTATGTTTTTCTGTTCTGGAATACCTACCCAGCTTTTCGTTACCCTCATCTTTTATACACACTGTCTTTTTGTCGTTTCTCCTCCTTTTAGTATAATTGGATAAAAACGATTTGTATACAAAGAATTTAATATTTTTGAGTTTGGTCGCGATGAATACACCTGCCTTTGAAAAGAGGTACTGCAGAGACATGTATGCACATATGTAGCCAATAATGTTTGTATAAATGAATATATCATAACCACGCTCTGTTTATTCATTGGCCACTTTTTGATAAACACAAGGGTTTCATGGATTTACATCTAGCAAACTAAAACTATACAACCATTATATATATATATATATATATATATATATATATATATATATAAGAGCAAATGTTACATGATAAGGGCTGTCCCCTTTTCATGTAAGTATAAAAATAGAGAGATTACTTAAAATGAAAATAAAATCATAGAAAGCAGAAATCGAACCTTGGATATAAGTTTTAAAGAACAATAGGTTTAAATGTAATGTCCAGTAAATTGTTAATTCTGATGAAATAAATAATAAATAAACTATTCAATTGTTAGAAAGAATGTGGATAATAAAATATGGGTTAAATAAATTAGATATGTAGGTTGAATTCCTTTGTAAAAACATCAAAGAAAAAATGGGTTATTGGGAAATCATAATGTCGGAAACGTGCAAAGTCGCGCATGTTGGTGACACGTGAATTTTGCTCACGTGGCCGGACATGCATGGATGTCTCAATATAGGAAGTGAGAGCTAGTCAGTGAAAAAACTCAGAGGGAGTCAGACGATAGTCTGGGTGCAGACATGGGTTTCAATCGTCTAGAAGCGAGACGATCACTTTTGGAACTTAATATGTGAAGCTTTGAATTCTTGATGAGAAAACCATGGCCGGTCGTGAAGAAATAAACCAATTCTTGATGAGAAAAGCACGGCCGGTCGTGAAGAAATAAACCCATCATATGTTTTGATAAAGCTCGTCTTTGTGTTTGTGATTCTTACAAAAAGGTAAAGTGAATTGTTATTATATGTCTGTGTTATAAAATGTCGTGACATACACATCTCATATCCACAATGTGAATCTACATCTCATATCTACACTAAGACTGTCTGAACACTATCTCCTCACTAAGAGATTCTCATATCAACACTTCTAAGTAATGAACTTTAATATATATGAAACATCATAAAACGAACAATATCTCTTTACAACATCCCTCTCTCTCAACAGCATCACTTATAATAAGACTCTCTTTTAATGAAACCCCTATATAACACAAATAGTTTTTAAAAAAAAACATGTTAAAAACACTTTGAAAAAGAGTTAAAAACATATTTAATTTGAAAAGGAAACACTAAAAAGTGGATAGTTCTTAATCCGCGGAGTTTCGAAGAAATACTTTCCTTCTCATCAGAGGGTAGGATTTACGATAGCGTGTGTGTTATTTTGTGTATCACGCTTACATCTTTTTTCTTCTGAGTGACTGTCATTAAATTGTTATGACCTTCCATTTTTTTGTAATAAATAATTTTACCAAGAATTCTTCACAAGGTTTCGATTTTGATTATAGCTGACGCCACTCAAGTCATCTGTTTTTTATAAATAGTTTTACCAGGAATTCTTCACAAGTTTTGGTTTCGATTATAGCTGAAGGAACTCAACTTATATATATATATATATATATTTTTTTTTTTTACATAAGTTTTGTTTTCGGTTTCGATTCAAGCTGATGCACTCAAGTTTATATAAAATTTTATTTTTTAAATTACAACTTTATAATATCCAAGAATCGAGAGAAAATTGAGTCTATAATAATATATACGAAATCCACATAAATTAAAATATCATATTTAAATGCATTTTACGACCAGGCTACGCCGGGCGTCCCTGCTAGCTTAGATAAATACTTTTGCAGTTTTAACAAAAGAGCTACAATAATATCAAGGCGTCTCCATTTATGCTGAACATCCACAGCCAACATCAGTATATTACATTTGAAAGAGTCTGCTGTGGAATTTCCACAGGTCCCACTAGTATATATGTATATATAGAGAAAGAGAAAAAGAGATGTATCGATTTTTTTCATTTCGACCCCTTAGAAGACGGGGGTTCCCCCCCCCCCCCGGATGAAAACCGATTATAAACTTTTCCACATTTCTTAACCTATGTACTAAATTTCAAGTCTGTAGATTAAAAATTCGTTGAGTATATAGGTTGAGGTGTCTTCACGTCTACACATTCCCACACACACACACATATATATATATATGTGTGTGTGTGTGCGTTTGTGTGTGCGTGTGTGTGTATCTTCTATAAAAGTGAGAATGTGTAGGTGTGAGGGCACCTCAACCTATATACTCAACGAATTTTTAATATATATATATATATAAAGAGAGAGAGAGAGATACTTGTTACTTTATTCATATTAACAAAAATATTCATTACTAATTAAAAAAATACATTCCAATATTATTACTACTATTTTTTCAATCTAAAAAGAAAATATTCTATTTCAAAGAAAGAAAAACTAAAAAAAAAAAAACCCAGCTAAATAAACAGAATTATTTTCAGTTCAATGATAAGGAAAATGACAACTGAAAGAAATTCTACAGGAAGAAATAATCTTGAAGACGGATGAACGTGTGAAGATAAGTATAAATAGAAAACCATGGCGATAAACAATATAACTTTTTTTTTCCACAATATTTAGATTTTATAAACTGATACCAATGCAACTATAGAGTAAGATATATTTTAATTTATTATCAATGCATACTCATTTATACAAGCATTTATTTATGGAAATTATACTTGTTTTTAGTTACAAAGAAATGCATAACTTATAACCATATATTTCTTCCTCTTTCTTGTATCTAATTATATAGTGCTAGGAATGTGTTTATAACAGCTGACAGGTAAAAGGTTCAAATGTGAGCTATAATTAGTATGAGTTAGTTTTATGCAAATGGGATGAATACAGAATGGAAACCCTTTGTGACATCAAAAATATATCAGACTTTTTGTGAAATTTTAACAGTAGCTATTAGATATCAACTGATAAAATATTCCCTATATTTCAGTTTTTTCAGAATATTTTCAAGGGATTTTTATGGAGGATAATATGGTTACTCTAAGGATTATATAAACAGAATACACACTGCAACTGCTAGACCAGCTGAATGCTTAGCTGAGCTTCAATCTATGATCCCCCCTTGCCAAACTTTTCACGAAAAACACTCGTCTAACCAAAACCCTTATCAATAATTTCCCACACTTTATCTGTGCCGAAACCTAAATGTAGATTCCATGAACAAAGCTTCTTAGAACTGCACACCTGTGGAACTCTCTTCCGATTACCTGCTTTCTAGCTGACTACAATCTGATTGTCTTCAAGTCCAATGTAAACAAATTCTTGATTAACCATCCCCCCGAAGTAATCCAATTTACAAAATTCTCACTACTTATGTTTACTACGTTATAATTACATTGACTAATGTATACCCATTGACCCTTATCCTCGAGTGGCATCCGGGCCTTAATAAGTAGTGATTTCTGTGTAAAAAAAAAAAAAAAATTCATTATGTATTATTCCAACAATTGCCATCAAAATATTTAATACAAATTTTCTACTTTTTAAAAAAGTCCACCCTCAAATTTGAAAATTCAAATGTTTCAGATTTGTATTGAATCTGATTATTAGACATCAATTGAATAAGATTCACTGAATTTCAATTTCTTCTTAAGATCCCTTAAGTTTAAGTCATAAATTGTTAACATTTTCTAGAATCAAAATTATGTAATGGACTCTGACCAAAATTGAAATAAGGATTCTAGATATAAGTTTTAGTAGCATTATATTTTGATTTTAATCTTCGTAAGGAGGCATAAAATTGGTGCAAAACTGTTCTGCTTGAGGAATTAATTTTACCTGCCCTAGGACGAGTATTCTTCTAGCAATATATGAAGTTCAGTCTTCAGAAAAATTCAACAATCATTGATCCTTGGTTTAAGATCAGAGTGTGGGATCTTGTATTTATCAGGATCTAGGATTTAGTGCTTGTTTAACAGATGGATCAGTTTTGCCATTGTATTTAATTCCTTTGTGACTACGGATCAAGATATAATACATAATCCTTTTTGAATCTGCACATGCGATTTTATATTTATCAGGATCAAGACATAGCATTTGTTTAGTAGTTACATCAACCTTGTCGTTCCACTTGATTCTTATGTGACTTGAGATCCAGATGTATATAATCCTTTCTGAATCGAAGATTTCATTTTATTCTGGAGTATGGTTATTATATTATTTGCTTATTATATTTTATGGTCTTCTCATTCATAATGTCATATCTCCATGTCATGTCATAGGTATTCTCCAAGATGATAAAAAAGCATAGAAGTAAAGTGTTATTTCTTTTTATAAAATCTTGCCTCATATTTTCAATTTTAAAAAAAAAGGTCTTTTGTGACTTTTATTTTCACAATTTGCTTCGGAAGTTTGTAATTACTATATCGACCCTAGATGTTAATTTAATTCTCATTATTTCAAAGATTTTGCAGAGACAAATGTATTTTAAGTAGTATCGTCTTGCCTAGATATTTCACTATATTGAGTACTACAGATTGCGTCTATCTGTTTTTTTTTTAGAAAAAGTAGAAAATTTGTATTAAATATTTTGATGGTAATCGTTTGAATAATACATAATGAATTTCGGCTGGTCTAGCAGTTGCAATGTGTATTCTGTTCATATCATCCTTAAAGTAACCGGTTAGATATTTAATGGGTATATCATCTATTATATAAATCTCACCTGTTTGTTTAAATGTATGTATGTATGTATGTATGTATGTATGTATGTACGCCTAAAACTTTCGACAGAGGCGACGGAATTTCACAAGATCAGTGTCGTTTTGAAGCTCGACTCTTTGTACGGCAAATAGTGAAAAATTGGCCCCAAACATTCATTCCTTCACCCTCAACTGGGCACATTTCTTCAAGGAGGGGTCACTTTTTTCGCCGATATTTTCGGAAGTCATCCCTTCTTTTCGAGTGACTAGCCTTAATTTAAACCTTCACCACTTCCGGTTTGGCGATATGCGCAACGGCAAAGACGTCACTTTTTTTTTTCATCTTTTTTTCCTCCTTTGCGGTACGGGTTCAAGCCTACCTGCCTACTACAACTTTTTTTTTTCTCAACACACACCTCCAAACACCCAGGCAACGACGAGCACCCAGGTTAGTCTAGTATATAATTTCCATAGTCCTTGAGCCCCTTGGGGGGGGGGGCACAGACCATCTACAACTTTTTGTAGATGTTTTTGTAGTGAGGAGTTCTTTTTACAGGGTGAGGGTGCTGGCCCCACGCCCAACCTTCCCAGAAGGTACATACAGCGCCTAGCCTTCCCAAATGGTCATCCATCTGGTACTGGCTAGGCTCAACGTTGCTTAACTTCGGTGATCTGGCGAGAGCCGGTGTGTCAACGTGATTGTGCCGTACTAGTATATAATTTAGTTAACTGAAAATAGCAGGAAACAGAACATCTGAGTTGAAAAGTACTTAAATTGTAGGAATGTATTAAAAGTGAATATGGTACAATATAGCTTAAAGAGATAGAATGATAATAAGCGGCAATTGGTTTGGAAGCACACAAGGCATCTAACATATAATGACATGGTTTGATAAGATATGACTAATTAGATATTTCGATCTTTCTCTATCTCCTCTCTCATTAGACAGTGATTTATAATGAATAAATGTCTCACTCTTTTCTATCAGAATTGTGTCCTACTAGTCTTATTCACCAACAACAACCGTAGCTTAATTTTTTATGAGGGGGGGGGCAACATTGGTTAACGGGTCCTGCTAGTTAAATATATAAATAAGGAATTTAAATTATGAGAAAGACATTTTCGTCAGTCTGGTAGAATCGTAGCAAGAGCGTGTACAAGAAGAATGACCAGCAACCAAGGTATGAATAACCATTGTGAACTTTAATGTTTCTGAAATGATTACAGCAACTTGGTTACCTTATGTAGCAGTATTGCTTGGTCTTGTACCAACCTTCGAGCAAATGAAGAGAAATGAAATGAAGTAACTGAAGACCGGATTAAAAAATATGTATGAAAAGTTGAATAGTAAAGGTTGCTTCCATTTCCAAGTATTGTAACGTGGCCGTTACACTTGTTACAGGAATAGAAATAAATAAATAAAAAAATACAAATCCGGTTCGGTATTTTCTTTTTTTTATTTAACAAAAGCATTTCTTATTTTATTTATTATTACTTTTGTCACCACTTAAAAAAACAGAAGGAAGAACTATTTTTTTGACAGCGTCTCAACCTGTCAAAGATAAAGTAATTATCCAATTTTCACCGATTAACCGAAGAATGGGCTTTATAACGCTGTAGATTTTCATAATTGATATATTTTTTACCTACAAAACTCCCTTTATTTGGTCATGCTTAAAATCAGTTGAAACTGAAAACATAGTATTGTAGGGAGAGTGAGGGTTGTAGATGAAAAAAAAAAGTGCATCAATCAGATTTTAATGTTGAAAATCCGAATTTAGAATGCGCTTAATTTTTCATCTTGTGTTAAAATGAAATCAGTTGAACGTTAGTTTTTTTCCTTTTGGACTAGCAAAGAAAATTTCATTTTTACGAAAAACACTTTTAACTCTGAAAAATAAATATTTTCTTTGAGCCGAGTATCGTTAATATATCCTTTGATTGGATAATTACTTTATCAGGTTGAGACTAAAAAAACTCCATGCCTCTCACAGCCAGCAATTTCTTGCCTTCGCTTGATACGTCCATCTTCTTTGATGTCCATGTTGTTTCTCTGACCTCATGCTGGCATTAGCCAGCCATTTCTCGCCTACAACTGTACACGTCTATTTTCTTTAATGTCCACTTTGTTTCTATTCTAATCACAGGCTGCATTTTTTCCACTTTTTTTCCTTCTTCTTAACAGATGGATCAGTCTAATTTGCATATGCACGTTTTTCAGCTACTGCTGCTGCTAATCTCCTTGCAAGCCAAACATTCTTTGTTGGCACCGACATCTTCCACGCACTCATATGTACGACGTACCAGTGTTAAGGAGGGGTGCGGGTGAACTGTCCAGGTAAGCAGGGAAATACACAATGGAAATTTCAGCCGATCAAAGAACGGTCGGTCCCAGGAAAAGGTGACCTAAGCTACATCTAGGCAAACGAAAATAAACAAAGGAATCCCCGGATTTGGAGTGACCTTGATCCATTACGTCAATCGGCCATGGGTCAGACCGAAAACCAGCAAAAGGGCAATAATAAGCTGGTGAGGAAATAATAGTTTAACAGATCGAAGAGATATCAATAAAAAGAGGAGATAAACAAAGCAACAGCAGACAGTCAGAGAGACGGACAAATGCGGGACACAAATTGACACAGTTTGCGACCACCCCCTACCACGAACTCCCCACCGCTTTCATTGTGTTGAAGTGTGTATATTAAATATATAGTAAAATAAACTAAGTCTTTTTTATAAACAAAGGGTCTCGTATTCATTGATAAATGAAATAACTGTCCATTTTAATCGCTAGGTGATCACCAGCCAGACATATATGTAACAACAGTATGATTGCATAAGATATCTGTTTTCCATATAAGGAAATCGGTTCTCACAGATAAGGACAGAGATGATACATAACAGTATCACAGCACCATCTATGGCGATATACCTACTACTAGTTATATGTTATAAAATTAAACAATATGATAAAAACGTAGGTGGAAAGACTTAAAAACTCGACAACGACGTTTCACCTGTTTAGTGCAGGCTTTTTCAAGAGTAAAAATATAAAAGGCTCACTGACGAGAAGATTAATTAGGAGTATATATAGAGGGAGGCGGGAGGGACAGTATATCACACATATTTGCATGTGTATATACGATATGTGCCAAAAAATAAAATTAAAATACATAAACCATTGTCTAAATTATTTTCATGGATAATTATTTTACATAAGAGAAATATGAAAAAATCTTTTCCTTTGTTTGATTACATGGAGGAGGACGGATATAAAAAAGAGAAAACTGATAACTAATTTTCATTGCCAAGAAAAACTTTTGCAACCGTTTGATGAATATTGAATTTTTTTACTAAAGGCAAACGCAAAATCGATTATAACTCATTCAAAACAGATAATCACTAACTTTTAAGAACTTAGTAAACTAAAAACAAACAGAAAAACATTCACTACTCTTTTACGATTTGTTTTTATCAAAACCAAAAACAAAACACAACTTACTAACAAAAAATTGATTAATAACTTCAGACCTTCTAACAGGTTAATAAACTTCTGTAGTGAAGTAGAAAAAAAAAAGAAATTAAAAAAAATATATATAAGACACAGCTGTTCCTTCCAAAAGGTCGAGCTCTTCAACGTCCAAAAATAATTCACCGTCACAAAAAAAGAATTCGCCGTCACTTCTTCCAACCGTCGTTTCACTCTCTGCGCTCTTCACACCTGCTTAAAAAAAAAAGTACCGTTTATATGCTGCCCATTTCTCCACTTATGCAAATTGACTATCAACCAGAGCCATCTACTTTTCCATTTCTCCAAACAGCTAATTTGCAAAGGGGGACAACTCAAACCACACAGAGCCATCTAGTTTTCCATTTCTCCAAACAGCCAATTTGGAAAGGGGGACAACTCAAGCCACACTTTCTTACACTAACCAGTGTTCTCTATCTTTATAAGGCCAACGTTCACCATTGCATGGAGTATTGTACCAAGCACTAATCCCTCTTTCTCTCTCTCTTGGACAGAGTCCAAAAACGTTTCAAACCTAATTGGTCTCACATCATAAATGAAACTCCAGCCTTTGATCCAACATTACAATGTTGCATCCCTGTTATTGTTTTACAAGTACTTTAATGGAATGTGCTCCAACAAATATGCAGCATTTGAGCCACCTCAACATAAATACCTCCGATAAATCTAAGCAGCAAAATCACACCCCTTTAGTGTGAAGGTCCCTGATTCTGTAAGGCTTTTTACTTTTGTAGCTTATTTGCTGAACCGCTTGCCTTTAAAACTTCCTCTCTGTCCCCTGTTTTCCTGGCTGTACCAACATGCAGAAATTTAAATATGATGTGAACAAAAATCTCGCTCCACAAATCCCAACTAATGGTGTCCTTATAAATCTGGCCTTGAATTCACAGTAGCACCTTAGATCTTAGTGGCAGCATGCCTCGTTTGGAATGAATTGTGAATTTGAATAAAAAAAAACAAAGCAAAACATCATTGTGTATATAATGAGGATCACAGTGTGAACCGTATAATAACATAATATAGGAACAATCAAACAATGGAAATATTAAATATTAGAAATTGTTGCTAACATTATTTTTTCTGATAAAGTAATTACATTATCTTTTAAAAGTGTTTTAAAATGGCTGATTGTTTTTGTTGTTTCCCCCCCCCCCGCAATCTTTCTCATCATATTGTAAATTCTGTTTGAATAAGTCTACAAATTAAGTCTGCATATCTATTTTTCCCCAGGATATTCTTTAATAGTTTTCTGTGCTTTTATTCTGCTTTGCTTAAATGAGTTACAATAAGTAGTCATGAGTAGGATATTGAATTTATATTGAGCTGCTTTTTTTTTTTAATTTTTTACAATCATTATTGTACCGGGGTCAATTGTATTTAGCTAATTTAGAGTATTTTAATGTCTTTTTTCAGTAATTCTAAACATTATTTCAGCATGTTCAATGACTTGCACTGTCTTTCAGTTTTATATTTCACAAGCTTTTGTGTTGGATACTATGATAATTTCAGTGATTTTATTTGAACTCTGCATACGACTATGTGTCACGTGGTGAAGCTGTACATGCACACATGACAGCTGGTAGCAAAAACACTGAATAACTGGGGTCAGGCTGTTAAAACGGTACGGCACAATCACGTTGACACACCGGTTCTTGACAGATCACCGAAGTTAAGCAATGTTGAGCCTGGCCAGTACCAGATGGGTGACTATTTGGGAAGGCTAGGCGCTGTATGTACCTTCTGGGAAGGTTGGGCGTGGGGCCAGCACCCTCACCCTGTTAAAAGAACTCCTCGCTACAAAAGCATCTACAAAGTTGTAGATAGCCTATGCGCCTCCAGGGGCTCAAGGCTATGGATGGATGGTAAAACGGATGTCGCCAGTGGTGAAAGTTTAAATATTTGATGCTCACAGCTGTCGAGGTAAGTGCACTTGTAGAGAGCAAGTCATATATAGAGCCCAGAGAAAAGACAAAAGAGTGGAGAAACAAACTGCTAGCAGGCAAGGCAACATAAGACGAGCTCATGATTCCATATGTCCACCCTCTCCGTCTCTAGCTGAGCGCATACACATGAGACAATAAAGAAAAAAAGAAAGTAATATTCTTTTTATATTTTCATACAAAAACGAAATTTGTGTCACAAGTTTTTTTGGATGACGAAAATCAACCGGTGTGCATGCGACTACACCACATATGTAGCCATATTAGAATCGAATTCTCATAGTTGCATGATTAAAGAACATACAGAAAAAAAAATCCAAAGACTGAATATTCATAATGCCAACTTATTTACCCTGAAACGGATTTTATTTGTCAGATGTTTAGTTGCAGAAATTCCGAAAACCTTTCAACTATGCTATTTCAAATATGCTCTCTTCCTCGCACGTACTTCTATTACAGCAAATCAATAAGAACCCTTTGAATATCTAAGCTCATTCAATGTCTAACGTTTGTATTCATCTATATTTTGCATAGTTTAAACTCCATCAAAGAATGTATTCTTTGGTTACAGTGCGATTTTGAAATATTATGAGTGTATTAGTGATATTGTAATTGCTAGAACCTGGAAAAAGACCAGGAAAAATTGGCATAAACTGGAAGATTGAAACCATACAACAAAAGGCAATGATGAAAACAGCTGAAATCTTAAGGGAAATCCTTGAATGCGGAAACCAACTTGCATAACCAAAAGATACTAATCAGCCACTTAAAATTTAAAATCAAAGTACAGGGTGGAATGATAAAAATGTCGCCCACATCAAAATACGGTGAAAAAAACAAAACAAAAACAACAAAAATATGAAACCATCAACAGAGCCAGTAACTTTTACCCATTTCTTTTCCAAGATGGCGACCAGCATGCCTGACGAAAGTCAGAGGCTACACCGACTGAAACATTGCACAAATAACACTCAAGATGAGAACTATTATCCGATCAAAACAAGTAATACAAGAAACTTTAGAGTCATTTATACAGGCTTAGATATTTAGACAAGGTAGGGTTTTAGTAAAAATCAAGGAGGAGTCAGCATCAGGATCTGATATCCTCTTGTCGTTTCTGCCTCTGCATATGGCAAACAAAGATGTGTCAAGTATGGAACAATAAATCTATATATCTATAAAAGTGAACATGTCTGTGTCTGTCTGTGTGTCTATCTGTCTTTCTGTATACATTTCCCTACAGAATAACTCTGCCAATTTTTAGTCTGCAGACTCGAAATTTGATATACAGGGTACTGAGATTTGCGAAAATCTATGTGATTGGGTTTCGGCCAAAAATTTGGCTGTTAAGAGGTCAAAGTTCAACGATTTGAACTTTGAGAACTCTACCAAACTCCTCCGACAATTTTGGGTATAAACACTTGAAATTTTAGATATAGGTCCCTTGGACATGGATCTAAATAACTTGATTTGAGCCCAAAAGAATAAATGTTAAGGGGTCAAAGTTAAAAAAATTTACCGCTTCTTTTGCTCAGCATACACCTCCAAATACCCGGGCAACGCTTGGCACCCATGCTAGTCAATCTATATATCTATAAAAGTGAAAATTTCTGTCTGTGTACACTTCCCTACCAAATAACTCTGCCAATTTTCGGTCTACAGACTCAAACTTTGAAATAAGAGGTAGTGAAATTTGGCTGTTAAGGGGGTCAAAATTCAACGATTTGACCTTTGAGAACTCTACTAAACTCCTCCCCTAATTTTGGGTCTAAACAATTGAAATTTTTGATATAGGTTACTTGGACATGGATCTAACTTTATAATTTGATTTGAGCCCAAAACAACAAATGTTAATTGGGGTCATGGTTAAAAGAAATTTGACGATTGTGGTCTCTACCAAATTACTCAGCCAATTTTTGGTCTAAAGATTTGAAATTTTACATAAAGTGTATTCAGACATAAGGTAAGCTTTTTAATTGTTTTTTTTTTATTTTTGCTGAAAATTTGGCTTCCAAGGGGTCAAAGATCAAAGGATTTGACCGTTGCAGTCTCTAGCAAACTATAAAGCCAATTTTGGATCTAAACATTTGAAATTCTACATAAAGGGTATTCAGACATGCAGCAAGCTTTTTAATCAGTTTTTGGGCTAAAATATGGCTGCCAAGAGGTCAAAGTTGAAAACATTTACCTTTGCAAACTCTACAAAACTCCTTCGCCAATTTTGTGTCTAAATACTTGAAATTTTAGATGTAGGTTACTTGGACATGGGTCAAACATTTTAATTTAATTTGAGCCCAAAACAATAAATGTTAAGGGGTCAAAATTGGGGTCATGTTTAAGAGAAATTTGACGATTGTGGTCTCTACCAACTTTCCTCTATGGTAGTTAAAGAAGCCTCTTATATAGAAAGACATTACCGTCACTGGCGTAGCTGGGGGGGGGGGAGCGCCCCGGGCGGCACACCTGAGGGGGCGGCATTTTGAGAGGGTAAAAATAGAAAGTAGAAAAAATAAATAAAAATAAACAAAAGTTAACAAAAATATGAAATTTTATACCAAAAAGGTTGTAAAAAATCGAAATTTTGGGAGGTATCGGAATCAGAAAAAATGTGTCCCTATTTTCTCAGCGTCAGGTGGGGGCGGCATGGGGGCGGCATTTTGAGATGGTAAAAGGGGAAAATCGAAAAAAATGCTAACAAAAAATCTGAAATTTTATATCGAAAAGGTTGTAAAAAATGGGAACTTTTGTAGTTATTGGAATCGCAAAAAGGTGTCCCTATTTTGCGAGCGGCATATGTAAAGGTGGTGGCATTTTGAGAGAGTAAAAATAGAAAGTAGAATAAATAAATAAAAATAAACAAAAGCTAACAAAAATATGAAATTTTATACCAAAAAGGTTGTAAAAAATCGGAATTTTTTTTTTTTTTGGGGGGGGGGGTATCGCAATCAGAAAAAATGTGTCCCTATTTTTTGAGCGTCGGGGGAGGCGGCATGGGGGCGGCATTTTGAGATGGTAAAAGGGGAAAATAAAAAAAAAATGCTAACAAATTCATACTTAAAGGGGAACTTTCATATAAATTTTTATCGAATAGGTGCGAAAAGAAAGTTGGATATTTGTGTGTACACCGACATCAAAGAGGAAATAACATTAGATGCGAAAGTTTGAATTCATTAATTTTATTACTGTCCAATTCATGAGGCTAAGACTTTGAAAGTATCAAACGTTTGTTTTTGTAGCATACTTTTTATAACTCCTTGTAAACTTTACAATTGCTAGTTGGGGGATGGACAAAATCACCCCGGGAAACCCCCACCATCTACTTAAAACAAAAGGAAAACTGATAAAATCTCAAATGAATAAAAAATATTAAAAATCAGTTTTTATATTTTAATTTTAATTTAATTGAATTTAGGAAAATTAGATACCGTAGAACTAATTTTCGCAATGTATGAAAATTAAGCAACTACAGAATAAATGTTAACTTAATAATAATGGACCAATTTTCCTACCTAGCAAAAGATGGACGAATTTTCCATGGGCTAATTTTCCGGGCACCCAAATGCCGGGGGAGGGGGGGCAAATCTTACTACCGCCCCGGGCGGCAAAAGGTCTAGCTACGCCACTGATTACCTTTCACATAAAGTTATGAACAGTACATAGAGCCCGAGAAAAGCCGGGCAGAACTGCTAGTGCTGCATATAATAAAAGCTAAATGGAGGCCATCTACAACATATGCTGTAGAACGGAGAAAGAAAGGCCAAAGACCATAGTGTTTTGATGTGATGTTTTTAATATAATAAACTAGTTATGACCAAAGTTTCATTTCATTCAGACAAAACACTAAGAAACGGGGCCTAATTAGAGTTTGGACCCGTTTTTTTTAGGTCATCCTATATATATATATATATATATATATATATATATATATATATATATATGTTGCAAGCAAATGGTGTGAAACAAAACCCTCCAGTTCATTCTTTTCCTAATTATTGTATTACAGTAGATAGGAAGAATTTGAAATATGTCAAATGTTTCACATACTTAGGTAGCATGATGAACTCTAACGGATCCATTGACGATGAAATTGTAAATCGTATAGCTAAGGCAACATCAGCTTTTGGTAAACTTTGGAACAGTTCGTGGAATGATAGAGGTATCAAGCTAGAAACTAAAATCAGAATCTACAGGGCTGTTGTTCTGATAACTCTCTTGTACGGTGCTGAGGCTTGGACCCCTTAACGTTCACATATCCTGCAGTTGGACATAGTGACACTTCATTGAATACATTTTCAGGCCTGGTTTGTGGTTGCATTTGCAAGTCACTGGCAGGGCTCAAATCCCATTAAAAACTGAAACATCGACACTGAAATTAGCTTTTTCGTGACGCCCATACAAAATCGACAGAAGAGTCCATCATCATCTTATATATATACTTCTTTAATTATTTTTTTGTGTGTATTAGTATTCATATTAAAAACCCTATTTTCTATTTATTTAAAAAGAAAATACAACTTTGTTATAGATGGGTCGTGGAATTGCATTCATCTGCAAAAAATCTAGCTAATTTTCATATTCTTTTAAACATTAAATAATTAATTCTCTATTATTTTTTTCATTTTCTAATGGGATGATCATTTTTAGTTAAGTATTAAATATAATTATATTCATGCAGATATATGATTTATACGATTGCATAAAAAGATTATAGTAAGCAGAAACCTCTTTTTATATATATATTTATGCATGCATATACATATTTGTTTAAAAAAAATTGCTTACCAAACTCCTCTGTTAGTTTTTGGTCTACAGAAATGAAACTTAATATATAGGGTATTTGAACCCATGCACAATTCTATATTGGGGTTTTAGCCGAGGAAAATCAGTGCAAAAGTGTGAAAATTAAAAAAATGTAATTTGCCAGGTGAAGGTCGAACAACAGCATTATGAATATGCATGCGTAATGTAATAGTTATTGATCATGTTTTAATTTTCAGCCTTGCAGCAAACATTTCTTCATACGTTAGGAATTTATGTCAGAGAAAACAAGTAAATGGTAAG
Source organism: Euprymna scolopes (assembly GCF_053919585.1). Taxonomy (NCBI): domain Eukaryota; kingdom Metazoa; phylum Mollusca; class Cephalopoda; order Sepiida; family Sepiolidae; genus Euprymna; species Euprymna scolopes. The sequence continues at coordinate 157,337,079 of NC_136485.1, read as the reverse complement.
TTAAACGTTTTGCTTTTAAATCTCGGTGGTGGTGCACGAATAATCTTTTTAAAATCTTTTTAAATCATTATTATATATTGAGTCCAATATAATATAATGATAAATACGATATCTACATTAATCACAATATATTTAAGCGTATTTATTTTTGCTAGTGAGGTGAAAGTGATAAGGTTGCTTCTGCGCAATTTCTTTGTGTGTTGTGGATCAAACCTTTCCCTGACTTTGCATGTAATCCTGCAGGGTGATGAATAGCTGTGACAAACGAGGAGGACTTCATGGACATCAGACAATCATGAAGTGCGATCTATGTGGGCTCTATGTAGAAATCTGACTCGCCCAACAAATGAACAAGCAAGCAGTAGTAGCACCCCCTCCCCTTAAAGTTCAACTCTTCCTCACCATCACAAGAATGGTGGCAGCATGGTAGTGTCAAAGCGACTTAGCTAACAGGGCTCTGATAATAATCCAAGAGGAGTCAACATCAGAATCTGTCATTCTCAGATTATCTCTGCCTCTGTGTATGGCAAGCAAGGATGTATCAGGCATGACAGTGCAAATATACAGGGTTAGCATAAGAAACATTGCTTGTTTCTATGTGCAGGCGCCATTTTTTAAGCCAAACCTTTCTTGATTTTCATAAGCAATTTCTAGGTTCTTTGGGTGTTTGGGGAGTTTAAAAATCTGTAATCATGCAGGTTTAACAAATAGCCCAATTGTCGTTATCTCAGAAATTCAGAAAAATAACTCAGTATAGCATGTGTGCAAATACTCCACAAGAAACTTATAGACATTAGATATTTAACGTAAGGCGCGGTGGAGGAATTGTTATTGTGCAGGAAAAGATTATCATTGTTCATAAAATTCTTTCAAAACTTTCGCAGAAACTTTATTTTTTGTTTTATCTTATTATGCAGAGTTTTGTTACAAATACTTCTTCAAAAGAAAATAGTTAATAAGTCTAACAAAGCAATGTTGTCATTTTATTTCTGCAAATTGAAAAGATTTCTTGAAGAACAATCAGTTCTTCTTCACGCACAGTAAAACAAAAAAGTGTGATTTCATTATGTTTGGATATTTGAGTGCACTAGAAGTTTCAAGAACTAAAATTACACAAAGGTCAATAGAATTTTTACTCATTTGCATAAAATGAGATATCTGTACTAATATCAGAAATGTCTGCATGCCAGCTGGGAGTCTATGTACACCATTAAATAAAGAATATAAAATTTGGTAAAAATTATTCTGTAAATACAAGTTTTTTGTTTATTCTTTGTATATGCAAAGTGGAATGATAAATTTGTCACCCTAAAGAAAACAACATTACGGCTTTATTTTAAAACTTTTATTGAAAAAAGAAAATTCAGATAACTTGATTATGTAGTAGAGCTTAAAGCTATTCAATGTAGCTGCTTTCAGCCTTAATCACCCCCTTGATACGGGTCCGGAACTGGGAGCACGCGTTTTCCACAAGTGTCGTCAGGAGCTTGGCAGATACTCCGCGGATGGCAGCAATCAGGCTGCCTTTGGTGTTGTGAGAGGTCATGTTGGTGATGTTCTCAATGTATGACCAAACGAAGTAGTGCAACAGGTTCAGATTGAGGCAGGAGGGAGGCATTGAGCTACGGGTACAAAGTAGCACTCCTTCTGAAGTCAAGCCTGGGTCTCTTGTGGGCTGGCACCTAGTCCTGCTGCCACACCCAGGATCTATGAGCGACCACCTGATTGCACCAGGGATCACCACACTCTTCAACACATTCAGGTACACTTTCATGTTGATTTTTAAGTCGACTTTGAAGATGTGAGGTGGCATGATGTGGCCCTAACTTGAAATCACACTAAAGACAATAATCATGGCCGGAAACTTTGTTGAGCTATGCCCTCAAGCGTTGATATGTCAAATTTGCATTTTGAGTATGCTGACAATGGTCTTGTTGCCATAATTTGGATTGTTAGAGAGTATGAGTTGTACAGTGGCACATCTCCGATCTTGCTCGTGGAACATTGTGTCACTTTCAGACATAATGGAAGGCACCTATCGCTCTTGACCAACTAGTAAATGGCGTGCCAAAAAAAAAGAAAAAAAAAGAAAAGAAAACCGGTTTTCATTAAATGGAAACGTCATCTTTTCTGGAGCGACAATTTTATCGTTCCATCTTGTATAGGTTAAACTGCCACTGAGAAACTTTTTTTTTTTTTATTTTAATGTGATGTAAACAATAAAAACGTTAAACACATGGCATAATAATGTTGCCACACGATTTCTGTTTGATCACCAAATGTCACTGATATTGAGTCTGGTCATTACTAAATGGGTGATCATCTGAGAATACTCTATGCTATATATATATATATATATATATATATATATATATATATATATACTAGCAAAAGTACCCATCGTTGACGGGGTTCAAAAACAGCCTACAGAAAATGGACTATGATTTATGAAAGTATGATAGGTTATGAAAAGGAAGGGTTGTAAAGAGATAGCTTCGAATTTGGGGGTATCAAAACCAAAGCAAAATATGATGAAAGTAAAAATAAAATAGATAAACCCCATAATTTATTATACCATACCTGTTCACACTGAAACACTTATCACAATATTCTGTGAATCTATATTAAAAAACCTTGTTAAACTTTGTGACATATTTCCATTCTATGGAGGTCAGGTGCAAACGAACACCCCATAATTTTATTATACCATATTTCTTCAAACTGAAACATAGTTATCAAAGTATACTTACGCAGATAGATATGAAAAGTCTTTATTAAAGTTTGTGCCTATTTCCATTCTCTGGAGGCCAGGCGCGAACGCAGACCCCACAACTTTATTATACCATCCCTATTTAAGTTAAAACATACTTATCAAAGAATTCTTATGTACATCTATATCAAAAACACTTGTAAACTTTTTTTTTAATTTTAAAATTTTTTATTTCCATACTTTGTTGACCAGGCGCGAACGCAAAACCCACAATTTTAATGAACCACTGTTCTGCCAGATCAAACATACCCATTCCTGTGTCTCGATACATCTTCTATCATTATATGTAATCAGTTTTTTAAAATAGTCAACCATATAGGAGCCTATTCGTGACCACACACACACACAGACATTCAGCTTTATATTATATATATATATATATATATGTATGTATATATACACAGGAGACAAAAAGAAAGTCTGCACTTGTAACTTTTTCAAAAACTGCAAATTTAAGGTAAAATTAATGTAACTGTTTAAACAAACTATACCTCATTTGATTGGCCTTTTATTATTCTATAATTTTACCTGTTCATATTTGACTTTTAATTGAAATATTCTAATTTCCACGTCAATTTAAAAAAATAACTTCAAATTGAGGAGGCAAAAAGAAAATTGTCATTTAAACGTAACTTTAGAACATTAATGCAACACAAATACAACAGGAACACAATGAACTAGTTAACATTTAGTAGCATAGCCCTTCTGCAATTTGACAGCCTGCAATCTTTTAGGGAATTCCTTGAATAAGACTGCAGCAATACACCGGGGAAAGGGCATCCCACTTTTCTTTAATTTTTGTCCAAAGTTCTTCCAAATTTTAAATTTTATTATTTGTGTAGCTGTTGCTTGGTGTAATGCCATACGTTTTCGATAGAATTGAGATCTGGAGATTGTGCAGGCCAATCCAAACACGGAATATAATGCTCTTCCAGGAACCTCTTGACATTGCCAGCTGTATGACTGGGAGCATTATCTTGCATGAAGATGGGATTATCATCCAAATTCCGACCAAAGTAGGGTAGAAAATGCTCAGTCAACATATTAATCTACTTGGTCGAATTAATTTGACCTTGCAAGAAAACTATAGGCTCTGGATCATTGCTACTAATAATGCCCCCCCCCCGACCAAAACTGAAACTCCATCACCTTGCAGCGTTGAAACTGAGCACCTAGGATTAAATTCTTTATCTTTCCTCTGACAGACATACTGCCTACCATCACTGCCTCGCCTATTGAATCTGCTTTCATCGCTAAAAAGCACTTTTGACCAATATGAAGAGTCATGATCTTCATTGCATCTGACGAAGTCCAGACGACGCTTTCTGTTCTTTACAGAAATTATTGGCTTGTATCTTGCAACACAGCCTTGCAAATTAAATTCCTTTAATCTGTTCTTGACAATAGAGAGCACTTTTTAACAAGATTGCACTGTTGTTGGATTTGGGGAGCTGTTTCAAATGTGTTTCTTAGGCTGTGGATCTTGATAGCATTGTCTTCCCTGTTAGAATTTACTCTAATACAACCAAATTTAGGGGCATCACGAACACTGCCGGTGTTTTGGTGCTTTTGCATAGTCTTTCGTACCGTTTTCTCATCACATTTCAATCTACAGCCGATTTCTCGATTTGATAAACCAGAAAGATGGAGATTAATGAGCTCCTGACGATCACTAAGAAAATGTCGTGGCATATGGACTAAATGTTACGTTGTATAACCTGGAACAACAACAATTACGATTAGATGTAGTTTGTTGCCTGTTGGTAGATATTTCAAACTGATTTAGGGGCGATAATTTAAGCTGGTTTTAAGCGAATTTGTTGCTGCAGACTTTCTTTTTGCCTCCCGAATTTGAAGTTATTTTTTTAAATTGATGTGAACACTAGAATATTTCAATTGAAAGGCAAATATGGACAGGTAAATTTATAGAGGAATAAAAGGCAAATCAAATGAGGTATAGGTTGTTGAAACAGTTACATAAAATTTAGCTTAAATTTGCAGTTTTTTTTTTTAAATTGCAAGTGCAGACTTTCTTTTTGCCGGCACTATATATATATATATATATATATATATATATATATATATAATATCCCATATATATATATATATATATATATATATTTTTTTTTTTTTTTTTTTTTTACACAGTGATCACCACTTATCAAGGCCCGGAAGCCACTCAGGGATAAGGGTTATTGTGAGTACATCACGTTAGTGAGGAGATTTTATGAAGTGTTTAATTAGGGGGGCAGTTCATTAGGAATTTGTTAACATTAGACTTGAAGACATCCAAGTTGTAGTCCGGAGGGAAGCAGGCAGACGGAACAGAGTTCCACAGGCGTGCAGTTCTAAGAAAGAAGCTTTGTTCATGAAATCCGCGTTTTGATTTAGGCACAGATATAGAGTGGGGGAAATTTTTCACAGTGGATTCAGCTAGACGGGTGTTTTTCGTGAAAGATTGGCGAGGGGGGACCAGGGATTGGAGTTCAGACGAGCACCTGCCATGAAAATAACGATAAAACAAGGATAGGCTCGCAACGTCTCTTCTGTGGGAGAGGGGTTGCAGGGTAGAGAAAAGGGCATCCCCCACTAAACCACGAAGTCTATTTTGTACTCTGTCAAGGCATGATAGGCTGTTTTTGGCAGCTCCTGCCCAGATATGGCAACAGTATTCCATCCTTGGCCGTACTTGGCTTTTATAGAGATAGAGAATTGCATCAGTAGTGAGATATCTTCTGGAGCGGTAGAAGGATCCCACCATCTTTCCTGCGACCTTGGCAACAGACTTGATGTACGTATTCCATTTCAAATCAGGAGTAAAGGTCAAGCCCAGAAGCTTGTCAAAACACGGGGCCTCACCCAGATGAGAGCCATCCATCACAATTGATGCCAGCTGGGGATCAGAGCGTTGATGATGTAAGGATAGGAGTTTGGTTTTGGATGCATTAAAGGTAACTAGCCACATCTTCCCCCACTGAACCACGCGCTCGAGATCAGAGGAGAGAGAATCCGAGAGAACTTCGTCATTTACAGCCTTTGATGTGTTGCCGTAGATGGTCGTGTCATCAGCATAGATGTCAACGAATGATTTAAGTATGTGTTTAGGGAGGTCATTGATGTAGATCAGGAAGAGAGTTGGGCCCAGGATTGACCCCTGAGGGACTCCAGCATTTATATTGCAGGCCTCCGATGTTTGTCCATCTACCACTACTCTTATGAGCCTATCAGAGAGAAATGATTTAATGATTGAGAAAACATTTCCAGTTATACCGTAGCTGGAAATCTTGTGAAGTAGACCCTTATGCCATACTTTGTCAAAGGCCTTTGATATGTCGAGAGCAATTGCCCTAGAAAGGAAGCCTTTGTCAAGAGATTCACTAATCCTGTGGGATATAACTGTCAGCACATCTGCGGTAGATCTTGCAGAGCGGAAACCATATTGTGTGTCACTAAGAAGGTTATTCCTGCTGAGGTGGTTGACTATTTCTCTATTTAATATTGATTCCAGTAACTTACTCATAACACAGAGAAGACTTATTGGTCTGTATTGAGAGGGAGATGATTTATCACCTGAATTCTTAAATACAGGGCAAACTGAGGAGGTCTTCCAGGGGGTCGGAAAGCACTTCTCCTTAAGGCAGCGCTTAAATAGTTTCGTAAGTATGGGAGCAAGTTCTGGTTGAAGCTTTTTTAACACTATAATTGGGATGCCATCAGGGCCAGTTGCTTTACTGGAATCTAGGTTTTTTATTAGCTTGGCGACCTCATGCACGGATATTTGTATGTTACCTAGCTTGTTCTGTGTTATAGGAGGAAATATGGGGAGTTGATGGCCTTCGTCGCATAGGGTAGAATTAGCTGCAAAGTTCTTTGCAAATAGTTTGGCCTTGTCTGACGCTGACGAGATAACCTCTGGTCCATTGATAATGGTTGGGATAGAACGCACACTTCTGTTCAAGATCCTATTTGTTATTTGCCAAAACTGGTGGGAACCAAGCCGCTGATCAGCTACCTTGGATTTAACAGACTGGGCATATAGCTCTCTTGCATTTTTTATTACTCTTTTACAGTGGTTGCTGGCAGTCCTGAAAGCAGCTTTAGTCTCAGTGCATCTATTACGTTGGTAGTTATGGAAAAAGTGATTTCTGTGTGCGATAGCAGCAGCACATTCTGGGGAGAACCATGGCTGGCTGTTAGGTTTTTGTTGGAATTTTTTAGATGGTATAAATTGGTCTATGCCTACAATTAACCATTCGGTCAGATCTGATACTATAGAGGACACTTCCTTTTTAAATATGGAGTGCAGAGGTAAATCAGATATGAATGTACGGAAGCTATCCCAGTCAGCCATAGAGTATCGGTATACAGTACGGTGGAGGGGTACGTCTGATGGCTTCTTACATTTTGTTTTTATCTTAACTGATACGACGGAGTGGTCGGAGGATCCTAAAGGAGAATGAACGGTACATGAACATAGCTCAGGGGAAGTTGAAAGAAAAAGGTCTAAGAGGCTTGCATATTGATTGGGTGTATCGGGCACACGGGTGGGTTCGCGAACAATCTGAGTGAGGTCATAAGCAATGGCAAAATCATGACAAAACCTCCCCTCATCATCTGTCTTATTTGAATGGGTCAGCCATTCCACGTTATGGACGTTGAAGTCACCACAGATGTGGATGTTAGCCGAGGGATGTGAAGACAGTATGTGGTCTATTTTCTCAGATATGCTCTTAAAGATAGTAACTCCACTGTTGTGGGGCCTATAGAGGGCAAATATAAATGCAGTGGTGTTAGTAAGTGCAACCCTGAAGCACATATAGGGTAAATTAGGATCTTCTCTAGAGATATCCCTGCCACATGGGAAGCCATCCTTAATGTAGGCACATATTCCATGCCCATGGCGATCTTGGGAGTCAGATTTAGCTGTTAAATTGGAGTATCCATTAATTATGAACTCATCTAGGGAAGTGGTCGGCCCTATTCCAGTTTCACATAGAAATAATATGTCCGGTTTCGTCTCCTGTAATTGGGTTTCAACCTCTGGAAGGTTGGAACGTAGACCCCTGATATTGGAGAAGGAGACCTGGTAGTAGGGGTCTACGCTGGAAGATGGGGTTCTAGGTTTAATCGAGTTTTTATTCTGGAGATATTTCATGTTGAGGTTTTGGGATTTGTGGAATAGGTCGGCATACTTGGTTAGAGCAGTACAGAGAGGGAAAGTAAGAGAGAAAAAGACAGGAATTTTTTTTTTTATTTGTAGCACACGTAAAGGTAAAGCCGTAACAATTACCCACTAGTATGGCATCGAGAGGCCCCACCAGAGACTACTGCATGGTCCAGATCCACTCACCAAATGGCAATACAGCAGTCCCAGTACTTTGCGCCTGCTGATAGGACAGCCTCCTTAGTGGTTAATCCAAGGTTCGGGTCCCTGACTATCAGGCGGATAACGTCAGCCCAGACAAAACGTTTACCTCCAGCACCCTTACTAGTGACATGGCAACAAGGACAGACAAAGACAGAAAAATATCCGACATCTCAGACTACTGGTCACCAAGTAGTACCGACCTTTAAGCAGCTTTTTCTTCACCCTTTGTCAGAAACATCACTCATTGAATGAGGACTGAATGACAAAATAGGAGAAGCGAGAGTTACTGGAGCTGCCGATAACACATCCACTGTATTATCTACTCTCCATTTAAAAAAAAAAAAAAAAAAAAAAAAGGGGGGGGGAGGAGAAAGGGGAATGGGTACAAGTGACTTATATCTAAGTAGTAAGTCCGGTGCGAACTTAATAATTCATGACACTTTTGGTGATAATCTCCCCTCCCATATTAATGGGTGGAAGTTTGTCGGTTATCTATCTAGTTTGAAACATTAAAGTTTCATCTTATAATTAATTAAAATCCAATAATTAACTATTATCAATTTGTAAAGACTGCTTAATATTAATTTACATAAGAGTTTAAATAATTATTCAAGGTTTTAGTTTAGGAGGTCCGTTTTCATGAGTGACTTTCTTTGCACTGTATTATATTTCGAATGTACTTGAACATAAGGCTAACTATATAAGGTAGGATTCGAAAACAAGAAGAAAGTATTTTCAATACAGGCAATGAAGTAATCCAAATAAACGCTCTACTCTTTAACCGACACGATGCCCTGCCTCTTACAAAAATAACAACTTTGATACTTCTTCTAGCCTGTCTATTTCATTACGAACACACCAATCAAATAACTCACATTTAATCATTTTTCATAATTATTGGATATGTTACTAATTTCGACAATCATTTTCCATGATTTAACACACATAATCGCCCCTCTCTTACTAAAATAACAACCATGCGACATTGTCTAGGGTGTCTACTTCATTACAAACATACACATCAAATAACTAACATTTCATCATTTTTCATAATTCTTGGATATGTTACTAATTTCGACAATCATGTTTCATGAGTTAACCCACATAATCCCCCTCCTCTTACTAAATTAATAGATTTGAGACATTGTCTGTGCTGGTAATTTCATTACAAACACACCAATCACATAACTCACATTTCATCCCTTTTCACTTTTCTTGGATATGTTACTAATTTCTACAATCATTTTTAATGATGTAACCCACATAATCGACCCCCTCTTACTAAAATATTAACTCTAAGACTATATCTGGGCTGTTCATTTCATTATAAACACACCAATCCAATAACTTACATTTAATCACTTTTCATAATTCTTGGATATGTTACTAATTTCGACAATCGTTTTTTATAATTTTACCCACATAATATCCTTTCCTTTTGCTAAAATAATTACTTTGTGACATTGTCTGGCGCATTATTTCATTATAAACACACCAACAAATAACTCGCATTTCATCATTTTTCATAATACTTGGATATGTTACTAATTTGGACAATAATTTTTCATTATTTTACGACAATCGCAACATCTTCCTATATGGGGTATTCTGTTAGCACAAATATCCACCTATCTGATCTGATCCCAGGTATTCTCCTAGGAAACATCCCATCTATTACATCCAATCTCAGGCAATGTCGGGTATTTTGCTAGTACATATATCCACCTTTCTTATACAATCCCTGGCAACACTGGGTATTATGCTAGTACAAATATTCAACTATGAAGCCATATCCAAGAGCGTTCACTGGCATATTACATTGATTGCATATTAATCTAATGGTATTCGACAATGAAGTTACATCCAAGGGAGGTCACTTGCATATTATAACAATGATTGTATATTATTCTAATGGAATCTGACAGTCAATCTACATCCAAGAGAGGTCACTTGCATATTATAACAATGATTGTATATAAATGTAATAGCATTCGAGAATGAAGCTATATCCAAGGGAGGTCACTTACATATTATGACAATGAATGTATATTAATCTAATGGTATTTGAGAATGAAGCTACATCTAAGGGAGGTCACTTACATATTATGACAGTAATTGCATATTAATCTAATGGTATTCGACAATGGAGCTACACTCTATGCAGGTCACTTGCATATTACACCAATGATTTTATATTATTCTAATGGTATTCGACAAAGATGCTACATCCAAGGAAGGTCACTTACATATTATGACAATGATTGTATATTATTCTAATGAAATTCGACAATGACTATACATCCAAGGGAGATCACTTGCATATTGTAACAATGATTGTATATTAATCTAATGGTATTCAACAATAAATCTACACCCAAGGGATGTGACTGGCATATAATCATGATTGTATTATTCTAATAGAATTTGACAATGAAGCTACATCCAAGGGAGGTCACTTACATATGAGAATGATTGTATATTAATCTAATGGTATTTCACAAGGAAGCTACATCCAAGGGAGGTCACTTACATATTATGACAATGATTGTATATTCTTCTAATGGTATAAAACAATGGAGCTAAACCCTAGGGAGGTCACTTGTATATTACCCCAATGATTTTATATTAATCTAATGGTATTCAACAACAAAGCTACAGCCAAGGGAGGTAAGTGGAATATTATAACAATGATTGTATATTAATATAATGGTATCCAACAACGAAGCTACATCCAAGGGAGGCCACTTGCATATAATAACAATGATTGTATATTAATCTAATAGTATTCGACAATGAAGCTACATCCAAGGGAGATCACTTGCACATTATAATGATTGAATATTAATCTAAATGAATTCGACAATGAAGCTACATCCAAGGGAGGTAACTTGCCTATTATTACAATGATTGTAATTGTACAATCTTGTACAATCAATTATATATATATATATATATATATATATATATATATATATGTGTCATAATGGAAGCATTCCAGGAGGAAATCCGGGTATGAGAGCTCAATGTGGTAAACAGAGCAATAACATAAAAATATAACACGGAAATTACATAATTCTCGATGCAATAATTTATTTCAACCTTATGGTATTTTCAAGCATCTAAACTAGACAATTACATTTTTGATACTGAAATAAATAAAGAAAAAGAATCGGGCCTCGACTATCAAAAAACCAGAGGGGGTGGTAGTAGCAATCCACTTAATACATTTTATAGAGAGGGTGGGAGGGATTTAAAAAAAAAAAACAAGAACATTATGATACTTATAATAGCTGTCCGGTAGCTAGACGTAACTACAGACAGACAGACAGACACACACACACACACACATACGCACACACACACACGCCCCTAAATATGCACGTTCTTACGCGTAAATGCCTTGACACGCGTTTACTAACCTAGGAAGAAGAGGGAGAAATATACAGATATAGAGAAAAGGAAATAAGATAAAATAAACTATATTTATATATATATATATAAATATATATATATATATATATATATATATATATATATATTTAAATATAATTATTTACAGACATGTATTTTGTCATTGTACGACCAATGAGTGTGGTTAAACCTAATGAGATTCAAACTCTATCTCTGAACCAATCCCTATTAGTACTAAGTGTAATGTCATTTATTTTTTCCTGTGCTACCTATTCCACAATTCGAAATAATTTTTCCTCATCAATATCATGCCTTCCAGATGTGAAATAACACACACACACACATTATATATGGTTTTTATTTTACAACCTCAAGTATTGACTTAACTCATTACAATTGTTTCTGCGGACAGAAAATTTACTGTCTGCTTCATCTGACAGCAAAAGTCAAAATGATTTTTTATGGTTTTGTTTATTCTCTCTTTCATCAGTCTGGTTTTCTGCATTGCTATCATCCTTCATAATATTCCACAGACACACATATATACGCTCATACACACACACACACACACACACACACACACACATATATACTAGCAGCCGCCCGGCATTTCCTGGTCATAATATACGCTTAAATATGATATTTTGATTAATGCAGATTTCATATTTATTATGATACCATATTGGACCAAATATATAGTAACGATTTCAAAAGATTAAAAAAAAAAAAAAATGACTCATGTGCAATCACCGAGAATCGAAACCAAAACGTTTAACTTATGATTTACTTTTTTCACTGACGTTAATTCCAAACCTAGTACTAAGTGAAATGTCATTTTTTTTTTCCTGTGATACTTGAACCACAATTCGGAATAATTTCCCCTCATCGATGTCATGCCCCCAGATGGGAAATAACACACACACACACACACACACACACACACACTATATATATATATATGTGTGTTTTTTATTTTACAACCTCAAGTATTGACTTAACTCATTACAAGTGTTTCCGTGGACAGAAAATTTACTCTCTTCTTCGTCAGACAGAATAAGTCAAAATGAGGCAGTAAATTTTTTGTTCGCAGAAACAAATGTAATGACTTAAGTCAATACTGGAGGCTGTAAAATAAAAAGTCATATATAGTTCTACTAACGTATTGAGCACATTTATCCTGTTTTTTACAGTTTCTACCTCTGAATATATATATATATATATATATATATATATGAGAGAGAGAGAGAGAGAGAGAATGGTAGTTTGTTTGAAGTATTGCTAGTAAAATATATAGCACATTATGAAGGCTGACAACGATGTAGAAAGCCGGAATGGTGAAAAAGGGAATGAACAAAAAGTGTTCGACTGAGCTTCAATCTATGGTCCCCCCTCGCCAAACTTTCACAAGAAACACTCGTCTAGCTGTAAACACTATCAATAATTCCCCCCCACTATTTATCTGTGCCTAAACCTAAACGTAGATTCCATAAACAAAGCTTCTTTCTTAGAACTGCACGCCTGTGGAATTGTCTTCCGTTTTCCTGCTTTCCGGCTGACTACAATATGGTTGTGTTCAAGTCTAACGTAAATAAGTTCTTGATGAGCCGTTCCATATAAGTTATCAAATTTACCAAATTTTCATTACTAATGATTACTATATTGTCCAATTTCTACTGTACACTCTTTAACCCTTATCCTTGAGTGGCCTCTTGGCCTTGATAATGTGGTGATGCCTATGTAAAAAAAAAAAAAATAATAATAATTGAAGACAATAGTTGTGGTATAAATCTTTACTATCGTCTACATATTTTTTTAATAAAGATATATTATTTCACATATTATATCACCGTATTGTTAATATTAATAAAATCCAGGACATGGAATATCTATTAATATTTCAACAGGAACAGTCTCCTTATCAAAAAAAGAAAAAACTTCAGTTCGTCTAAGGGAAAGAAGACGCCCAATACCTGAAATATTATCCTTGTTTGGTTTTGTTCATCCTCTCTTTCATCAATCTGGTTTTCTGCATTGCTATCGTCCTTCATAATATTCCACAGACACACACACACATATAATATCCCATACACACACATATATAATATCCCATAGACAAACACACAATATCACACACATATATATATATATATATATATATATATATATATATATACTAGCAGGCCGCCCGGCATTGCCCGGTCATAAAATATGCTTAAATATGATATTTTGATTAATGTAGATTTCAATATATAATAACGATTTAAAGAGTTAAAAAAAAAAATATGACTCATGCGCCACCACCGAGTTCGAAATCGAAACGTTTTACTTACGATTTACTTTTTTTCTCTGACGTAAATTCCTAATCTATGAAGACATATCTGCTGCAAGGCTAAAAATTAAAACATGATCTATAACTATTACGTTACGCATGCATATTCGTAATGCCATCATTCAATCTTCACTTGGCAAATTCCATTTTTTTAATGTTCACACTTTTACACCGATTTTCCCCGGCTAAAACCCAAATATAAAATTTTGCATGGGTTCAAATACTCTATACATTTAGTTTCGTTTTTGTGGACCAAAAACAGAGGTGTTTGGTAGGCAAAAAATTTTCAAACAAATATATATATGCATGCATGAATATATATAGAAAGAGGTTTGTGTTTACCTTAATTTTTTTAAATATTACACAGGTATAAATCATATAGAATATCTGCATTAATATAATTACACATAATAGTTGACTAAGGATGATCATCACATAAGAAAATCAAAAAACTAATAGGGAATTAATTAAAATGAATGTTTAAAAAAATATGCAAATTAGCTAGAGCTTTTGCAGATGAATGCAATTCCACGATCCATATATAACAAAGTTGTATTTTTTTTAAAAACAAATAGAAAAAAGGGTTTCTCATATGAATATCAATGCACACACACACACACAAAAATTATAGGTGTATATATATAAAATGATGATGAACTATTCCCTCAAACCATGCACGAAAATGTATTCAATGAAGTGTCACTTAGTATCGCAGCCAATTCTTTTCCCTTATAAAAAAAAAAAATTAAAGAAGTATATATATAAGATGATGATGGACTCTTCTGTCGATTTTGTATGGGCGTCTCCAAAAAACTAATTTCAGTGTCGATGTTTCAGTTTTTAATGGGATTTGAGCCCTGCCAGTGACTTCTAAATGCGACCACAAACCAGGCCAGAAAATGTATTCAATGAAGTGTCACTTGGTCACTTGTATTCAATGAAGTGTCACTTGGTCACGTGTATTCAATGAAGTGTCACTTGTATTCAATGAAGTGTCACTTGGTCACTTGTATTCAATGAAGTGTCACTTGGTATGGCAGTTAATTCTTTTCCCCTTTCTCTTGATTCTCTGAGTTTTTGTACTCTTTCTAATTCAAAAACTTTTAAGGCATTGTGATATGTCAGTCTCCATTGTTTCCTGTCAGAAGCAGTTTGTTCAAAAATTGTCAGTGGGATGTTAGTTGTTGCCAGATTGTGCTTGAGCTTATCCTTAAACCTCAAGCTTTTTACCTGTTTATCGTACAAACCACTAACTAACCATAAGACAAATATTAAAAACTACGAAACATCTCCAAAACAAGCCAGTTTCCAATGGAGGTATATACGCTATTTCTTGCCAAAATTGCCATCATAAATACATTGGTGAAACCCAGCGTAAATTAGAAAAAAGGCTCAGTGAACATAAAAGAGATATAAAAAACAGCAATTCTCTAAGTGCATTATTCTCTCATTCATTGCAGCATAATCACGCCTTTGACTTTAAACAAGCAAAAGTAGTTAAATTTATTTCAAATAAACCGCGCCGGAGACTTCTTGAATCTGCGCTTATCGCAAATTCAAGCACAATTAAACAACGTGTAGGTTTCTATAACATAGCGCCATTAATAAGTAAACTTTTATTAAAAGAACATGATTTAACTGTAGACACAGATTAACCCTCTCACACCATTCAAACACCCCCTATAATAATTAATACATACAATCTCAATCAATAAATTACATAACAAAAAAAAAACACTCATTTCATTTCTGTTACAAACCTATATTTGAATTTCAACAGATATATTTCTTTCCAGTAAGAATATTAACTGCGTTCATGTCTTTCAAAATTACATTAACGACTATATGACGTCACTAAGATTTCCCTCTCTTTAACAGCGTAAGCCCCCCCCCTCCTTTTTGAATTTCCAACGTCTTTTTCCGTTTTTCTGAAATAGAACACCGTCACACTTTGCACGTGAAACATTTTCAAATATTTTGTACTGGTGTTTTTTGTTTCTTAATCTCATTCATCCAGAGGAAGTCTCGAAATAAAGACGAAACGTTGATGAACACATAATACGGTTTGTTCCTTTTTATTTCTCTATTTTGTCAGAATACTATTTCCATCACACACATATATATATATATATATATTATAAGGTAAAATTAAAAGCCAAGAACAATGCGAGATTTTTTTTTTATATAGAGTAAAATTAAATGCAAACAAAAGAAATAAAGTTCTTTTTTTTGTTGTTTGTTTTTTCTTTTTCACACAAATTTTAACTCTAAACAACAGTAATTTTTTTTTTTTCTGTTGTATTCAATGGTGATATAAATCTCAATATATTTCAGACTTATTAGTCCATTTTCAAGAGAAGACAGCGGAAGAGTGTTCAAAATTGGAAAAGTAGCCGCAGAGTTTGCCACGTGATACCGCGAAATATAGAACAAAAAATGACGTTAGGAGAACGTTAAAATAAATCAGTTGATGTTTGAAATACTTGTTGCGTTTGTGAATCAAGGGAGATGACTATTCAAGCAAGGTTTTTTTTTTTTTTTTTTTAATTATTGTTTTTCTTATGTTTTAAACTTATATTATAAAAGCGGAGCTCAATTCCAGTCTATTGTTTAGTGTGGGAGTATTTTTTGAAATAATTAAAGATTCGAGGATACGAAGTTGACCTACGTTTCTTGAAGAAGCAAGAATGTTGATGTGAAAATCTGGTTCTGAATTAATGCAAGTGCGAATATGTTTATAGAACGACGAAGCAGTAGTGTTTAAGTGCTCTTTAATGCGGTGATGAAGCAATCTGGTAGTGCTTCCGATGTAAGATGCACTGCATTTAGCGCATTGTAGGTCGTAAACAACGTGGTTCTTAAAGCATAAACCTGTGTATGATATTGGGCAATTAGAGAGTGAACAAGGGGAAGGTGTATGCGATGGATGTTTTCGGTTGAGCTGTTGTCTTAAAGTAGATCCAGTGTGGATGAGTTGAATGTTGAGCCCCTCGCTGCGGATGGCTTTTCGGATTGAAGATGAGATTTTGTCACTGAGGAAGGGTAGTTTTAGAAAACAATTGTTAGAGAAGGGTCGGGTGTTGCGTTTTTTCTTTTTAAGTGAGGATAGGATCGTATTAGGGTTAAAATTTACTATAGAACACCCAGACTCTTCGGAATCCCTTTCTCTGCTTGATTTTAAAATACAAATAAAAAAAAATGGTGCCATATGCACTGAATTCTACAGAAAACCCGCCAGCAAACGCCTCTTCGTACATTTCAAATCTGCGCTACCTCTCAAGGACAAACTAAACTACGCACATGCCGAAATCTCACGCATACAAGACAAATGCACTAACATCTCCGACAAACATACACACACTAACAATTTCCTACAGACCCTCTCACTAAACGGCTACCCTAATACGATCCTATCCTCACTTAAAAAGAAAAAACGCAACACCCGACCCTTCTCTAACAATTGTTTTCTAAAACTACCCTTCCTCAGTGACAAAATCTCATCTTCAATCCGAAAAGCCATCCGCAGCGAGGGGCTCAACATTCAACTCATCCACACTGGATCTACTTTAAGACAACAGCTCAACCGAAAACATCCATCGCATACACCTTCCCCTTGTTCACTCTCTAATTGCCCAATATCACACACAGGTTTATGCTTTAAGAACCACGTTGTTTACGACCTACAATGCGCTAAATGCAGTGCATCTTACATCGGAAGCACTACCAGATTGCTTCATCACCGCATTAAAGAGCACTTAAACACTACTGCTTCGTCGTTCTATAAACATATTCGCACTTGCATTAATTCAGAACCAGATTTTCACATCAACATTCTTGCTTCTTCAAGAAACGTAGGTCAACTTCGTATCCTCGAATCTTTAATTATTTCAAAAAATACTCCCACACTAAACAATAGACTGGAATTGAGCTCCGCTTTTATAATATAAGTTTAAAACATAAGAAAAACAATAATTAAAAGAAAACAAAAAAACCTTGCTTGAATAGTCATCTCCCTTGATTCACAAACGCAACAAGTATTTCAAACATCAACTGATTTATTTTAACGTTCTCCTAACGTCATTTTTTGTTCTATATTTCGCGGTATCACGTGGCAAACTCTGCGGCTACTTTTCCAATTTTGAACACTCTTCCGCTGTCTTCTCTTGAAAATGGACTAATAAGTCTGAAATATATTGAGATTTATATCACCATTGAATACAACAGAAAAAAAAAATTACTGTTGTTTAGAGTTAAAATTTGTGTGAAAAAGAAAAAACAAACAACAAAAAAAAGAACTTTATTTCTTTTGTTTGCATTTAATTTTACTCTATATAAAAAAAAAATCTCGCATTGTTCTTGGCTTTTAATTTTACCTTATAATTTTCTTCAACAACGCTTCAAGCAAACTACAACCTACTTATATATATATATATATATATATACAGAAAAAACGCAATAACTCACCAGTTTCTGTTAGATCACTGAAGTTCAGTTACAGTGACTCTTTCGATTAGTCTCCTAACAGTAAATGTTTGACTAGCCATAAAGCGATTATTTCTAAATCCATTCTTGTTCTTCCTGAGCACTTCTTCGATCTTTGGTTGGATACGGTTGAGGATCATGACATTGTAGATTTTTGCTGCAATTGGGGTGAGTGTTATTCCTCTGTAGTTGCTTGGTATGCTTAGGTCACCTTTCTTGGGGAAGGGAAGTATGCATATATGATTACTTTTTTGATTATATACAGCATTGCATGAATCAAGAAGGATGTCATTGAAGCCACCTGTCTGCCATACTTGAGGAGGTATATTATCTAAACCTACAGCTTTACATTGGTTCGGGCAAGGAGCCCGTTATGATAATGACGATGAGTCTGGTAACTACTAAATGGTGAAGTATTTCAAAGTACAAGATGTTGTATGTGGATTGTTTTTAGTCATACTGAACTTTTCCTTACAACTCAAGCAATAGAATTACAAGAGAGGTGTGATAGGTGGTTTCATAACTCTTGTTTCACAAGAAACTCTCTGTACCCTTTAAGAAGTAACTATTGTCCCTGAAGACTGAATGGAGGCCTCTCTATTAATGCGCACTCAAAACTTTAGCAAATTTTAATTATTTCAAAATTAAACAAGTGAAGAATGCATGGTCTCCCGTGAGTGCCCAGTAAACAAGGCATAAAAAAAATGATTAAGTTCAGCATTTGCTCCCCCCTCCCATTAAGCCTCAAAAGTTCCCAGGGGACGTAAAATCCTAGTGAAACTGAACAAACGGTGCAATTTTAGGGCTTGACATATGTAAATTTGAGTTCTGCATCATGTAAAAAAAAAAAAAAAAAGAAATAACTGTCCATCATTTGCCACCCCCACCCCCATTTAGCCCCAAAAGTCGCCAAGGCTTTAACATATTTGCATTTGAATTCAGCACCATGCAAAACTCCTATATATACATACACAGAAAATTTAGGACAAATATGGTAAAATAGTCCCAAAATAGGAGCGTTTTTATTAGCCTTAAAAGAGCCCTTAGGGCATACCCAAGTGTTATTGCAAAGTATAGACAAACAAAATTATATAGAAATCAGTTAGTTACAACTTTTCAGAAAGTTTTATAAAAATTCAAGGCAGCATTTAATTTTTTTTAAATGAGCACAAAAGTGTCAATTTTAACCATTTTAACCTGAAAGGCACCCCAAAGGGGGCAACTGGAGTTTTTCCAGAAAATCTGTTTTGTTACGTTTTTACTCATATCATGTTTAATGTTTGTGCAAAATTTCAAAAAAATTCCAAGGCGTAGTTATTGAAAAAACGTGCGGAGGAGATGAACGGACAAGGGCGAATTTACAGGTCCACTCTCCTTTGGTCTCCAAGAGAAAATAATTTCAAAAAGCATAACTTTAGTTGTGTAATCTGTATTTCACGGTTTTCAACATAATATCTTTAAATACCTTTGAATATCTTTGGTATCTGATCTCTTGAATGGTGCAAGCATTATGAATTTGTTCTGGGCTGTTTAGTAAACCTAGTATTTTTAATAGAGAAACAGATCTGTTTTTGCACTATCTCCTTTTCAAATAAAAGTATCATATATAATATATATATATATATATATATATATATATATATATATATATATATCCTTAATCTTTACAAATCAATTCCGCATTTAATAAAAATACCAGACATGTTAATTTCTGTATGCCAAATGTTTCTACGGGGCAAATGATATTCCAATAATACATATGCAAAACCGTCATATGTATACAACACAGATCTTCAATTCTGTCTCAAAATAAATGTGTAATTTAAAGGATTGATAAAAGCAGAGAATCTCTATATAAAACAACCAATTAAAGTTCTCAATAAAAACTAATATCCAAGTTTTTCTATATATTCGTTTGATATTGTGTACTATTCGATATACTTGACATACATCAGGTAAGATATCTAGAGATGAACTGAATGTTATTATACGAGCAGTATAATAAATAAATATCCTTTTCTATTGATAGTGACGTAGTAAATATTGCTTCATGCATCCTGTGTCTTGACTACATGTATCCAAACTTTGTGCATAAATTGAATTTATGCAACAATTTTGGATGCATGTAGTTAAGACACAGGATGCATGTTTTGTTAAAAGATCTCCAATACACATTTCACAATTTTTTTTTTAAATTACGCTTATGGATTTTAACTCTGTGTGTAATATTGTTCGTCTTGAAGGTCAACGGTAAAGATTTCGTATTTACCTTTTATTTAGTGAGACTGGTACATTCTTGATGCTCACATTCAATGCTGCCAAAACTAAACTACTTTCTTTGAATGACTAAATGGACAAATATGCGAAGCTGAAAATAGGCAACATTTAAAAGACATTATTTTTCATAAATATAATTGGAATTTTGCATATCTTTTTTTTTCTTTTAAATTTTCCAATGTCTTAGTTAGATTGTATCAAAATTACAGAAAGATTTCATTAAAAATAAAGAACCTATTTAAGTTCAAAACCTTTCAGTGACTTTTTGGACACTCTGTACTTAGTTAACAAAGAAATCAATACAACTCAATTTCATAAAAGTATAATTCTTCTTTTATTCACTATTTTGCATTTTTATAAAGACCTTTCATCTGGTGCTAACTGATAAGGCTGTCTGAAGATACTGACTTCCGGGCTTAAAATGCACCAGGCATTGACGTCATTGTTTTGTCCCCCCCCCCTTTACAAAACTCAATCATGTTCTACAACGTCAAAAATGAATCAACAACTTTCCTCTACAAATAACTGAACTAAACCAAGCCAAACACCATGAATAAATATTTGAAGCACAAGTGTTTTTTTATTCTAAAATTACCGGATTCAGCATTTAATAACTCTAAAAGGATTGATATGCCGTAAAAAAAAACAAACAAAAAAAAAACAATTAGATACATATATCTTTAATAGAACAAAACTGTGACGACAAAATTAATATCCAAGGCTGGAATTAATCTGTCCTCTCACATTTTTATACAGAATCATCTCCTTTGATTCTTTATAAGCGTTTTTATAAATCTGCAAAACTCATACCTGGTCTTTTTCTTTTTTATTGCATTTTCACCCCAAATAAGGCACAGTGCCACTTTGGACATAATTTGTAGGGGTACAATTTAGGGAGTTGAGCAGCAAGATGTCTGTTTACATTACACTTGAACTTCTGCAAGTCAGTACAATCAAGGAAACAGGCACCCGGAAGGGAATTCCAAAGTCTAGTAATCCTAGGGAATAAACTATTAGAATTGAAGGCTTTCTTACATCTGGAGATTTCTACTGTGTAGGGGTGGGATTTTGCTACTTGTCGGGTTTGTTGGGAGTATTTATGACAAGGACTTCTAGTTTGTCAGAACACCTACCATTAAAGTACTTTTAGAACAGGCAGAGGGATGCAACATTTCATTGATGAGACAGCAATTGAAGCCTAGCTGATAGTATGGGACTTATTAGGTTGGTGACTCTCTTTTGGACCCTGCCTAATAGGGAGAGACTAATAGCAGATGTACCAGCCCTAATGTGGCAACAATATTCCATACATGGGCGAATGGAGGCCTTGTAAAGGTACAGGATACTCTCAGGCATAAATTTTTTAGCAGGGTATAGAGTTGGTTGGTTGTTTTTGTTTTACGGCATATCAACCCTTTCCGGGTTATTTAATGCCGAATCCAAAGATTCGGAAGAAAAATTTTTTTAATAGAATATATTTGTTGTTTTCACGTTGGTTTCTATTTAACCCATAGTTGGGACCCTAACAGGTACTACCACTCCGGGTCAGAGTGGACCTGGGAGCAATGGTAATTAAAGGGTGGCTCTACAGTCCCCAAAGCCCACAAGCTGGGGCCTCACCACTGGATATAGTTTAAGGTCATATCCAGGACCCCCATTGAGGGACTTTTACCCTCTGCAGGGGGGCAGTCGGCGTATTCTAATGCCCCACCGACAGGGCCAACAGGGTATAGAGAGCTCACCTTTTTTGCAGCAGCCTTGGCAATGAACTCAATGTATCTGTACTAACTCATGTTCCCTGTGAACGTTAAGCTGAGGAATTTGAACGAAGTACTTTCAGATAATGTGTCATTAGTTTGATTCAAGATATTTTTCTGTCTGGCACAAGATCATTCAATATTTTACAAACCCATTATTCTTAAGACATTGTGATACATAATTGATGTAGAATTTAACTTCTGTGATGAATGCGAGGCAGGAAAAGGTGCAAATCAAAGGCATAAACAGACATTTTATAAATAGGAATTCTAAGGCATAATCCCTAGAGAGATTTCCATTTGGGATATGCATCTTTCTTAATGGCTCGACTGCTTAAGAAAAGCTGCAGTTAATCTATGCAGTAAATACTAACTGGGTTGCCAACCACTAAATTATTGGCCGCAACCAAATAATGCATCAGCCGTAAGAACTATTCCGTATCTAATACAGATAAGAGAGTAGAAAGTACAGCCAGAAAAATGGTCGTAAAAGTTGTCTTATGAATTTGTTTATTCAGTGGTTATTAACAAGAATAGTAACCAGAAAATAAATTATCAGAAACAGAAATAATTTTATTATCTTTCTGATTAAAACGAAATTCCTTTGAAAAGTGTTTTTATTTAAATAAAATGAAATACGCATGCGTATTTTATTTTCAAATTAAATCAACGCTTCTGTAACGGAACCCGCAACTCTGATGTGTTTTTATTTATTTATTTACTTATTTATTTATTGCTGGGTTTTTTTTTTTCTGGTTCTGCATTACATTTTCAAATTAGATAAAATAACAACCAGTTTAATAATGTCAAATCACTCAGAACCATTATAAAAATTAAATAAGACTTTCATGGGCACATAACCCTGACCCGTTGGGTCACAGCCACTTCCACTGTTTATTCTACTTTGATTTAATTTGAAAAATACATTAGCATGACATATCTATTCAAAATTCTAAAAAAAATTATATGGCTCTCTACAACAACAACAACGACAGCAACATGATATAAAATTGATGCAATAAAAGTAATGAGACATTATTATTAGTATTGGATTCTTCTTCAAGTCTATCTTGTTGAATTCGGGAATCTTTCTATCGAACTAAGGAATGCGCATTGAAATTTCAAATGGAACCCTTTTATTAAATCCACAAGATTAGGTAGAAGTCTTAAGTAATTTGCAATTCTATTTTGAGTCTCGCCCACACTGAGTATTGAACCTTTAACCTCCAGAAGAGCATAAGTTTACAACTGAATTTTACCAACTACTTTATCCACTGCATCACGGGTCATTCTACCCAATCATGGCTGATGGAACAAGAGTATGCTCCCCTCCCCCGTGCTGTAGATTAGATAAAGGATTCTGTTCGAAATTTTGTGCAGATTCCCATGTCTGACAAGATACACGGAAGAAGATTGGAGATTACATTGAATGAAACTTTTTTTTTTTACATAGGCATCACCACTTATGAAGGCCAAAAGGTCACTCGAGGATAAGGGCTAAAGAGTGTACAGTAGAAACTGGACAATATAGTAGCCGTTAGTAATGAAAATTCGGTAAATTTGTTAAGTGGAACGGCTCATCAAGAACTTGTTTACGTTAGACTTGAAGACAACCATATTGTAGTCAGCTGGAAAGCAGGAAAACGGAAGACAATTCCACAGGCGTGCAATTCTAAGAAAGAAGTTTTGTTCATGAAATCTACGTTTAGGTTTAGGCATAGATAAATAGTGGGGTAAATTATTGATAGTGTTTTCAGCTAGATGAGTGTTTATTGTGAAAGTTTGGCGAGGGGGGGACCATAGATTGAAGCTCAGTCGAACACTTTCCATGAAAATAGCGATACATCAGAAACAAACTCGCAACATCTCTTCTGTAAGAAAGAGGTTGCAGGGAAGAGAAAAGGGCATCTCCTACGAGACGACAAAGTCTATTTTGAACTCTATCAAGGCAGGACAAGTCCTTTCTAGCAGCTCCTGTCCAGATGTGGCAACAGTAATCCATCCTTGGATGTACCTGGTTCTTATATAGATAGAGAATTGCATCAGCAGTGAGATATCTATCTGTAATTGTGCTATTCAATTTGCATACATGTTTAGCTATATATAGACAATATGTAGATGAGATAGCAGGAGTTGCTCTTTTTCTAAATACTAACAAAGACGATATTAGAGAGTGGTTGAATCAACACAGAGTTAAAGAGGCGAGTGAAATGCATCGATAACTAAGAGAGAAATGGGTGATTTAACTACAAATTTTGGCTATAAACAATATTTTTAAGCATAACTCAATCCTAGAACTAAAGTACGTATTTAAGAACATATTTTGTGAGGAAAATAAACAAAACTTAGGGAAACACCGTCCATTGTTTCAATGTTAACATAATGCTAGATGACAGTCTTTGGGGAATGATTTGATTATTTCAAGTTAAAACAACATCTATTTAAAGAATGGACATAAAATGAATTGCTATTATTTTGCCTGTGAGTTTTTGGAACTTGTATAACTAAAAATAGACTCACACAAGATGACAGCATCGCCTCCGAAAGGTCACCATAACCATATACAAACATTCACTTCCAACAAAAACTTATTTATAGGTAATCAGAAAGAAAGACTAATTCATCTAAGGGATGTAACTCTACCATATATATATATATATATATATATATATATATATATATATATATATATATATATATATATATATATATATATATATATACACAGACACAAGCGAGATAAGTTACAGATTAGAGATCAAGTGAAATATCCTGTTAGATATTACATTGAGATAATACTTTCAGGGTGATCCTAGTCAAAAAGGTAAAGCTCAATATTTAAAAATAGAGCAATATATAAGTTTAATGGTTAAAATTAAATTCTGAAAATCCAACTATAAACACAAATATTCGAGTTAAGCATTGATTGTCTGACACAAGGAATATATAGAGGGGAGTTATGTTAATTTCCTTAATCCATGGATTTTTAATACTGGCTCTTATCATCAGAGGAAATGAAACGCGGTTAGCAAAATGTTCAGCTGTGAATAAACACGTATTTTGCTTTTCAGCATATATATTGAAAATGTTATTTGAGTGGTGAATAATAGTTATAGGAAAAGGAATTTCATACAACCTGGGCACCCCATTATCGAAAAGAGTTCAATATCTTCCGGGGTATTATTACCAGGTCGGTAATTATTGTATAAAAATATATATATATATATATATATATTTTTTTTTTTTTTTGCATACAATTTGGGACACTAATTATAAAAAAGATCAACTATTTTTTTGTTTCAAAGAAAAAAAATGTTCTTTTTTCAACTACTTTATTTAAAGTAACAAAAAAATACAAAAGTAAATATAATATATAATTTTTACATTTTTTTCTTACATTTACTCAAATGTTCAAGAAAAATGATGGTATTTACAATTATGAATGATGCAACTATTTGTTTCAAACAAGAAAATGTTGTTTTTTCACCTACTTTATTTAATGTAACAAAATTTTTTAAAAAAGTAAATATAATATATAAATTTATTAATATGAAACCTTATTTTTTCAAAGAATTAAACCGCTATCTTCCGACATCTGGAACTGTAGAGATTCAACGTCTCTATCAACTGCCTGTGGCGCAGTTGATAGAGACGTTGAATCTCTACAGTTCCAGATGAACATTGTCTGAAGATAGCGGTTTCAATCCCACCCAAAGCGTGCCAGATGTTAATTGGCCAAAATGTGGTGAGACGACAACTACGGATGGCAGTGATTGCTGAGAATGAAGTTAGGAGATTCGAAGTTCCTATCCATCGCGGTTACCACCTGATGAAGGCCAGAGGAATAGTTGGCCGAAACGTTGTGAATAAACAAAAACCAATAAAAGATCAAAAAACAACAACTAATAAAGATGAGAATAATAGCCCGAAATAAAAATAAATTAATATATAATGCTCATCTCAAAAATGAATTCCAATTAAGGAATAATATATATATATATCATAATTTTTCTTTAAAAAAATATTTGAGTAAATGTAAGAAAAAATGTAAAAAAAAAAACAATAAAAATCTTTCTTTTCTTATAATTAGAGTCCCAAATTATCACATGAAGAAAAAACTAATCTCTTAGTAAAAATACACTTACATCCCTCAGACGAATCGATCTTTCTTCCTGATTGACTATTTATATTGGTCATTATATTTAGTAGAAAAGATATGCCCCTTCAGTCGCATAGTTTTGCATCTAAATGAATAAATGCTAATTGGGCTCATTTCTAACACTAACAGTGACGTCAAAGCATCTTCTTTCAATAAACTCAAATTTACAAAACAGAAGCCTACTATCTGTTTGATATACTGCTTTTGTATATGTGATCTCTATTGTAAAGTTAACTGATTTTTATACTGATTCCCAAAAAATACTTTATTAATTAAATATACATTACTATTGCTTTGAGTTTAATACAACAAATAGTTCTATTTAAGAATATTGTTTTTATTTGATTTGATTGTTTTTTTTTTTGGGGTATTGGTTTTTTACTTGGGAGTCACCACTTATCAAAGCTTGAACGTTACTCGAGGATAAGGGGTAATGAATGTAAGGTGGTAGTCTAGTAATCATTAATGGTGTAAATTGGGTAGAATTTGATTATTTATGGGGACGGTTTAACAGGAACTTGTTTACATAAAATTTGAAGGCTACCATGTTGTATTTAACTGGGAGGCATATCAGCGGAACAGTGTTCCAAAGGCGGGTAGTTCTGCGAAAGAAGCTTGTTCGTAGAATCTGTGTTTACATTTAGGAACAAAAAGCGAGTGGGGGGAAATGATATATAGTTGTTGTAGCTAGTCGAGTGTTTTGTTTTATGGCATATCAACCCCTTTCAAGTTATTTAATACCAAATTCAGTTAATTTGGTAAAAGTTTTATGCTTCAAGTTCTTTATATCTTCAAATAGTCATTCATTGTGTTTGGGTTGATTGATTATTTTACGATATATCAACACTTTTTGGTTAATTAAATGCCGAATGAGGTTATTTTGGTAAATGCTTTAATGCCTGAAGTTGTGTATATCTTCAAAGATTTATTCATAATGTTTGTGTTATATTTTCATTTAAAGGAAACGCTAATGCAAATTGTTTTGTTCTTACTGTTTAAGAAAACATATTAGATATGCAAATTCTTGTCACGTGATTTTGCACGCATTCCTTTTTCTTTAAAAGAATGAGTTCTTTCTCTCTTGCTGTGAATTGTGTTCAATAAAACCTTGAAAAGAGTTTTTTTTTACGTCTTTATTCATTTACAACACTTCAGTTTGGTTTAGTTGTTTTTCTTTATGGCATATCAATCCTTTTTGAGTTATTTGGTGCCGAATCCAGTTAGATTGGTAAAAATTTTAATGCTTCAAATTCTTTACATCTTCAAATATTTATTCATGGCGTTTGGTTGTTTTGGAGAAGAAAACTGTTGCTTTTGTTTTTGAATTTGCAGAACATGATTGAGTTTTGCAAGGAGAAAGGAATAAAAAACAATACCATCAATGTCTGGTATATTTTCGGTCAGAAAGCCAGTATTTTCAAATAGCCTGATCTGGTAGGATAAGATAAAGGGTTGTATAAATATACTATAAACATATAAATAAATATATAAATATAAGGCGTGGTTATTGAGGAAAGTGTGGACAAACGAACAGACGAACGGGGGTGAATTACTAGGTTTAATCCCTCCTTTGTCGGGGGTGAAGGGAACCAATAAAATATGGGAAGGTGAAACATTCATTGATCATCATTCAATCTCTGCAACGTCGGGTTTCCTGCTAGTATATAATTCCTCTGAGCAAAAATGTATTATAAAATACTGGAAGGTAAATGATAATCTTTAAATTAAACAATTTGATGAACTGCTGAAAATCAATCAGCTATGTTAGTTTGGCTATATTATCAGAAGCAAATCCTGAAACCTTAAGAATGAGGAAAGTTGAACGAGCTAAGAAAACTCGGATGCAAACCATCATGTCATCATTTGAACGAATCAATCCTCAAGACCCTGACTAAGGAAAATAAGATGAAATGAATTATCACGATGAAACATAATTTTACAGCTAAATAAAATAAACAAATCTAAATATTAATTTACATGTCCGATGTCATAAAAACACCCATCATCATCGCAAGCATTAATTAATGAGAAACGAATTATCTCCCTTTTATCAGTTAAAAATCATTAAAAGCATTTTCTCTCCCAAAATTTTAAAAATAAAAAACATAGCTGTTTACTGTTTCAAACTTGCTATTTTATTTTACAATATAAAAAATAAGTCACGTTGAGAGGAGACAGGAATTATTTTTTTTTTTAAATAAAAAGAAATGTGCAAGTGAATTGACATCTGTTACTTTATAATTTATATAAAAAAAAATATTCAGAAAAAAAAATACATTGTGTTGAATTTTCATTGAAAAAAAAAAATCGAAACTTTTTAAATCAATTCATTTTAGCATTAAAAGGCTACAAAAGAATTTGCTAAAAAAATTGTTTTAAATTCGTTGCTATTTGTTTTATTTTATTTTATTCTTTTTATTTATAAGCTGTTTTAAAATTTTTCAACTACTGTGGAATTTCCATAGGTTCTGCTAGTTAATTTTAACTGACTAAAATTCATATTCAGAAAATTGAGAGAAAAAACAAACAAACAAAAATTACTGACAAAAAGATAGAATATTCTGAAGTTCATATTTAAATTGCAAACATAATCATAAATCTTCATGCAGCAAATTAGAAAACAAATAAGTCAGTATGTGAAATAGTTAAAACAAAGGATACTCCTGCAAAATAAGAAAAAAAAAGGAGAAATTTTTGGTAGAAATAAAGTAAAAGTAATCCATGTTCTATAATTTATCGATTTTTATTTTAGTTAAGTAAAATTTAAATTTTACCTTTATTTTATATAACACTAGAAGAATAATCGTCCCAGGACGGGTGAAATTAATTTCCCAAGCAGTTTTGCACCACTTTTATGTCCCTTTATGAAGACATAATGCTACTAAACCTTATGTTTAGAATCCTTATTCCAATTTTTATCCAAATCCATCACATGATTTAGATTCTAGAAAATTTCTACAATTTAAGGTTTAAGTTAAAAAAAAGAAGTTAAAATTCACTGAATGCTAGGGTAGTGTTTTCTGTGTTAGAAACGTTGATCGAATTTAAATTTTAAATTGAAATACGTATGAAATACGTTTGAAAGCCAAATTACAACGCAATATTATGAAAATAAACAAGCATATACTTATTTAAAATTAATATATTTCGGAATTATATTCCTTTGTCAGAATTTTATAATTTTTTTTGTTTTTTTTTCCTTACCATGATGTTAAATTGAAGAAAACTCTTAAATATATTAATTTTAAATAAGTAAATACTGATTAATTTTTATAATATTGCATTGTAATTCGGTTTTCAAACGTATTTTGTATGTATTTCAATTTAAAATTCACGGAATGTAGTTTATTTGGTGTTGAATGGGAGTAATAGTATAGTTTCAGCTTCAGCAAGACAGATTTGCATTGAATTTGATCCAATGTAATGGATTTGCATTGGAAGATCCATTGTAATGGATCAAATTCAATGCAAATCTGTCTCGCTGAAGCTAAAACTCTACTATTACTCCTATTAATGTACTATTCTATCTTTTAATGCTCAGATTCAGTTTACTGTATTCTTAGTTTTCTTTCCAATCTTTTGGTGAGTGTCCAGGTTGTAGCACCGTAAACAAGAACAGACTCTACCACTGCCCCGAAGAACTGCCTTTTCAGTTTGTCAGCCAGTCTCGAAGTCCATACTGAATGTAGCCCATCCAGACGACACATATACCCATATGCTAAGAACAATATTAAATATATCTTGGCAAAATCATCCCACGAAGCAGCAACTTTATGGCAATCTACCTGCCATATCTAATACCATCAGAGAAAGTCGCCTACGATTTGCCGGTCATTGTCTGAGGAGAAAGCATGAATTGGTGAGTGATGTATTGCTATGAACTCCACGACATGGACGTGCAAGCAGAGGACGACCTAGATCCACATACATCCAACAAATAGCACACGACGCCAACCTGAAGATCTGAGGCAACTGATGGAAGACAGGAAACTCTGGAGAGGAAGAGTCACATTGGTCCGGGCAAGGAGCCCGTCATGATGAGATGATGATGATGATGTATTATTAGTAATGTTTTAATATTTTTAATTTTTTAATTTGTTTAATGTGCTATTTTTCAATGTTCATTTTGTGGAGATGGAGGAAGTAGTGTATTACCATTTTCTTTTGGGGAATAGTGTAGCAACTATTCTGTGGTCATGATACCATCCTCACAGAGATTACCTTCTCTTTTTTTAGGAGAGAGTAGTGTAGTATCTGTTCTGTTGTCATCAGTCCTCTTTTAAGACATTGCCTGATCCTTTGGGGAGGGGGGGAATAACACACTTCAACAGAACATTGTTATAATCAACTACTCATTAGCAAGCTTGACACTTTTTTTAATAAGGGGTCACCACATATCAAGGCCTGCAGGCCACTCAAGGTTAAGGGTTAATGTGTGTATTGCAGGCATTGGGATAGTTGCATAATAATCGTTTGTAGAAGTAATTTTGTACAATTAGATCATTTATGAGGACAGCTGAATAAGAACTTGTTTATAATGATATTGTAGTCAGCTGGAAAGTAGACCAGCAGAACAGAGTACCACAAGTGCGCAGTTCTGGGGAAGATGCTTTGTTCATAGAATCCATGTTTAGGCTTAAGCAATGATAGAGAGTGGAGGAATTTATTGATAGTGATTTTAACTAGAGTGTTTTTTTGTAAAGGATTGGTGAGAGGGAACCGTAGATTGGAGCTCAGTCGAACAACTGCCATGAAAATAACGATAGAGTAGGGACAGGCTCGCAATGTCTCTTCTATTGGAAATCGGCAGCAGAGAAGAGAAAAGGGCATCGCCTACTAGATTACTACAAGTCTGTTGTGAACTATCGAGGCACTTACATTATATATGCTAGCAAATATTATTGCACGTCCCATTATAAAATTTTCATGCTTAATTGGTGTGACATAATCTCTCACTTCAAGAATGACAAGCTTTTCTTGTCCTTGTAGAGTAGATAGATTTTTAGACAGGCCCCAAGAGCTTGTTATCTAAAATATAAATCTCACCTGTCTGTTTACATGTATGTATGTTTGTATGTCTGCCTAAAACTTTGGATAGAGGTGACGGATTTTCACAAGATTTATATCGTTTTGAAGCTCGATCTTTCAGACGACATCGAAAAATTGGCTACAAACATTAATTTCTTCACCCTCAACTGGATAGTTTTCTACGGGGAGGGTCGATTTTTTGGCTGAACATTTTTGTAAGGCATTCAACCCTTGCATTCACAACGTTGCTTAAAAACGTTTCGACCACCTGTGAAGTCACAACTACAGAAGACACAACGGTAAGACAGTCTTTTTTGTTTTTTTTAACTTTTGTTTCCTCTGGCGCGTTACGGGTTCAAACCTGCTTACTACCCCTATTTTTTTTTTTTGTGTTCGCAATTTTCCTTTTCTTTTCTTTTTTTTTATTCGCTCAACCAACACCCTTACACACACCTCCACTTTCTTCTTTTCCGCCTTCGCGTCACGGGTTCAAGCCTACTACAACTTTTTTTTTTTTTGTTCAACACACACCTCCAAACACCCGGGCAAGGCCGGGTACCCAGGCTAGTATTATTCAAAGACGACTTACTGAAAATCACTTAATGACCTCAAGTGGACATATACCTTACTGTTAATGCTAATGAAAAACAGTGAGATAAGTTTTTCTAGTTTTTATTCACACACCTAGACGCTGCTGTAAGTATTCGCATTTCTGTGCAGTCAGTAGGGTGGGAGCGATTTGCCAAGAGCAACGGTCAGATTACCCAGTAGCCCACTCACCTTGTAAAGGATGTGACTATCAGCAGTCATAATCCCCAAGGAAAAATACAGGATACTTATTGATCAGATAAATTTGGCAAGCTGCCTTGGCTGTTTGCTGCTGGGGTTTACTTCACAGAAAGCAGCTGGCAAGGCAAATTTATATGACAGAACATACAGTTCACTTGATTTGCTTTTCCTTATATTTGTATATTCACAACTTTCGTTATTTAAATACTGTAAATGTTACGGGTATAATAATCACTTCTTAGTAGGAAATAAATATCAGAACTTTTCATAAGAAACTAATAATAACTCGCCTGGCTGTTTGGCGGTGTGTGTTGAGCAAAAAAAAAAAAAAATGTGGTAGTAGGCAGGCAGGCTCGAACCCATATGGCTAAGGGGGAAAAGAACGTGAAAAAAACCCAAAAAACATAAGGTCTTTGCTGTTGCACCCATCGCCAAACCGGAAGTGGCGAAAGTTTAAATTAAGGCTAGTCAATCGAAAAGAGGGGATTACTTTTGAAAATATCAGCAAAAAAAAAAAAAAAAAGCGACCCCTCCCTATTGAAAAGTGCCCAGTTGAGAGTGCGGGAATTAAAGTTTATGGCGAATTTTTCGATATTTGTCGTCCGAAGGAATGAGCTTCAAAACGATACTGATCTCGTGAAAATCTGTTGCCTTTGTCGTACATACATACATTTAAACATACAGGTGAGATTTATATTATAGATGGTATTTTAGAAGCAAGTTCACACAAATACTTTGGTAGATATCAATTTATTATTGTTTTGGATGAGTTTAATGCTTATCTTGGAGAAAGAGGTAATTATGATTATGATTAAATTCTATAATCTGCGCCCCCTTCCCTTTACATTAGTCGATACCACAGAAAATGAGTGTGAATGGCCAACGAAATATTGAGGAAGGAGAGCACTATCCAGACATCCACCAGCAAAGCACGACGAGTACTGAAATCCTAAAAAGGTCTATTTTCATCCAAATTCCAGAGAAACATAACGGAACTCAATGGTAAACGGCTAGATAAAAAAAAAGTAAAAATTCGATCTAGTTAACTACATATTGTATCCGGTCCGATAATTTTTGCAGTAGCAAACCGTTTATGTAATTTGATAAGAGATTATCCAATAAAAAAGCTGTATTTGCTGCAAATGAAAAATTCAAAATACCAAAGCAAAGCATAAGCACTAATAAAAGTAAACATACTTAAAGTTCCAAAGGTTGTGAGTTGGACA
The DNA here is from genome assembly GCF_053919585.1 of Euprymna scolopes. Taxonomy (NCBI): domain Eukaryota; kingdom Metazoa; phylum Mollusca; class Cephalopoda; order Sepiida; family Sepiolidae; genus Euprymna; species Euprymna scolopes. The sequence continues at coordinate 157,303,483 of NC_136485.1, read as the reverse complement.
CATGAATTAAGTTATTTTAAATTAAAGGATTCCATAATACATCTTTTTTTTCCCCCTTGTTTTTTATGTAATGCTGAAATTAAAACATGGGTGTCGCGTGGTATCCCTTGTTTTTTTAACAGAACTGCAACTATTAGCTTGTTATTATTTATAAATTAAGGCTGGCATTAGGCTTAAACTAACAACAAAAAAAACCATCATCATTAATAAGTCATTAATCATTTAATAAGAAAGTATCATACATAACATTCGGTTTTCTAACTTTTCAAATTAAACTTACAAAATAATGTTTTCAAAGATGTTAAATTAATTATGAACTTATTAAAGAAAATACGTAACTGTGTTCTTTAAATAACTTCATATCATGGAAGGTATCGATGATAACAAAAGAAACAAGTTAATTAACAAGATAACATTTTCTCAGCACACACACACACACACACAGATGCTGTTGTTCATTTTTTTACATCTGTACACGAAATGAGCAATACACCAAAGAGGAAGAACAAGTTGCATTACATGTCTTTTCTACAAAAAAATTCAAAGGGCGACAACTCAGAGTGCTTTCCTTAAAATCCACGTAATCAGTTAACAGATAAAGGGAGACAACTGTAAGCTGTTTATATCACTGTTAAATAAGGCTCAAAAGGGGGACAACTCCTCAATATTTTAAAATCCGGTAATATTGATAATTTCCAATAATAAGTTTACCAAAGTTTATTCAAAATTCGCACAAACCATGCAAGACACATCGATTTGGACTATAACACATCTGTCAATAACAAAGAACATATACCTTTTTCTCTCTCTCTCAAAGGTTCGACCCCTCAGGGTTAATACCATGAACAAAATAATTTAAAAAAAAACTAAAAAAGAGCACAAAGACTTCTCGTCAGAAAATGGTGTTTTAACAACAAAAATCCCAGAAAAACAATATTTAATCATTTAATAAAAAATATATAATGTTCGGTTTCCTACATTTCCAAATTAAACATAAGAGTTAATAGTGTTTTTTTTTTTATTGTTTCAGGAAAATTCCTTAATTTTTATAAATTAATCTCATGACGGTAGATAATAACTAAATTGTAAAATACAAAGTGTAATCAGGTAATGCCGGTAGTTACCTACATGGTTGGAGATAATCTCCCTTTACTTAGAACTCCAGTCAAAGCCTATTTTTTTATTTATTTATTTTTTTTACACGGAGGTCAGGTCACCACTTAACAAGGCCCGGAAGCCACTCAGGGATAAGGGTTATTGCAAGTACAGTACGTTAGTGTGGAGATTTGATGAAGTGTTTACTTAAGGGGGCGGTTCATTAGAAATTTGTAAACGTTGGACTTGAAGACATCCAAGTTGTAGTCAGGCGGGAAGCAGGCAGACGGAACAGAGTTCCACAGGCGTGCAGTTCTAAGAAAGAATAAGTTCCCCCAAATAAAAAATATCTAGTTTAATGAGGACTATAAATAATTGTCTATGTTTATAGAAAACTATTCTAAACTGATAACGATTTATTTGTTTATTGTTTTTTATAAAAAAAAAATGTTTTATAAAACTTTAAAAATCTTGGAAACTAAAAACGTTGTCGAAATCATAAATCGACTATAGGATGAATATTATGGAGAACTATCTGCAAAAGAAAGAATAGAAATATACAAATATATATATATATATATATATATATATATTGTTTTACTGATAGTCTTTCTGATGTTTCTCGGTCGTTTTTGGCTTTCTCAATTTTCCTGGATGAGGAAATATTCACAAAATAGCAACCTTCAGAAGTAAAATAACTGGGAAACACCAGAAAGACTCTTTTTAATAAAAATACTAAGAATTTATCCATGATATAAAAAAAATATTCATAATAATCATTGAATTAGAAAAAAAACCCTAATAATAAGAGTTCGTTTTGCAATACAATATACCAATAGTTTCTCTTCGCACGTCAACTTTAGATATTAATTTTATTATTCAGGTCACTAACCATTAACGTCAGTAGCCACTCTGGAATAAGGACTAATGAGATGGAAATCATTGCCAACCAAAACATGACCAACAATATAGAGGTATTAATCGAGTTTGATTTTTTTTTTTTGGGGGGGGGGTGCATGAAATAATTTATTAACATTGAATTCCAAGATAAGCACGTTGCAATATATTAATTAGGTAACATTCCATGATATAAAAAATATCCATAAATAGAATTGTGGGTAATAATAAAAAAAAATCATTGAAGTAGAAAAAAACCCAAATAATGAGAGTTCGTTTTGCGAAACAATATATTAATTAGGTAACATTCATTATTTTAAGTTGTTTTTCTTCTATTATGAATAAGATGGTGGTCTTTTATTCAAACAGTATGACAAGTGGCTCAATTTTATAAAGAAAGAATATATTTCTTCTCGTTATTCTTGATAAACTGATCTGATGTGTCATAAGTAGGGCTATGACAAAACAATATACTTTTCATTATTTTGACTCTCGAGTATATATCAGTAAAAAAAAAAAACTTGTTTTTATATAGTGATGCGATTTTCGATTGATTAACTGTGTCGGATATATACTCGAGAGTCAAAACAATGATAAGAATATTCTATTGTCATAGCCCTAGTCATAACTCAGATATGATTATCAAAAGATAGATACTAATCAAATATATATTTACAGAGCACTAGCCAAGGGAAATACCTCCATTTAACTAATACAGAGTTACCTCTTTTAGAACAGTTTTTATTAAACAAGACACATGTAAACATCATGCGCACACATGACAAGGCATTAAACACGTATAAGCGAAAAACTACAAGTGAAACACGTAACAGCATTAATTATTAATGAAAAATGCTATCATAATTTTTAGCAATACTTAACACTAATCATGACCCATATTTCGGAAATTAGTTTAAATAGTATGCGAACCATTCCAGCTGTCTAACTGATATCTATTTCCGGCTTAGCCCCGCCCCTATCAAAAACATGACAGCGTCTACCGGACAGTTGTATACACTTCTTTTTTTCTTTTGAGAAAAAGATATATCCTGAAAGTTGGGAAACTATATACCACCTACCATCCTATGCGACACATTACTGTGGTAAATAAATATATTATAACTGAAAATTATCAAAACCCTTTAATATTGTTATTATTCTTTTATTTCATCGAGTCGTGTTTAGCAGTGTTCTCCTACAAAACTGCATTGCCATAGCCCTCCAACACAACACCTTTTGTTGTATGTTTGAAGGGGACAGCACCTTATTTTTAGTTAAAAACGAAGTAGTTAGGATCGAAAACAATTATTATTGAAGGAGAATGCTGGAATCGGACGCATTTATCAGAAGTTAAAACAAATATATATTGTGAGTTAAAGATACGATTCCAGGAATGCAGTGAAATTATCCATTGTAGTTAGAAATAACTATACAACAAAGTTTAGGTCAGAGCAAAATAATAGAACAATGAATTAAAGAATGTCCCCAGAGAAATATGGGGCTTGTGTTGCCAGGACACGTGTTGGAAGCATGTGCATTTTCATGTGCATGGGATGCACTTGTTTGGTCTGTGCGGTGATGTCACATAGAATTAATATATGCAGTTAAGACAGTCAGAGTTTGAGTCAGAAAGTTACAGGGCAAGTCAGAGAATAGTCCATGTTAGTCCGGCAGACTGATAGAGTTAGCCGAAGCTCCTTTGGAAGTAAAGGGGAGGAAAAGACGACAAAATGTAGCAACTTAACCAGGCATCGGATTCCCATCACCAGCTGGAAAAATAAATGTCTTCATATCGTTATGTAAGCCTTTTGTCTTCATTATCATCAACCGCAAGGTAATGTGTTTTTGTCTTCATCGCCTTGTATAATAAACTTTGTATGCAAACCTCTTCCAAAGGTTGACTGTATCCTCTCTCTTCAATAATACATCTCCCCCTCCTATTTAAATGACTTCAATTACACATCTATCTCTCAGTGCCACTGTCTATCGCTTCTATTATAAACATCATCTCGTCCCGTTAAGTGTACCCCCTATACAACACTTTCACACTATGCATAATGCTTCAAGCAAACTACAACCTCCTCTTTCACCAAATACAAAATAGCATACAATAATAAATAATAAAAAGAAAAAGTTATATCAAACTTAAAACCTATGAGAAAAGGTTTAAAAACTAAGAATTCATTATGTTAAGAAAATATGAATACGTCTAACTCTCTCAGATCAAACTTACAAAAGATTATTTTGAGAAATTTAGAAAGGCAGTATCAGAAATACCAGAATGAATAAATACCATTTGATAGGCTGAAAAAAAACAAAAAACAAAAGATTTTGTTTCTCCTACTGTTATTTTTAATAAGGTAATCTTGCTTAGCTGCGTGCATGCGCATCACATCTGTCAAAGTGGAAGACAGAAATTTTGAAAGTTGTCATGAAATCTTTGTGGTTTTTTTTATTTATTTTTTTTTTTATTTTTACATTTTTCCAAAAGATATTATCAAGGGAATCGGAATAATTACAAGAACAGACACAACGTTAGACGTGACTCATTTAAAATTTGCATCAAAAATATTTGTAAAAATCAATTGGTGAATTCAGAGAAATGTGAATTCTATTATTTTATTAAACAATAAGAGCACAGTAAACGCGATGAAGGCGGAGGGCAGAACACAAAGAGAGAGAGAGAAAAAAAAAAAGTCGATTGTTATTTTTTTTTTTCTCTCCAAAAGTTACAAACTTATACAATTGGTCAATAATGCACGTAAATTAAGAAACAAAGTACATTTGGAGAAACATTGGAACAGAGATCGGTAAACTTGCTATTTGCTAATTTTAAAGACAAAAGCTTGTAGAAAATAATTATAAGATTGGAAGGAAAACAAATATGATTATTATATGCACTCACGAGTATCAATCTACTAGTGGATATATTGATAGCTCAAATTTTATATTGAGAAACAACGAATTTATTCACAATCAATATTATTTATTATTGTAAGGTAATAAGTATGGCTATGACAAGAGAATATTCTTTTCATTATTTTGGCTCTCGAGTATATATCAGTAAATATCCTATATGTTTTAGATAGAGTGGTGTGGTTCTCGATTGATTGACTGTGTCTGATATATACTCGAGAGTCAAAATAATGAAAAGAATATTCTTTTGTCATAGCCCTAGTGATCACTAAGGAAGCTTACATAAGAAATATTAAATTAGATAGTTACAGCTTCAATAACTAAGGATTATGTTTCTATTTACTTGCCTCCCCCACGACGGCAGAGTTAGACACAAGATAGGTTTTTAATGTGGGATAGAGCCAGCTCACCAAAAACGGCAATCTGAATAGGAACAAAAATAAAAATTGTCTCTAATCTCCTTCACTAATGAAGGACGGAAAGGGTAAAGTGTAGTTCCAGAACAGATACAACACATTGCTCCTGGCCAAAAGCCAAAGAAGGCAGTATTTTAATATTCATATATTCAAGTAAACAACATTCATAAAAAATGTAAAATACATGTTTGAAGAAGATATATACTTGAGAGTCAAGACAATGATAAAACCATTCTCTTGTCATAGCCCTAGTAATAACTTACCTATCATTTTAGAGATTACTTCCCTTGACTAAGACTATGAATCTAATAACATTATTTAATGCCATCAATTTTGAAAAAATGCTTAATTGACCAGGAATTATACATGTGTAACTGGAACTTGTGACCCTGTATTGTTTTTTTTTATAGTGGTGTATTTTTCATAATTCTCAACATTTAATATGACATAGTACACACATTTTATTTCTACTGGCTAACAGAAAGTGATTGTCAAACCTTGCCTCTGATTAGGACCGTAAATCACTTGCTTCTGAGGGATGTTGATAAATGTAGAACGTTTCAACAACAAAAATTATGTAATTATTATCTATTACATTATTACCCTTGTTGCTACGACCGTTATCATCCAGTACATATCTTCGAAGGAAAATGGAATACTCCAAACGGCTAATACATCTGTTTAAATAAATTGGCATCGCTGCAAGGAAAAAAAAACTCGCCATATTCTGATTGGATGCCATATTTTCATTGAATAAAAGCAATCTCGCTAACCAACCAAAACATTAAAACAAAATGGCGTTTATATCTTTCAGTTCAAACGTAATTATTCATTAAAAAAAAAAAAAAAAAAAAAAACCGTCAAATTTACAGTAAAAATATTGGGTTACAATTTTCAGGTATGTGAAAACGTTTATTTATAAAAACTTTATTTTAACCTTTCAAATTTTTTAATGTATTCAAATAGACAATTCTCAATGCCTATGATTTAACTAGTTATTATTATTATTGGTCATGAATGAAAAACACAGAATTTCCAGTTTGAATTTTAGGCAGACATACATACATAACGACATACATTTAAACAGCCATGTAAGATGTATATTACAAATATTACAGGGAGATACTAAGCCGTGATTTGCTGAACAGAATTATTTTATAGACTAACAAAACTTATCACCTGACAAAAAATTAAGAGAAAAATGATAAAACGTCTGAAAAATAAGTAATATAACAATTTGACCGGTGATTGATTTGTTAAATGAATTAATAACTGAAAACAAAAGAAATAGTGTCGGTCATCAATAGGTATTTATTCCATTCGGATCCCAATTATGGAAAGATAGCAATATGGTGTTAGCACGTTTTGATAGTTATGGTAGAGTTATAGTATTCACAGTTTTTTTTAACAATAATTAAAAGTGATTAAGCACATGATGAAATAGTTATTGGCGCATACTTCAGGTTCAAGAAGGTAATTTGAAGTTTTATCAAGAATCCCAATGTTGCCCTCGAATAAATGAGAATTCCTTTGTCCTCCTTGTCATCATCACCATATTTGATTTAACATACGTTTTACATGCTGGCATATATATATATATTAATTGTCTGTATTTTTGAGATGAGTTGTTTTCATTGATTGTGATTGTCGGACTGACTTCCTCATCTTGGTTGTTATTGTCACAACGTTTCGGCCGTTTTGCCCTCCGGCCTTCGTCAGGTGAACGTTTGTTAGGAGTCTCGAACCCAACCCTTTATTATTATTACGGGGGTACCGTGTTCGGACTCCAGCTAGGCTTTGGGACATAGTTGCTGATTCTCTGTTTTTCAATGTTACTTTTTCACTGCCTTCGTTCAGGATTGAACTCAGCACCTTTGGGTAACTGTAAACTTTGATACAACGTCTAGGACCACTCGGCCATATGTCACTAGGACAATTCTTAGTTGGTTTTTGTTAATGTTAAACCTATGTTGTTATTCAAGGTTTTCTCTCTCTATCAGAGGTGTCCAAATTGCATTCAGCTCTATGCTTGGTTTGCTCAGTAGGTTGTTATGTCCGAGCATGTGAGCTGTTTCTTTAAGTTTTCTCACTTTCCAGTGGGTCTCTCTGTTTATTATTTTTACTTCATCCCATAGGGGGCGATGATCCCCCCTTTCCATCCAGACATGGTTGGCTATACCCGATTTTTCCGTCTCCCCTTTAGTTACCGCTTTTCGGTGTTCTTCCACCCTTACTTTAAGGGGGCGGCATGTTTCACCCTTGTAAACCTTTTTGCAACTGCATGGAATGGAGTATATGCAGTTTTTGGTCATGTTCTCATCCATGCGGGGCTTCACTCGTACCAGGTGTCGTCTGAGTGTTGACTCGCTTTTGAATACCGTCCTGATGTTGTAGGGGGCACATATTCTCTGAATCTTTTCGGAGATGCCTCGTATGTATGGTAGGCAGACCATTGGAGGTTTTTGGGTTTCATTCTCCTCTCTTATACTATTAACACGTCTGGTGGATAGTATGCTATCGGGGTAGTTGTTACGACGGAGGGTATTCTTCAACCTGACCATTTCTTGGTGGTATGTAATGGTGTCGCTACTTATTGTCTCTGCTCGATGTTGTAAGCAGCGTGCGATTCCATGTTTGATACTGTATGGGTGATGGGAGTTGAAGTTTAGGTATTGTCCGGTGAAGGTAGGCTTGCGATATACGGATGTCTTAAACCCATGCTCTGTGCGTGATATGAGTATATCAAGGAAGGCCAGTTGGTTATCTTTTTCTTTCTCCATTGTGAACTGTATCGATGGTCTTATTGAGTTCACATGGTCTAGGAGAGCCTGGATGTCTTCCTGATGGGGCCAGAGTATGAAGGTGTCATCAACGTATCTTAGCCACATGGTGGGCTTTAAGGGAGCTGAACCTAAGGCAATGTCTTCGAAGTATTCCATGTATATGCTCGCCATCACTGGTGATAATGGCGAGCCCATAGCTAGCCCCTCCTCTTGTCAATATAGGTCAGTACACATTCTGAAGTAGGTTGTTTCTATGCAGAATGTCAGCATTTCCATTAAGTTTGGCAATGGTACACATGTGCGCTCTTCTATGGAGAGGTCCGCAGCTAGTTTGTCTTGAATTACTGCTAGTGCCTCACTAGTTGGGACTTTAGTGAACAGGCTAACCACATGTCTTGACAAGCTTCTGGAACTGACTTTCACTCCTGATCTGAAATGAAACACATACATCAAATCTGTTGCCAAGATCGCTGGTAAAATAGTTGGATCACTCAACTGCTCCAGTAGGTATATTACTGCCGATGCAATCCTTTATCTGCATAAAAGCCAGACACATCCTAAAATGGAGTACTGCTGCTACATCTGGACAGGAGCTGCTCGATACATCCTATCCTGCCTTGATAGAGCTCAAAACTGGCTTTGAAACCTAGTAGGTGATGCGTTTTTCTCTTCCCTGTAATTTCTTGCTGATAGAAGAGATGTCATGTGTCTGTCTCTGCTCTATCACTATTTTCATGGCAAGTGCTCGATTGTACTCCAATCTATGGTCCCCCTTGTCAAACTTTCACAGAAAACACTCAACTAGCTACAACCACAATATATGATTTTTTTCCCACTCTCTATCTGTGCCTAACTGTAAACGCAGATTCTATGAACAAACTTCTTTCTCAGAACTGCCCGCCTTTGGAACACTGTTCTGCTGACATGCTTCCCAGTTGAATACAACATGGTAGCCTTCAAATCTAATGTAAACAAGTTCCTGTTAAGCTGTCCTCATAAATAATCACATTCTACCCAATTTACACCATAAGTGATGACTACACCACCACCTTACATTCATTAAGCCTTATCCTCGAGTGGCCTTCGAGCCTTGATAAGTGATGAGCCAAGTAAAATAAATAAATAAACTCACATTTTCAAAAAGGTGTGCGAATTGAGAGAGGGAGAATGAAACGGCCATCAAGTCTACCAAAATTATACATTTGTCTGTAGAACTCTTATTTTATTGTGTTACTACAAACTATGACCCTAACCAAAGAATAGCTGGACATGTTTGTAATAATGGGGTATTACCAATGAGGTTGCTTGTTTGGAATTTTTCTCTGGTCTATCCTTTCGAATGTTTTTAAGGGCCCCAGAAAGAGTATGAATCCTCTTCTCGAAACAGCTTTGTAATAATATAGCATGCTTGAATTTTTTAGTACTTGCAAGAAAATCAGACTCTGAAACATTTCAAAGCAATCAAATACTTATTACTATAATAAAAAAAAAAGTGCATGAAAATAGGTTAAGAAAAGTTTTAAATTTGTAGAGTCAAGTCCCTTTAACAAGCCTACTTAATATGATAACGTTCACTAATGGGCTAGAAATTCAATTCTTAGCTGAGTTATATCAAAGACTCAAAAACTGGTATGTGATCCTTCCTTGCTAAACACTAAGCATTACAAGGTGATGATCAAGAATAATATGGAGAAACAAGTAGCACTCAACCATATATCTCAGTATAATGAAAGTTCAGATCGTCCTTAATTACAGCTGATCTATTTATGCTTTTTAAGCTCGTATTAGAGGCTGTACAGGATTATGCAATGATTAAAATTGGCTCAGTCTGGTGGAATATATATATTTCTGTGTTTTTTACTCATGGTTTAAATCTTAGTAAAATTAGAGTAAAGAAACGTTCGACAGTTTCTCAATTTAACAAGATATGTGAGAGGACAGGCCTTGAAATATTTCAAATTAATTTAAAACATTGCGTTATGGTTAACACTAGGTTAAAATAGATCTTATATGAATAATGTTATGTGTTTCGAAATATTCTCATTTTGTAGAGTTAAGATCCCATGAGAATAATGAAAGAATTTTAGTAGCTGTTGTGCTTGTTTCGTGTCATTAAAATCTAAGGTGAAAAAGATTTCAGTAATGCCCACTTTATATAAAAATAATAAACAACAAATGACCTTTTCTGAAAATCTGCATGAGTAGATCAAATTTCCAGTTTGTAGACAACAAAGAAATAGAGACAAACGGATACAAGTCTCTCATCTGGATAGACTTGAAAGCAGTTAATTTTCCCCCAACATCTTGCAATTCTACACACTATTTGAAAACAAAATCATAAACAAATGATGAATACTCCTTACAAAACGGTGTAAAATGTGTATTCATCTATATATATAAAAGCGAAAATGTATGTATGTGTGTGTGTTCGCTTTTCCTGTGTGTCTTCTTTCAGAAAAGCGGTCGCTCGCTTCACAACTTTTTAAAAACTTTTTATATCACATAGAAATCGTAATATCTCATAGTTAACAACGAAGCTCGCCTGTCTATTTAATTTGCTTGATTTCGGGAAGATAAATATTCAATATTTGTCGCTCGCCGCATGTGGGTTAGTCTTTTTCCTATAACATCTTGGGGGGAAAAAAAGCGTTCAGCAGTAAATGAAATCCCGCAGTCAAACTTGACCTCATTAACTCATTAAAACGGGCACCTGCTAAATCCAAGTAATTAAATAAATTCAAACGTGTTTCCGTTAGCATCTCGCGGTGGGGCAATGGTTAACATCGCACTTTTTTTTTTCACACTTTAATTTACAACTTTGCCTCAACGGTTCGGGTTCGATCCTCATACTTAAATTTTTTTAACCCCCCCCCCCTGGAGTTTCCACACACACCTGCAAACACCCGGGCAACACCGGCTACCCCTCGCTAGTATATATATAAAAAGCAAAATGTGTGTGTGTGTGTTTGTATGTCTTGCAAAAACTTTCAAAACAGGCGACGGGTTTTCACAAGATCAGTATCATTTTGAAGCTTGATTCTTCGGACAACAAATATCGAAAAATTGGCCTAAAACATGAATTCCTTTACCCTGAATTGGATACTTTTCTACAGGGAGGGGTAACAAAAAATCATTTCTTTGTGATGATTTAGCCATACATGCATGCGTACAAAAATGGTCTTTCTTGGATTAGTTCAAATATAAAAAAAAACGACCCAATTTTGTTGACGTGGTCATAGCTCAGTCAGTTAAGTAGCAGCTTCATTATCTTTAGGTTGCACGTTCGAACCTAGATGTCAGATTTTTATTTTCGATTTTTAAAGTTTTAATAATGAAACAGGGTTATTTATGCAGTTTTTCCGTTCTTTTTTTCCCCATCACGTTCAGTTTTTTTTGTTTTTGTTTTTCTGATAGTTTTAAGAAGTTTAAATATACTATTTAAACAGGGTTATTACGTTCGCTTATTCTTTTTTTTGTTTTTGTTTTTCTGATAGTTTTAAGAAGTTTAAATATACTATTTAAACAGGGTTATTACGTTCGCTTATTCTTTATTTTGTTTTGATTTACACACCTGACCACATCCAGGCAACACTGCATACTCCCGCTAGTCTATATATATGAACTAGCAGGGCTACCCGGCATTGCTCGGGACCGTATAAACAATGAAAAAACAAAAGCAGATATTGAACATATGTTTTATTCTTATGGGAGAGGAATCTTTCATCTCAAGTTTTAGCGTTACAAACAAACATTTGTCTTTTATATATATAGATAATGACAGGTTTTTTGGGGGCCCCCCTCGAAGATAACTGATCAGTTGACCAACTTCTAGTGGTCCGTTTGACGTGAAATTTCGATATTTGTCATCCGGGTGATGGGGCTTCGATATGATACCAAATTTGTCAAGTTTAGTTCCGTCTTTCAAAAGTTTTAGCGTTACAAACAAACATACATACATACACACAGACGTTTGGCTTTTATATATATAGAAGGCAAAATGGCTGCGTACGTTTTTGTATGTCCACAAAAGGCTTTTTTGTGGGGGTTCTTGACGAGGTTACTATTATGAAGAACTTTCCTTATTCTCCCTAGATGATATCTACAATTTGTGAATGAACGTCGGCTCTATCTTTATTTTGATTGACTTTTAAAAAATTCCCTCTATTCCGTCCTTTCGCGTGTTTGTTTGTCTTTTTTGTATAAATAAAACGAAACTAATCAAAGTGAATAAGTTCGCCGGCCTTACCAGCAATTAGCTTTGATCAATGTGGGGGAAACCCTTTATATCAGACAATTGCTATTCATTTGGACAATGCCAGAGCTCTCCCATTTTTGTGGGGAGCTGGTTTTCCAAAATATTGTGGGGAAACAAATAAAATAGCAGAAAGTGGTACCTCCAGCAAGACATTTATTCCTCTGCCTGCATGAACTCATTCACTTAGTAAGTCAACTTTTTTGATTGACATCAATAAATTTGAACGCTTTTCACTTCCTGTCATGTCGTAGTGTAGGGGTAAGATGTCAACTTTTCTTTCACTTTCATTTCCGCTTTGCTTGTCCACATTTTTTTTTTTTTTTTTGCTCCAAACACTTGGACAACGTCGGGCATCCCCCCTAGTCTATTATATAAAAAGCAAAATGCGTGCGTGTGTTTGTATGTCTGCCAAAAACTTTCGGCAGACATTTTCAAGGATGGAATACTGTTGCCATATCTGGGCAGGAGCGGCCAAAAACAGCCTATCATGCCTTGACAGAGTACAAAATAGACTTCGTGGCTTAGTGGGTGATGCCCTTTTCTCTACCCTGCAACCTCGCTCCCACAGAAGAGACGTTGCGAGCCTATCCTTGTTTTATCGTTATTTCCATGGCAGGTGCTCGTCTGAACTCCAATCTCTGGTCCCCCCTCGCCAATCTTTCACGAAAAACACCCGTCTAGCTGAATCCACTGTGAAAAATTTCCCCCACTCTATATCTGTGCCTAAATCAAAACGCGGATTCCATGAACAAAGCTTCTTTCTTAGAACTGCACGCCTGTGGAACTCTATTCCGTCTGCCTGCTTCCCTCCAGACTGCAACTTGGATGTATTCAAGTCCAATGTTAACAAATTCCTAATGAACCGCCCCCTTAATTAAACACTTCATCAAATCTCCACACTAACGTAATGTACTTGAAATGACCCTTATCCCTGAGTGGCTTCCGGGCCTTGATAAGTGGTGATCACTGTGTAAAAAAAAAAAAAAAAAAAGCTTGATCTTTAGGACAACAAATATCGAAAAATTGGCCAAAAACATTAATTTCTTCACCCTCAACTGGGCAGTTTCCTACAAGGAGGGGTCGGTTTTTGTGTTGCCATTTTTGCAAGTCTTCATGTCGGTTTGATTGACTATGCTTAATTTCAACGTTCTGAACTTCCAGTTGGGCAATGGAGACATCGGCTAAAATGTCACTTTTTATTTTTAATCTTTTTCTTCCTCGCATTACGGATTCGAGCCTGCCTAGCACCAATTTTTTTTTTTAATACCTCTGCCTACTTTTGTTTTGACCCCTCCTCTCTACTACCACTTTTTACCCCCCCCCCCCCTCCGGGATTCCTTACTACACCACATACACACACCTGGGCAATGGGCACCCCCGCTACTGTTGTTTTGATTTCCACTCCCCACTTCCACCCCGGGGTTCCTTACTATACCACCTAAATATTTGGGCAAAGCTGGGCAAAGCCAGGCACCCCCACTAGTATATTATAAATTGAAAAAATACAAAATGTATGACAGTCATTAAATTCAACAGCGAAAAAATACTTTGTGAAAAAATGTGTCAGAAACTTATTTAAAAAATCTCTTCATCAGCGCATAGTAACGGAAGCTAAAACTCATAATTTCCTTACAGGTCCAGTTAGACAGTGGAGGTAATTACCCGATTACAAGCCATATCAAGTCTCAATTTGCTGCAGTGATAATGTTTCTCTATAAAAAATTTTTTTTTAATAAGCAGCTAAATTTAGCTATTTTTTGATTAGCAAACAGCTCTTTTTAGTGGAAATTGATTTGTTTTTCTGCAACATCTGGTTCAACTCTGATAATCTCCCATTGATTCTTTTTGCAGCAAATCGACACCTGGTGACATCTGATCTTAACTAAAAAAAAAAATATGCCGATATCATATTAGGCAAACATGATCTGGAGGTTGAGTATACAGGGTGTCCCAAAATAAATCATTTCTTTATAAATTTAAATTAGTATAAAATTAGATAGTTAATTTTGGGACACCCTGTATAGTAGACACAATATGTACGGCATAATCACGCTGACACACTGGTCCTTGCTAGTTCACCGAAATTAAAGAACATCGAGCCTGGCCAGTACCAGATGGGTGACCATTTGGAAAGGCAAGGTTCTGTATGTACTGCGAGGTAAGATACCAAGTTGGGAAACTGGCGTGGTCTATCCTTTTTCGAGGGTAGATGGGCCTTTCTTAAGCCGTGGTAGGCAACCTATCTAGTGATGACCCTAACAAAGCATCAAGTATTCAACTATGGACAAGATTTGGATTACACTACAAACTCATGTAGTGAGTTCAATCTCGGCTGCGGTTGCATGTTATGTTACGTTTTTACGTACAGTAGAAATGCAACACTTTTTGTAGTGATAGTTTTTTTAATTTTGCAAATGATGCTTATCGACTTTTGCATTGGAACTCTTTATGCATTCAAAGGTTACTATTATGAAGAACTTTCCTTATTCTCCCTAGACGATAGTATCTGCAATTTGTGAAGGGACGTCGTCGCTATCTTTATTTTGATCAGCTTTTAAAAAATTCCCTCTACAAAACATAGAAAGACACACATATTGTATGCTTATAATATATACTAGAAGACCGCTCGGCGTTGCCCGGTCCTAAAACACGCATATTTTAATTCATATAGAAACCGAGGCATGTGCATGCGAGTATTATCTTCACTTTTGTAAATAAAATAACATACTCGAGCTGAGATCGAAACCAAGACCTATAGCCACTGAGTCAAGAATGCTAGCCATTACACCAGTTTGACACAGCATTTACAAAATGTTTTCAAAAATCTTATTTTTAAAATGAACCTTTCATGTTTCACGACCACACATGCTCAGTTGTGAAACAGTTAATAATCAGACAGTTAACAAACAGTTAATAATCAGACGACTCCCACGTAACAATTTGCTAATTTTGAACCCTTAGCATTCCTTTTTCCTGGACGAAAACCGATTAAAAAGTTTTCTACATACCTGAATTACCTATATACCAAATTTTAAATCTTTAGATAAAAAAATTCGTTGAGTATATAGGTTGAGAAGTGTCCTCACACACATACATATTCTCACTTTTATAGATATATAGATTAATGACAGTCTGTTTTGAAATCTATCTTAGAATTTACGCAGATACCGGCTGACCTGTATGAGAGTGCACATAAATGCGTGTTTTTCACCTTTTTTTTTTCAACTTTTTTTAAAAGATTTTTTTCCGACGTTTATAATAGATTACAGACTTAA
This sequence comes from Euprymna scolopes, assembly GCF_053919585.1. Classification (NCBI taxonomy): domain Eukaryota; kingdom Metazoa; phylum Mollusca; class Cephalopoda; order Sepiida; family Sepiolidae; genus Euprymna; species Euprymna scolopes. The sequence continues at coordinate 157,287,846 of NC_136485.1, read as the reverse complement.
ATATCATATTAACAGAAAAAAAAAACAAAACAAATTAATGACTTTTAAGAAGGTTCACTTTCTTGTTATAACGTTTTTATCACGTGACACGTCGGTAAAGAAATGGACAGTAAGTCAGGTAGCAATGAAATAGAACGTTATAATGAGAAAGTGAACCCTCTTAAAAATTATTAAATTTTTTTTTTTTTTCAAAAATTTTTTCTACTATTATGATACTTAAGTCTGTAATCTATGGTATTCATTGAAAAAAAGTTAAAGGTGTAAAACACGCACTTTTAGTGGGTGGACACTGTCGTACAGGTCCACCATTGATATATATATATATATATATATATATATATATATATATATATATATATAGAGAGAGAGAGAGAGAGAGCGCGATGTTATATATTATTTTGAAACGCATTTTCTGCTCTATCGAATTGTGTTATTTGTTACCTTCTCAATCTCTTCATTTATTTTTTTGCAAGTTTTTTGACAATATCAACAAAATTAAAATCTGCAAGATTTTCTTGTTCTAGTTCAAACTAGGCTGAAAAGCTGCCGAGACAGCTCATGATATCAATGATGCGTTTGGCCTTGGAACCACTAATGAATGTGTGGCACAATGGTGGTCCAAGAAATTTTGCAATGGTGACAAGCGCCTCGAAGATGAAGATGGTCCCAGCTGGCCGACTGCGGTTGATAATGAACATTTGAAAACCAATCCTCGCAAAACCACACAAGAAGTTGCTGTTGAATTCAAGGTCGACCACTCAACAGTCGTTCGCTATTTAAAGCAAAGAGGGTAGTCAAAAAAGTTGGATAAATTGATGCCGTATGAATTGAATGATAATCAAAAATTTGACGACAACCGGCGATGTTCAGAACAGTAGTTGGATGCTGGAGAAGCTCCACAACACTTCCCGAAACCAAAATTGCACCAAAAAAGGTTATGGTGACTGTTTGGTGGTCTGTGGCCGGTTTCATCCATTACAGCTTCTTGAATCCAGGCGAAACACTTACGGCAGAGAAGTACTGCTGACAAATTGATGAAATGCACCAGAAGCTCCAATGTATGTGCCTCAGATTGGTTAATATGAAGAGATCAATTCTCCTCCATGACAACGCTTACCCACATGTTGCAGAAACTGAACGAATTGGGCTATGAGACTCTGGCTCATCCGCCATATTCACTGGACCTCTCGTCCACCGATTATCACTTTTTCAAGCATCTCGACAACTTCCTGTGTGAAAAATGCTTCCAAAGCCAAAATGATACTGAATCGGCCTTCAATCACTTCATCGCTTCCAAAACTCTAGATTTCTATGCTACTGGAGTAAATAAACTTGTTTCTCGTTGGCAAAAATGTGTCGATTCTAATGGTTCTTATTTCGATTAATAAAGTTTATTATAAAAGGAGTTATAATCATTTAAAGTTGAACGTCAAAAAACGACATTATTTTTGCACCAACCTAATACCAATAGCATATTAATATTAAATTCTCAATGCTAGATAAAATATCGTTGAGAAATATGATCCAGTTTTATTTACGGAAAGAGATCAGACCTCTGTTGTAATAACTTCAGTTATATGAAATATTTCTGTCAATCAATTTATTACCTGATCCAAATGTCTTCTTACTATTCAACCCAGTATTGATGTATACTTTAAAAATAAAGTACTTATCTTGACACCAAAGAACACAAGAACTATTTTCTAATACATTGTACATGCGTTGTTATAGGCGCAGTTTTATAGGATGGATTACATTTAAAGTTTCAAAAACATCTATTTTCATCCAGGTTTTCTTTTCTCAGCTGGATCTCTTCCCCAAGGAATTATCGTCTGAAGATCCAACGTTCTTTGTTCTGGCAACCTATCTAATGCAACAGAAAAACGTAGATGCTAGCAGGTATTTGATCTCTATTATGGATACCCTACTAAACTACAGAATAAATGAAACTGTTTTCTTCTTTCTATTCAACAACAATTATTACTACTACTACTACTACTACTACTACTACTACTCTGGATTGTAATCTAATTTATAAAACTCACTATGTCTGTCTGTCTGTCTCCATATTTTCAAACTCTATCTCTTTCGAAACTAAAAGTTGCGGAGTGGCACCAGGGTCCTCAAATGATTGGATTTTTTATGGACCGTTCTTTTATGGATCTTTAGCCGGTTAAAATAGTTTTTAAGGGATAAAAAATGGGTAAAAGTTGAAAAAAATCGTTATACATTTTGTACATTCATCTTAGTTTATTTTTAATCAGTTCATATGCGTGTCACGTGGGTATAGTAATAACGTCACCAGCTTTGAATGCTACAGTTTTGCTTTCACTTTCGATTCTAGCTGACGGTATCCAAATACTTTTTTTTTTTTACATTTGAAATCACAACTGCATAATAATATATACGAAATCTAGACTAATTAAAATATCATATCTATGCGTATTTTATGCCCGAGCAAAGTCGGGTACAACCCGCTAGTATTTAATAATTTTAGGAAATCATATAAAAAGATTACTGATATAATAGTTAAGGTTGCGTTTTCTGTAATATAAGCGTTGTTTAAATTTTAAAATGAAATACATATATTATTTTTACATCTATAAAAGTGAGAATTGTGTGTGTATATATATTGAAAGTGATGGTTGTGTAGTTCCAACGAGAGAAAAAATATATATTTAAAAAAGTGTAGCCATCAGAATGTCTGAGACCACATCACTCTGAAAAACACATTTAGTATCAGCACATGTAAAAATAACATTTCAACCTACCATTAGAAAAAAAACCTTTTCACGAAAATATCTGAAGAAAGTGAACCAAAGCTTGAAACGCGTTATAAAAATATTTTAAAATAAAAATATGATAAAAGGCTAAAAAACCCACAATTGTTGATGGCTACACTCTTTTAAATATATATATATATATATATATATATATATATATATATATTAGTGATGGGACGATTCCAATATTTTTCCTGATACTGATGCAATTACCGATTCTTTATAAATTTCTAAATATGTAACAATATAGTTGTATTTTTTTTTCTGATTACCATAAAAACACACATAGTAAATGTGCAAATATTTTCCTAAATGCAAAATATACTTGTAGGGAATGATCTATCGATTTTAGCTTCACTGGCGATTTAAAATCAATAAATATCTATTATTTTATTATTATTACCGGCAATGGAAGATTTTGCTTTAAACAAAATCAAATAAAAAAAGACAATTAAAAGAATCGTTTTGGCATTGAAAAATCGGTACAAATTTTTCTGATTCTGATACCGATTCCGATACCTTCAAATATTCTGATTTTTCTGATTCCGATTAATCGTCCCATCACTTTATATATATATATATATATATATATATGCACACACATACACCCACCCACACGGTAGCGTCCAAAACTAAGGGACATAATTTAAAAAAACTAATATTTGTTAGAAATAACAACTGTGAAAAGCTGGAATTTTGACAACTGGTAGTCGTTATCATTCACAATAACATGCTAAAATTTGAATCATTTGCAAAGGATAGAAAAAGAATTATGTAAGAAAAAAAATATAACCAAATGTAAAAACAATGATATTTATTTTAAAAGGGTTACAATGAACAAACTTTATTTTACAGTGGTAAATTAACAAACTTTTTTACAGTGGTAAATAAACAAAGTGTATTTTACAGTTGTAAATTAACAAACTATATTTTATAGGGGTAAATTAAAATCTTTATTTAATAATGGTAAATTAACAAACTTTATTTTACACTTGTATATATAAACAAACTTTATTTTACAATGGCAAATTAAATCATTATTTTACATTAGTAAATAATTAAACTTTATTTTACAGTGGTAAATTGGCAAACCACATTTTACAGTCAAAAATTAACAAACTTTATTTTACAGCAGTAAATTTGCAAACTTTATTTTACACTGGTAAATTAAATAACTATTTCACAGCGGTAAATTAACGTACATTTTTTAACAGTGGTAAATTAATAAACTTTTTTTTTACACTGGTAAATTAACAAACTGTGTTATACAGTGAAAACTTAACAAAGTTTATTTTACAGCAGTAATAAAAACATTATTTTACAATGGTAAATTAACAAACTTTATTTTACATTAGTAAATAAACAAACTTCATTTTACAGTGGCAAACTAACAAACTTTATATTACAGTGGTAAACTAACAAACTTTATATTACAGTGGTAAACTAACAAACTTTATTTTACAGTCATAAATTAACAAACTTTATTTTACAGCAGTAAATTAACAAACTTTATTTTACAGCAGTAAATTAACAGACTTTATTTTACAGCAGTAAATTAACAAATTTTATTTTATAGTTGTAAATTAACACACTTTATTTTACACTGGGAGAGAACTTGAATGCCTACTAGACACTGTCCTCGAGTGTTTAAGGTCTCTCTGTACAGGGGTTTGCCAGAACAACCTGGCATGAGGATACTTTTTCCATAGAAGTAAACCCTGACCAAATATTCAAAATCACATAGTATTCGCTGCCCAAATAAGATCTCCTCACTATGGCTAACCCACATTAGCTTTTACGAGCACCTTCTCCAAGTGATGTTACCTCAAGTAACTGCACGAAGCTGGATACTCCACCAGACTAGATAAATTCTTGTCTTGGAATCCAGTAAGACCAAGAAACCAAAATGAAAGATATACTAGAACGTATGAAAATGGTTAATTGGGGAGAAGAAAATTATGTTCTCAATTTCTTTACTAACTCAGTGTTTGAGAGATAAAGAACTTTAATGGAACATTCGAATATCTATGTATCTCATATAGATTTTAAGTGTTAGCCCCAGGTCGTGGGCCCCTTGATTTCTGAGAACTTCGAATGAAGTAAAATGAAACAAAAAAAGTAAATCAACAAATATATTTTACACTAGTAAATTAATAAACTGAGTAGAATTGCGAACATGCTGAAAAAGAGAATTTTTTTTTGAAATATTATAGAATTGGATATTACTTTTCTATATAAATTTTACTTAAATTTATACCATAATTTTTTTCTTTTTAGTATTTTTTACTCTTTTTAAATGTTTTTTCTTTAAAAAGTTTGGGCATTGCAGGTAGGGCTTATACATGTGCTCTTCAGATAGTTTCTGTTGTTTCGGATTCATTTGTGCATCACCTCTAGTGTTGCTTGGACATGGGGGCAAAGGCATGACCAGTGCACATGCAGTAAAGGGAACGAGTGTTTCCAAATCCCACAAAAAATTGTTTTAATCTTATGTAATGAATTCTATACTTCACAAAAATTGTTGAGCCAAAAACAACTAATTATATAGCTTGTACACTGTATTGGGGTTGTAAAAATGAAAAATATTTTTTTAAAATGGTTTGTAGAAAGCGATCCTCTCCACCTCAGAAAATTGCTACTCTTGTCAAAAAAGACAAAACAATTGGTTGCACATTTTTTCTACATTAACTTTTCAGAAATTGGTAATGGCCAAGAAATGGGTGATCATTTTACATTAAATTTATATAGGAAAGCGATCATCAGCTGGAAAATCTAAAATATTGACTTCAAAAGAAAAAAATGGAAATATCTAGGGGTATATTCGGTAAGTGTACACTGAAAAAAAAGTGGTCAAATATGTGATGATCATTAAGTGGTTTACATTAAATTTGTATCAGAAATTAAAAGCTTAAAATAAAAAATGCATGAATTATGATTGATGATGGCAACCTTCTGTCTTGTGAGACAATGTCTTTCTGCATCTGATGTACTGCAGCATCTGCTTTGGCTATACAGTCGAAGCTATACAGTTGATGCTTCTTCATATGTAGGGCTAGGTGGATTATAAGGAAACCTAGGTTTGCCCAGTTACCAGGGTTCCCCTCTCAGAGTAGTAGACAAAGTCCAGCAGAAAGGCAAGCCAATATGGTTGGAGCCAGCACAGCTGCAGGAGTTGCTGGAAAGATGCTGCAGTGCTTCACCGTCAGCCTATCGGAACTACAAACCAGATTTTTTTCAGGGTTGCTCCCTTAGCCTTTGCTTTCCGAAAACAGTGAAGCTATTTGCCCATAACTTGTGGGTTGTTTCATTGTTTTTTATAAAGAAGTAACCACTTATCAAGATCCGAAGGCCACTCGAGGATAAGGGTTAAAGAGTGTATGGTGGACAATATCGTAGCAATCATTATTTGTGGACATTTGGTAAATTGAATTACTTAAGGGGGCGGCTCGATGCGCACACAAATGAACAAAAAACAAAAACATAGCATGTTTAGCAAGACAATATAAACTGCATCCTTAAAGAAAAGTTCAAACAAAGGATCTATTTAATAAATGCCAAGTTTTCGTGGCGATGATGATAATGATGATACACACAAATTTATTTATACATAAGTAAAAACAACAACGCAACATGTGCAGCAAAACAACATCCACTCCATCCATTATGACTAAATTGTCAACAAAACTATTGTGTACAGGGTGAAATGATAAAATTGTCGCTCTAGAAAAGACGACATGATTCCATTTCCGTTTGATGAAAACCGTTTTTGTTTTCGTTACAGACCATCTACGAGTTGGCTAGTTGTGTACAAGTCCCAAAAGCGAAAGGAGCCTCCTATCATGTCTGTAAATGATACAATGTTTAATGAGCGAGATCGGAGATGCGCCGCTGTACAACTCATGCTGTCTACTGATCCAAGTTATGACAACAGGACCATTGCTAGCACCTTCAAAATGCAAATACGGGTGGTTCAATACTTGAGGGTACAGCTCAATGAGGTTTCCAACCACTGTTATGGTCTTTGGTGTGATTTCAAGTGAGGGCCACATCATGCCACCTCACATCCTCGAAGTTGGCTTGAAAGTCAACACCAATGTGTATCTGGATGTGCTGAAGAGCGTAGTGATCCCTGGTGCAATCATGTGGCCGCTGGCAAATCCAGGATGTGGCAGCAGGACTCAGCACCGACCTACAAGTCCAAAGAGACCCAGCTTTGGCTTCAGAATGATTGCTATGACTTTGTACCCTTCTCATACTACCCCCCCATCGTCCTCCTTCCCTGATCTGAAACCGCAGGACTATTTCATTTGGTCATACACCGAGAACATCGCCAACATGACCTCCCACAACACCAAAGCCAGAGTATTCATCAAGCTCACACCAGCGCTTGTGAAAAAGGCATGCTCACAGTTCCGGACCTGTATTGAGACGGTGATTGAGGCTGAAGGTGGCTACATGGAATAGATGTCAGCTCTACTACATAATCAAGCTATCTGAATTGATTTTTTTCAATAAAAGTTTTAAAATAATACTGTAGTGTTGTTTTCTTTAAGACGACAACTTTATCGTTCCACTCTGGACCATACGGTTATGCACCAATATCTCTCAGAGGAAAGTGTTGAGTTATTTCCTTGTTAAATTGGCAGTTTAGAGAAGATGAAAGATAGATGATGTTGCAAGGGAAGTAATGAAAATGCATATCTTCTTCGTGGAAGCCATTTTGAAGGCAGAAGGCATGACCAATGAGGGTATTGAAACAAGCACATATTCGGTTTATATAAGTTGAGCTTCCTAGTACAAATATAAATCGATTTCACTTGCATATGGAAAAGGAGTTTGTACTGAGCAGTCGGTAAATTTGATGTCCCCAAGCAATCTTATATTTACTAATCTAAATGAATTCCGTTTGTCAGAAAATTGATATTGACGTTTTGAATTAAATTCCATAGATTCATGGTTTGTACAATAAAAGACCAGGACATTTAAAGATAAATAAGTAGGGTAATGGATAATAATGGAGACTATGGAATCAGCTAATCTAATTCTAGTTTCAAATTATTTATATTTATTAATAATAAGTCACTACCCATCAAGGTTAAAAGACACTTAAGGATAAAGGTTAATAAAAGGGAGAGATTATTAGTTAAATGATGAAGAATATTATAAGAGGATTGAAAATAATAAATGTTTGATTAGTTGTTAAATTTTACTTTAATAACATCAATGTTTGGTGCATTTTAGGCAGAGAAGTCAGTACCTTCAAACAGTCTTATCTGCTAATACCAGGAAATTATGAATGTAATGGATTAAATTGATAATTAAATTTCGTTTCTGAATTTTTTAGATGAGGATTGGTTATTTGTATTATTTGGATTCTTCGGACTACTGTTCTCATCTTGAGTGTCATTTTCACAACGTTTTGATTGATGTAACCACCGAGCTTCTCCAAGTTTATCTTGTCGAACTCGGGAATGTTTTTATCAAACTCGGGAATTTGGATTGAATTTCGAACAAAATCCTCTCGTTTATTTATTTTATAGCATGCTCTAATTCCATAGAGGTCCTAAGTAATTCTCAATTGTATTTTTTGGTCATCTACACTTAGAATTGAACCTTCAGCTATCAGGAGAATAGCACTTTTACAATTGATTGTTCCAAGTACTCTAACTACTGTGCCACGGATCATGGCTGATGGAACCAGAGCATTCTACCCCTATTAGTTGAGTGATGAAGAATATTATGAGAGGATTGAAAATAATAAATGTTTAGTTAGTTGTTTCATTTTACTATAACAACATCAATGTTTGGAGAATTTTAGGTCAAGAAGTCAGTACCTTCAAACAGTCTTATAAGGAAATTATGAATGCAATGAATTAAATTGATAATTAAATTTAGTTTCTGAATTTTTGAGATGAGGATTGGTTATGCATATTATTTGGAATCTACTGTTCTCATCTTGAGTGTCATTTTCACAACGTTTTGATTGATGTAAACTCTAACCTTCTTCAGGTGTATCTTGTCTAACTCAGGAATGTTTCTATGAAACTCGGGAATTTGGATGGAATTTTGAATAAAATCCTTTATTTATTTCATTTTATAGCATGCTCTCGTTCCATAGTGGTTCTAAGTAATTTGCAACTGATGACTGATGAAACCAGAGCATGCTACCCCTGTGAAGTAAATAAAAGGTTTCGCTTGAAATTCCATCCAAATTCCTGAGTTTGACAAAAACATTTCTGAAGAAGGTTAGAGGTTTCGCCGACCGAAACGGGAAAATGATGATCAAGATGAGAACAGTTGTCCGAAGAATCCAAATTGAAAATTAATATTGAAAGCTTAATAAGGACGGCTTATGCTGGATTTGCATCTTCCAGCATGTTCTACAGATTGGAAATTCTTGGAAAGAACTTTTCATAAAAGTCTTATTTGATATTAGGCACAACGGAAGAAAGTTTTTCCCAATTTGGGTAGTCATCTTATCTGTGATAACATTTACATAAATGTACATCACTGTCAATTGGAGGTAAAATAGCATTTTCTGTTCAAAGAATCGTAGCTTAAGTACCCGTCTATGTTGAGTTTCTCAACTTTTAAATTTTATAGCTAAAATGAAAAGTGAAGATTACATATTTGCATATTTTTCACCTACTTTTTTATTTAAAAAAATATTTAGGTTCATGATAATGATTGACATCGGCTAGGAAAAATTGAACACTATATCAAAATTTCAAATAAAATTAGTGTGTGATTCAAACCCATGATGGCACAGAATATTGGAACTAAAATCATCACCTCCATTCAGTTTCAAAAGACAGTGGCTACCCCTATAAGGGTAGCTGTGCATGTAATTGTGAAGCAAGGGTTGCACAATCCCAACCACACCTCTCCTGAATTGGTATTGCTTGAGTTTACTGGAAAGGAGTCCCGGACGACTTGAAACAGTGCAGTGAAATGCAGAGAGCACATACAGCACTTGGAATTTCCAAATAACGTTTCTTAATTTTGGTGATCTAACGTGAACCAGTGTGTCAAAGTGAAGTTGGCATTTTATCGACAAAAATATTTTTTCGTTTTAACCAACTTCAAAAAGTCCAGTCTAGGAGTTTTTGATTTCTCCACATGAAGTTAAAATAGTTGAATGTTTAAAATGAATAAAGAAACGTAAGTTGAAAATAGCAAATATTTATTCAAGTAGAAATAGAAGTGAAAATTTACCAACTATTTTTTATCGAATTTTTCATTGAAAAAATGTTTTCTCTTCATAGTAAACAATACGTTAAAGTAGTTGCTAAAAACGGAATGCTAAAAATGTCCAAATATTTGTTTCTAAAGTTATTTTTACACACTCTTAACTTTGAATTATGAGTCTTAACACAGGTTCAGGAACATCTGACAACGAAGGTGTTGATACCAAATCTGTGGTTATTCTGCTTCTTAAATCAACCGTTTTCTGTAACACCACAGCACACATACACATAACTTTGCTATATATATATATATATATATATATATATATATATATATATATATATATATATATATATATATATAATAGTAGCGTGTGTCTGTGTCTGTGTACAACTTTTCTACAGTCCACACCATTGGACCAATCATGACCAAACCTGACGTAATGATGTTCCCTCACCTAGGGACGGTGCACACCATTTTTCAAGGTTAAGGTCACAGCAAATCAATTAATTGTCTTAAAACTAATATATGTACTAGCAAAGTCCCGACCTTAACTTTTGAATATGAACGTCCCCATCTTTGACTTTCTTTGTGCACCATTCTTAGATATCATGATGATGGTCCACTATCTAAGAATGGTGCACACCATTGTCAAAGATGGGGACTTTCATGTTCAAAAGTTAAGGTCGGGATTTTGCTAGTACATATATTAGTGTTAAGACAATTAATTGAAATCGGAATTAGGAATCGAAAAAACCGAAAATTTTGGGGGTATCAAAATTGACATTGTAATTGAAAAATGTTGTGTCCATTTTCCGATGCCCAAAATGATTCTTTATCATTTTTATTTCTTTGTTTTTGTTTTAAACTTACTTTTCCACAATTTGTATTAATGATGAAATGATAAATATCTATTGATTTTGTTACATGATAAGGGCTGTTAATAAAAAGAGAATTAGTTAAATGAAAATGATATCAGATAAAACGGGGATCGAATCCTGTAGATAAGTTTTAAAGAACAATAGGTTTTTAATGGAATGTCTACTTAAATTGTTAATTCTTTTAAAATATTTTATAAATAAAATTTGGCTGGAAAAATCTATTTACATTCTTAGAAAGAATGCATAATAAAAATATCGGTTAGAGAATTAACAACTAAGTTAAATTCCTTTGTAAAACAAAGAGAATGGGAAGTTTCCTGGTCGTCAGAAATGGTTCCAAAACGTGCAAATCGCGCATGTTTGAAATATGTGAGTAACAATGCATGCTTAAACACGGAGGCATGCCATGTGTCTAATATGCACGTGTTGGTCATGCAATGACGTCATGTGTCTCAATATAGTCAATCAAAAAAACGGGGGCGCAGTCAGTCAGGGGAGAAGAGAGGAGCCAGAGAAAGAGAATCTTGGAAGCGGAGGTTAGAAGAAGAATCATGTCAGACTTGAATTCCTTAATGCAAAGCCATTGACCGGTCGAAATGGAATAAACAAACAACTTCATCTTTTTGTATCTGCGTCTTCGTGTTATGTATTCAACAGAAAAGGTCCATTTATATTATAAGAACTTGTGCAAATCATTATATCAAAAAAAGATAAGAAATATATGTGTCAATGTTTATAGAAACACTCCCATTCACAGAACTGTCAAATGTAAATGGTAAACGCACTATCTCTCGATCTATCTATCAATATATCATAAATCTCCTCTCATTGAATTAAATGATCGGCTCAGCCTGTATTAGCCTGTACCCTGTCTCTTTATATATAAGACTGTATCTATCTCATAATATGTCTCCTTATATATATAGAACTGTCTCTCTCTTTATATATACGCGATATATCTGCACACAACATGAACCTCAAAGACTCTCTTACTAACAAGAACACTTAATAAGACAGTATGCAACAATTTTAAACTACCAGTAAAACTAAAATCAATAAGTAACACCCATAAGTATATTATTAAATTTGCAAAAATATATGCACATTTTACATGGGGTTTTGTTGCAATCCAACTCCTCCCATTTCAACAAAAACAATTCTATGATTAAAAATTCAAATAGAATTGAAATCGGTAATTGAATTAGAATTGAAAAAATATTGGAATCATCACATCACTAATATATATTTTTTATTTTATTTTATATATATATATACATACATATTTATATATACATATATATACATATTTTTTATTTTATATACATATATATATATACATATATATTTTTTATTTTATATACATATATGTATATGCATATATATATACATATATATTTTTTATTTTATATACATATACACATATATATATATATATATATATATATATATATATATACATATATACTAGCAGTTCAGCCCAGCTTTGCTCGGGCCTTCTATACTGTTCATAACTTTATGTGCATATATATATATATATATATATATATATATATATATATATATATATATATATATATATTAAAATTCGACTCATGTCCAGCTAAGCTACATCTAAAATTTCAAGTATTTAAATTGGCGGAGGAGTTTGATAAAGTCTGCAACTCTTTCAACTTTGATCTCTTGGCAGCTAAATTTTTGCCCCAAAACTAATTAAAAAGCTTGCTGCATGTCTGAATACCCTTTATGTAAAATTTCAAATGTTTAAACTCAAAATTGACTGAATATTTTTCTAAAGACCACAATCGTCAAATCTTTGGACCTTTGACCACTTGGCAGTCAAATTTACGGCCAAAAAACGATTAAAAAGCTTGCTCCATGTCTGAATACACTTTATGTAAAACTTAAAATATTTAGACCAAAAAATTGGCTGAGTAATTTGGTAGAAACCGCAGAAGTCAAATGTTCTTGAACTTTGATCCCTATTTTGACCCCTTTACATTTGTTTTGTGCTCAAATCAAATTAAAAAGTTTGATCAATGTCCAAGTAAACTACATCTAAAATTTCAAGTGTTTAGACCCAAAGTTGGCAGAGGGGGTTGGCAGAGTTTTCAAAGGTCAAATCGTTGAACTTTGACCCCTTGAAAGCCAAATTTCTGGCCAAAAACCGATTAGAAAGATTTTCCCAAATCTCAAGACCCCTGATGTGAAATCTCGAGTTAGCAGACTGAAAATTGACAGAGTAGGTTGGTAGGGAAATATACACACACACAGACAATTTCACTTGGATTATTACAAACACTTTCAATTACTACACACACATTTTGGAGTTTAATTTGAGTCTGCGTGCCAACAAAATTCTGGGTTCTTCTTATGGGAACATTGTCTCCTATTATCTTTTCGTATTGATCTCTCCATATCTTTTCATCTGGTTTTTTAATCCTTGACTTGTAATTTATTCTTTTTTATTTATTGAAAAAAATTTCCTCTATTTTATAAACTCTTTACACAAAAAAGTTGTTTTTTTTTTGCTTTTATGTAATGCTGTTTCAATTCATGCCAGTACTAGTAAACCTATAGCTTCGCAATAATATTCATTTGCTAATAGCTTTCCTCTGATGAGAAGATCGCATATCTTTGAAACTCTGTGGATTAAAGAAATTTCAATATAACTTTTATTTGAATATCCTGTCGAAAAATATCGATATAAAATATATTTTTACAGTATTAAATTTGTATTCATATTACACACACACACACACACACACACACACACATATATATATTCTGAAATAGAACAAAGTCATATATTACAACAAAAATATATTTTCAAATACTGTACTGGTATTATATTTTCTCCATTTCTTTCATCCAGAACAAGTCTTACAATAAAGACGAAATGTTGATGCACACAAAACTTGGTTTGTTTCTCTCTCTCTCTCTCTCTCTCTCTCTCTCTCTCTCTCTCTCTTTCGATGTTACTTTTTGTATTTAATATTTCTAAGATTATATTATTAAGATTTCGATACTTTTTTGTGACCAAGAGCGGAGGTCCGCTTGAAATATAAAAATAACAATAAAAATATTAAATACAAAAAGTAACATCGTTTTTCATACTTCAAAAAATCTTCATAACCTTTAAATCACTATCCTATAAGCATACGTGAACTTTTAACATATATATATATATATATATATATATATATATATATATATATATATATATATATATATATATATATATATATATATATATATATATAATGAGAAAGAGAGATGAGAAAAATATTGTGTTTTAGAATGAAATAACAAAAAAAAAAAGCATGGGATAATATGCCATAAGACAGAAAAATCAAACCAGATAACTTGTCAGAAGTAAACACTCACTATCCAACCTGTTTAAACAAAGCTTAGATGATTTATAAAAAGAATAAAAATGAATAAATCAGCAAAGGTACCAACAAAGAGAAAACATTAAAAACAAAATACTTAATGCACAGAACAAACCTAAATCAACTCAAATAAATGATGAGAAAAGAGAAAATAATGATAAAAAATAAATAAAGAGAAAGAGGAAAATTTAAAAAAAAAGGAATATTATGAAAATAAATTTCTGTTCAATTGTAACTCTAAGACATAAGAACACAAAAAATAATTGGGTACTCATCATTAGCGATTTAGATATTTATTTTTTAAAACTTTTCTATCGTTTTGCTTTTCAATAAAATTATTTTAGCAAAATAGTTGTTTTCGATGTCTCTATCTCCCCCTTTTCCCCTTTTTAATATGGGAACGGTCGATGTCGTAGCAGTGAGATATTTTATCAGTTATCCCAAGGACAACAACAAAATTTCCGATGAGATATCTCAACTGCTTCAGGACAAATACATTTTTGGTGAAATATTTCATTAGTTAGTTCAAATTGCTTAAACAAATACAACATCGAAGAAAAAGAAAATATCACCGGTTTTAAACGGTGAAAAACATGGTAATTTACCCCATCAAAATAAGCATTTTGCACTATATGTATCATCTATCGTACTGGTAGTCTCTTGTAGAACAGACTGACACAAAGGGAGGTGAGCGGAATCTCTGTTTAGTGTGTCGTTTGAAGCAGGCAAGTTTGACTTTCAGATTTCCAATTCATTGATTTGCAACTTCACACTCCAAATTAGTTCTCGCACAAAAGACAAAACTGTTTTCATATTAGTCATCGCATGAAAGAGCAGGACACAAAATGTTTTAAATAATAATAATACAATAACAATAACAAAGACTTTCGCTGGCGAGGACTACTATTGACCGTAACCAGTTATACAGTCCTTTTGAAATTTTCATCTCTATTTTTCTCGTTATGTACTGAATATTTGTTAATGAAACCGATATGAAATATGTTCCTTATTAAATTTTAAAGATTTTCTATTCTGAAAGAAGTTTAAAAAAATTTAATCTAAAAATGTTATTTTAAAGTTTTTGTTAAAAAAAAAATTCAGATTTTCTCATTATTCAGACCTGTATTACAAAGAGGGGTTTGCAATAATGAGTTGTGGTGTGAGGAGAAATACAAACTGAAACAGAGACAATATTCAGACCTGTAATAATACAAAGAGGAGTTTGCAAAAAATGAGTTGTGGTGTGAGGAGAAATACAAACTGAAATAGAGAGAAGGAGAGTTTTAAAATATAATCTTAAAAAGATAAGATACAAGTTAGAAAAGCATTTCATCCACGGTATGAAAATTGTTAAGAAAAATGCTTTTACTATAGGCTTTTAAAATAAAGGTAGAAGATTCAATTTGAAATTTATTTATCTTCAAAGTGCACTTTTATAAATTTTACAAAGTAAGGTATAAAAATTTAATTTAAATTGAATTAAAAAATTACCTTGGAGTTATTTTATGTAATGTACAGTTTGTTGCAATTTAAAAACATTATCTTTCATCTAGCAATTAATGATATAAATATAAAATTTTCAATGATTTTTTTTTTTAAAGTGCAACAGAATGTTCATTGCATAAAATAAATCCAAGGTAATTTTTTGATTCAATTTAAATTAAATTAACATTTTGTTTAACAATTTTCATGCCTTGGATGAAATGCTTTTTTAACTTGTAGCAAATTATTCTCCTCCAACTTAGCCTCATATAATTACTGTAAGTATAAATATATAGTGTTAATCCAGATTCTATATTATGTTAGCAACATTTGGAGAGTTTAATTTTATGACCTCTCAATCGTTTTCGGGTTATGTAATGTCGAATGCAGTCATTTTGATAAAGGCTTTAATGCTTCAAGTTTTTTTTATCTCTAATTTTTATTCATAGAGTTTAGTTTGGTTGTCTTGTAGACGAAAAATTGTTGGTTTTGTTTTACCACTTTTTTCTTTTTTTAATTATATTTTCACCCCAAACAAAGCACAGTGCCACTTTGATGTAGGGGGCTACTATCAAGGACAAAAGTTGCAGGGATACTATATAGGGAGTTGAGCAGCAAGATGTCTGTTCATATTACACTTGAACTTCTGCATGTGAGTACAGTTTGGGAAGCAGGAATCCGGAAGGGAATTCCAAAGTCTTGCAGTTCTGGGAAAGAAACTGTTAGAGTAGAAGGCTTTCTAACATCTAGGCGCCTCTACTGTGTAGGGGTGGAACTTTGCTGCTTGTTGGGTTGGTTGGGGGAAATTACGTCAAGAGGGTACAAGGGCTTGTAGTTCGTCGGTGCATCTGCCATTAAAATACTTGTAAAACAGGCAGAGAGATGCAACATTTTGTAGACTTTGCAGAACATGACTGATTTTGCAAACAGAATGTAAAAAAACAAAACATTAACATCAATGTTTGGTGTATTTTAGGTCCGGAAGCCAGTATCTTCAGACAGTCCTAGCGATTTTACAAGATGAGAACTGGCTACCAATCTGCATCTACAACAAACAGTTCTGGATTGTTCATTGTGACTTGTGTCAACTAGACACTAGGGCTATGACAGCAGCATATTCTTTTCATTGTTTGGACTCTCGAGTGTGTATCTGTTGATATCTTGTATACTTTTATATAGAGTGATGTGGTTCTCGGTTGATTAACCGTGTCTGTGTCGGATATATACTAAAAAGTCAAAACAATGAAAAGAATATGCTGTTGTCACAGCACTAGTAATCACAGATTGATTTAAGATTAGTAACAAGGATCAGGAGCTCTCAGCCTAATATTCACAGGCAATATGAACTGGAACAAATATATTGAGGACATTGCAAAGGCTGCTGCAAGGAAGGTGGGTTTCCTCTATCATGCTAGAAGACTACTTTCACTTGAAAGTATCCTGTACCTCTACAAGGCTACCATTCGCCCATGTATGGAGTATTGTTTCCACATTTAGACCAGTGCATCTACCACTAGTCTCTCCTTCTGGGATAGGGTCCAAAAAAAAGAGTTTTCAATCTAATAGGTCCAACTTTGTCTACTAAGCTCCAACCTCTGTCCCATCGCTGCAATGTTGCATCCCTGTGCCTGTTTTACAAATATTTTAATTGAATGTGCTCTGATGAACTTGTTGCGCTTGTGCCTCCTCGACATACATATCCCTGACAAACCCACTTAGCAACAAAATCACATCCCTTCACTGTTGAGATCCCTAAAGGCCAGAAAGCTTTCTACTTTAATAGTTTCTTCCCTGAAACAACCAGTCTTTGGAATTCCCTTCCTTCTACCTGCTTCCTGACTGTACTGATATGCAAAAATTTTAATTTAATGTAAACCAACATCTTGTTAATCTTTTCTAGGCATGGTACCAAATAGTAGTACCCTTATGTTCAAGTAGTGATATACCTTGTGAACGTGAGTGAAAAAAACCCCAAAAAGAACAAAATAAAACAGACAGAGATCAATGCATTAAAAACATTAGCAGAATAGATATGAATAATAAGTTCAATAAAGGTAATTCTTGTAACATTATGAGACTGAAAAGAAATAAGACAACAAAACAGTTATAGAAAATACATAATATTTAAAGGAATGCAATAGGGACTGAAGCTTGGTATATAGTGTTGAACCTATTAGGTTAGAAATTTGTTTTTGCACCATATCACAGAGAGAGAGAGAGAGAGAGAGAGAGAGAGAGAGTGGGAGTATACAGTTAAAGAAAATACAGAATTAATGTGTTGCCGGAGACAGGTTCTGGATTCACCATAGCGACTCTGTTATCACTACTCATAGTAGTGATAAATCACCATAAGCAACAGATATAATCCTCACAAATGTTTCTGGATGACCTATTATAGGCAGACTAATATCGTCATTAATTTCAACCTGTGTAAGTTTATAAAAGTTCTATTTATACTTTCTAAAAAATACCCTCATAGCTTCTGACAACACAGTCCAGCTCCTGGCTTTCTCATGCGGCTTAGCTACTAAACCCCTTGAAACTGTTTATACTAACTTGGAGAAGGGGCAAAGGCGGTCCACTGACGCCTTAAAACTAGTCACTTCAGGCAGGTGGGGTTCGTAAACTGGATGGTAGCTCACCTGGGAAAAGATACTTTGATTCAAAATCTTTGCTGCCTTGCGGGATTACCCCATCAGTAAATACCGACCAAAAATCCGGAGATGAAGTTCCTAAGATGGCCTGACTTTATATATTGTCATCACTGCCAACCCCTGTGATACAGTTAGGGCCAAACTGTATTGACTGTCTTTCCTTTGCATCCTCTGGCTTCGTGAAGAGTGGGGTACTGTTGAACAGGCAACAGCTATCCTCCTATACGATCCTGCCCAGACTATGTCGCTCCACTAAGCAAGAACTGCCACTCCCAAGTTAGACCGTACAGTCATTCCCGGCAGTGCAGATAGACACCAGAGCTACACCATCGTCTCCCAAGATGGATGGTTGCTGCCGCCAAGCATGACATTGATTTTTTTTTTCGATCAAACGTATAACACCGTCCATTGTACCTTATCAAGTAATCTTAAAGACTTATTTCGTACAAACAACATGAGAAAAATAATACAATTTAATTTCAACATTGCCAATTTTTTGGATTAACTAAATACATGTCCTGTACACCGTGTTAGATTATCATTAGAAAATTGAATAACTAATAATGTTAAATTAAGTTTAAATAAATTTGCGAATATAAATAATTCAACACAGAACTATTATCAATTCAATGTTTAATAATAGCAGCAATATTTAAAAAGATTTTTTTTTTTTACATAGAGGTCACCACTTATCAAGGCCCAGAAACTACTCGGGGATAAGGGTTATTGCGTGTACAGTAATCAATGGGATAATATCGAAGTAATTGTTAATATTGGAGATTTGATAAAGTGTCTTACTTAAGGGGGCGGTTCATCTGGAAGTTGTTTGTGTTGGACTTAGAGACATCCAAGTTGTAGTCAGGTGGGAAACAGGCAAACGGATGAGAGTTCCACTGGCGTGCATTTCTAAGAAAGAAGCTTTGTTCATGGAATCTACGTTTTGATTTAGGCACAGATAAAGAGTGGGGAAATTATTGACAGTGATTTCAGCTAGATGGATGTTTTTCATGAAAGATTGGCGAGAGGAGACCAGAGATTGGAGCTCAGACGAGCACTTGCCATGAAAGTAATGATAAAACAAAGACAGGCTCGCAACATCTCTTCTGTGGGAGAGAGGTTGCAGGGAAGAGAAAAGGGCATCCCCCACTAAGCCACAAAGTCTATTTTGTACTCTGTCAAGGCAGGATAGGCTGTTTTTAGCAGCTCCTTCTCAGATGTGGCAGCAGTACTTCATCCTTGGATGTACTTTGCTTTTATACAGATAGAGAATTGTATCATTAGTGAGATATCTTCTGGAGTGGTCGAAGAATCTCACCATTAAATTTATCTTCTCTTCTCTTCTCTATCTCTATATAAATAAAATGAACTAATTTTTCCCCTCCGACTTTGACCTTAATAGGATTAAAAATCATAACATTACATGTAAATGTAATGCATACAAACTGTAGCACATTATCTGAGGTGTGCTATAGGCCTATTACCTCTACAGTTCCTCGACAGTGGTACATTCCTATATTTTTTCCGGTGATAGTCCACTGCCAAAATCGATTAGATTCAATGGAAGTTGCAACATCTTTTCTTTCTATTAGATTTCTCCTTTCCCTGCTTCCCATTTACACCGCAGCGGATGCGTTTACAAGGAACAGTACGAGGAAACACTGGTTTGGAATCGTACAAGGTAATTTATGCCGTTTTTTTTTTTTTTTTTAAATCTTTTTCCCCTGATTTATGCTTTCTGTTTTTCCCATAATAAAATAAAAATTAAAAATTTTTTTAAAAAACGTGAAATCACAATTATTATTATTGTTTTCTTTTTGCTTTTTTTTTAGTTTATGTAAGGCGCAATCTGCGGGACTAACCGGTCTTTACTTCCGGTTTTAACGACTAACTGTGAAATCTAACCTTTATTTATTATTGCTTTCAACTCAACATTTATTTTTACACAAAGAATTCATTCTTTACGATTTATTATTACAACGCAATGATATCGTGAATTCACTTGCATTACTCTTAAATTAAAATTAAAACAAAAAAATTCATTTAGAATTCGAGAAAACAAAAACATTCATTTAGAATTCGAGAAAACAAAAACATTCATTTAGAATTCGAGTGTGATGCGAGACTACTGAAACTAAACCAAAACAAACTTCACTTCGGAATTGATATTTGACCTAATTCACTTTTTCGGGATTTTTCAAACACCCGGGCACTGTCAGACCGTTCGTATTGCATCACATACATTTTTTAATTGTTTTTTTTTTTTTCCACAATTTTTTTTATAGTTCTAACATTGTTTGTTTTTATAATATTTAAACAGGGTTATTATTTCGCTTTGTTTTCATTTTACCCCCCCCCATCCAACCACACATGCCTCTAAAAACACAGGCAACGCTGGGTACCCCCTGCTAGTTCTTATATATTTTAATAATTTAACTTGAATTCTGTTAAGTTTTGGTTTTCAATGAATGATTTGCATTAGAAAATAATGTTCTAATCCAGTAATAAACAAATGGTTGCTAATGAGACTGAAATCTATTTTGTACATTTTTACTTACAGAATAGGCATTCTAAAAAGACTTAGTAAATCAAATAAAAACAAACTGGCATTCATCCAAACATGATATATTGCTACTGGTGTTTAAGAGGCCACTGTGATAGAGACCAGATTTATAGGGGCAACTTGGTGGCGAGATAGACAGGAAATTGTTTGCTAACATTACATGTAACTTTGTGTATGTTGGAACAGTCAGGGAAACTGAGTAGAAAGGGAATTTTGAAGGCAAACAGTCCGAGGAAAGAAACTATCAGAGTAAAAGCCTTTCCGGCATCTAGAGACATTTACAGTGAAGGGGCAGATTTTGCTGCTAGTTCACGGGGTCAAAGCTATCTTTTTGTTAAGGTAGTACAAGTGCAGCAGTTTCATTTAAGCACATTCTGTAGAAAATAGGCACAGGAATATAACACTGGTGATGCATCAGCGGCTGGTGGTTAGCAGACAGTGCTGGACTTATTAGATTAGACCTCTTTGTTTTTCACACTGTCCAAGAAGGAGAGATTTATGATTGATGCACTAGCAAGATGCTCAAACAATGTTCTATGCACAGGGGAATAATGGCTTTGTAGAGATGGAGGATACTGACAGATTTATGAAATTTTCTAGTGAATAGGCTTCCTCCTTTGCAGCAGACTTGGCAACATCATCAAGGTTCATTGTTATTTTCTTTAAATTGAAATATACTAATATTTCGTTAAGTTACAAATACAACTGAATTATATTATTTCTTTACACAACTACTTAAAAATACTTCCACCAAAACGTTGTTTATGTATAAATACAAGACTTTTTAACCCATTAAAAATGGACAAAAGTTATAGACCGTTGACTTGGAATGAGTGCTTTATGCCAGATTGTTGGTTGATTATGATTAAATTTGTGCTTATGTTTGCATTAAATACTTATCTCTGCTTATCCATAACTGTGCATCGAATTGATATTATAACACTTGGTTCATTGCACCTTATCATAACAATGGTCAATACAAAATTTAAGTGAGATGTACTCAGTAGTTTCTAAGTGAAATGGACGAACAGATAGACTAAGCGAAATATAGTATAGATAAAAAAATAAAAATAACTTAAAAGTAATCCTGTACAAGCGTTTATTAAACTTCAGATTAAAAATCTTTATTCAAATTAAATATTACCACCTGCGTCATAAATAGTGTTCATGTAAAATTAAATTTAAAAGTTTGAAAATGAGAACGATATCATTAGAATTACAATTAAAAACGAGTTTAGCTATGAATCAGTCTTTTTTTAGTGAAAGAAGGCGATGATATGCACACACAAGTTCTCTTTATGTTTATTTGAAATAGATTAAAAAAAAACAAAACAAAAAAAAAACAGTAGTGGTATGAGTGAATGGATAGCACACACAGACGTGCCGAGATCAAATCCTGTCACTTCCATAGCACAGCTTTCATTTATGAATGTTCACAAACTTTGCGAAATTCTAATGATAAATACATGATTCTAGCAATAATTGGTTAAAAAAAGTTGTACCATGCTGATTCATACGAGTTTAGTTTTAGTTTAAAAAATCGTCTAAGCAAAA
The DNA here is from genome assembly GCF_053919585.1 of Euprymna scolopes. Classification (NCBI taxonomy): domain Eukaryota; kingdom Metazoa; phylum Mollusca; class Cephalopoda; order Sepiida; family Sepiolidae; genus Euprymna; species Euprymna scolopes. The sequence continues at coordinate 157,265,355 of NC_136485.1, read as the reverse complement.
ACTTCATATAAAATGAAAACAAAAATGAAAACAAAACAAGATCTATAGAAAATGTAATAATAAAAGGTGGAAGGCCAGACTGTAAACTCCAATTAACACCCTGTGAACTGGATATTAGTAAAACAGATGAAAGCAACACTGAGTTAATTGAAGAAATATTAGATTGAAATACTTTGAAGCTTAATCGATGTTATGACAGCAAGTGGTCTTGTTATGTAGTAACTAAATTATCACATTTGATCAAACAAGATTGATAATTAATTAATTAAGGGGAGAAAAATAATAGATTAATAAAAACTTATCTTGTATTTAACAAATCAACACAACTAACTTTTATCATCATCGTTCCTTCATCATATTCAGTTTAATGTCCAGTTTACATGCGGACATGTATTTGGCAACTTTTAGAGATTAACTTTCAAACTAACCTATCTCTGACCAGTCCTTTATTTATCCTGCTTTCTCTCAAGTCCATTCTTATCAATTTCTGACATATTTTCCTCACCATTTCCCCATGGTTTGACCTTGTTTCTCTAACTGTTCTACATCTATTAACTTAGGAATTTAAATCCACTATTTGAATATGACCATACCATTAAAGTCTCCTGTTCTACACACATCTATCATATAAATCTCACCTGTCCATTTAAATGTATGTATGTATGTATGTATGTATGTATGTCTCCCTAAAACCTTTGACACGGGCGACAGATTTTCACAAGATCGGTATCGTTTTTAAGCTCGACGCTTCAGGCAACAAATATCGAAAAATTGGTTTAAACATTAATTCCATCACCCTCAACTGGACACTTTTCTACAAGGAGGGGATCGCTTTTTTCGCCGATATTTTCGAAAGTCATCCCCTCTTCTCGATTGACTAGCCTTAATTTAAACATCTTTGCCACTTACGGTTTGGTGATGGACGCAACAGCAAAGACGTCACTTTTTTTTCACATTCTTTTCCTCCTTCGCGGCATGGGTTCGAGCCTGCCTGCTTACTACCACTATTTTTTTTTTCTCAACACACACCTCCAAACACCTGGGCAACGCCGGGCACCCAGGCTTGCTTGTAATAAAAGGCTTAATTATGGCTTTGTGTAACTAAATATTAATTTTGAATACTAATTCTCAAACTAGAAGTGATTCAAAACTATACTTTTTTTTTCTTACAAGGAAATCACCACTTATCAAGGCCCAGAGGCCACTCGAGGATAAGGGTAAAAGAGTGTACAGTGGTCAAAAGGACAATATCATAGTAATCCTTAGAAGTGTAAATTTGGTAAATTGGATTATTTAAGGGAACGACTCATCAAGAACTTGTTCACATTGGACTTGAAGACGGCTATATTGTAGTCAGCTGGAAAGCAGGTAAACGAAAGAGAGTTCCACAGGTGTGCAGTTCTAAGAAAGAAGCTTTATTCATGGAATCTACGTTTAGGTTTAAGCACAGATAAAGAGTGGAGGAAATTATTGATAGTGTTTTCAGCTAGATGAGTGTTTCTCATGAATGTTTGGCGAGGGGGAACAATAGATTGGAGCTAAGACTGTTGTGTAGTTATCTCTAATAAAGAGGACTGTGTGTGATCGTCTAAACGTTTTTCTATTGCATGATATGTTCATATGCTTTTGGGTGTGTGTGTGGTACATGTATTTTTCAACATACCTTCGCGCATCGCCGATGTTGGTCCATCTGGAATCATCTCGTCTTGAAGGGAGACTGGTACCTGTTTTGGATGAATATTCATTTCACTCCAAGACAAGGAATTAGTTTTATAGTTTATTTCACTTTTCAGATGTCTTGCAGAAGGATGGAAAGTGAAACTCTGGCTTGTGTGGTTGTGTTCTACACACGTCAGCGCCCCCCCCCCCCCCCCGAGTGAAGGTGAGGAGACAACGGTGAAGCTGTCTGTCCTCTTCTAAGTCTAAACCAAATCTCTACGATTCAGCTAACCTGATCATGTGACTCACACGCAATTCGGTCAACGTGTCTCAATATAATTTACACATTTCCCCCCCTCTCTCTCTCTCTCTCGTCATTCTATAACAAGACGAGCATTTGCTATGAACATAACGATAAAACAGAGAGGGCTTGCAACGTGTTTTCTGTGAGAAAGAGGTTGCAGGGAAGAGGCTACGAAGTCTATTCTGAACTCTGTAAAGGCAGGATACTTGACGCAAGTATATACTGGTTGTGTATCCCAGTCTCACTCAAAATTAGAATTCCTCTTTGGTAAATTCTTAATAAAAGGAAGATTTTGTAGTGGGTAGAAGAGTACAGAATTAGTGAATGATTCTACATTTTTGTAAAATCAAATTTTTAAGAAGAGGCCTAAAAGGCAGAGGAAGTTAGGAGTCAGTCAGGGAGAGAAGTCTGAGGGGAGTTGAGGACAGTTAGAGTCGAAAGAGTGAATTAGCCGAACGCTTTTGGAAGCGAACCAGAAAGGGAACAAGGCAATGTAATTCTGCAAGGCAATCGAATCCCTGTTCATCTCATCCAGTTGGAAGAATAAATATCATCATGTTACTTGTAAGTCTTCGTTCATCTTTTGTCTATCGTCTTTGTAAATGAACTTTGTGTAAAACCCTTCCAAAGTTAATGGCATCCCCTCATAAATAATGTATTCTACTCTCTGTGAAAAGAATTGTCTATTGCACATCTCTCTCAGCTTTCTACTATTAATATGAAGTCCCCAAGAATTGTCATCACTGCTATATAAATGTCTCATCATCATCCGTTATACCGTTATATGCCGTTCCCATCATGCACCCCATTATGCAACATGTGTTCTAGAGATATACTTTGGTTCATCCCAGGTTTTCAGAGCAACCTTCATTACCTCTTTCTAGGTTTTATATAGAAACTCCTTCCGTCCATCAAGAGGGAACGACAATATTGATACATTGATTAATGCAATTACTTTTATGATTTACATGTCCAAACCAAAGCAGTGTATGTGTAATCTTAAAACGGAATCAGCTGCTGTCCTTTAATATTTAGTTGAGAAATACCATGAGAATTTTGTTTGAAACGTTGACACTATTTTTTTTATTTCTCTCCAATCACAATCTATCCCAAATCCTTGGGTACAAACGTTGACTGCACATAACAAAACAGAACAAACACAAACATTAAGTATTCTGCCTCTTGTTCAGAGGATAGCAAGTTTTCAAATTGGTTCCCTGCAGATCTACATTCGGCAACAGAAGAAGAACCACATCCCACGAGCTCCTATCATGTCACGAAGGTAGCAAAATCTGCCAATATCATCAATAGAAATGTTAACATATTTATAAAAGCAAGACTGGCTAGAAAACACCAAAGCATTCACTGCAGCTGGAACTTTTGTATAATGCACAATAAGAATCTTAGAGATGATGTGAAAATATAGCAAAAACAACTAAAATTATAGATTTTCCAAAGTTTTCAGTTTTTCGAGTTAAAAGGATATTAAACTTAAACCATTTGTATGATTTCATTTATTCAGAATGCTTTCCTCATCTTGATTATTCTTCTCACAACGTTTATCTAATGCCACCTGTATGGCCTAATGGATAAAAGTATGGATTAGCAATCAATTCTAAAAGACAGTCTGCTGGAGGTTGAAGGTTCAATCAGTAATACAGTACTACAGTAGTAATAAAATAAGATAATAATTAAGACTTCTACCCAATGATGGTTGACGGAACAATAACAATCTACTCCCATGGGGTAAGTGAAGTGTTCAGTTCGAAATACCATACAGATTCCCAAGTGAAACATAAATATTACTACGTTCGAAAATTTGTATTTGAAGATGGTAAGAGATTACATCAGCTGAAACGTTGTAAATAATAAATTAAATAATCGAAATAATACAGGGTGTCCAAAAAGTTACTGAAGGGTTTTTAACTTGAATAGATTCCTTATTTTTTATGACATTTTTCTGCAATTCTAACATAAATTGTACTAAGACATTGGGAATTAAAAAAAACAATGCAAATTCAAACAATATTTATTCATGCAAAATAATATCTTTTAAATGTTGCCTATTTTCAGTTTCGCATATTTGTGCTCTCTCCAAAATATTCATGACAGATTGCAGAATCTCTGGATTGCGATTTAACTGCCTTATTTCATTCCTGATGTTTTCCTTTAATTCTTGCAGGGCTTGGGGTTTGTTAACATAGACGCTTTCTTTAAGATATCCCAAAATAAGGGAGTTAAATCGCAATCCAGAGATTCTGCAATCTGTCATAAATAATATTTTGGAAAGAGGACAAATATGCGAAGCAGAAAATGGGTGACATTTAAAAGACATTATTTTTCATAAATATTGTTTGAATTTGTCATTTTTTATTAATTTCCCAAATGTCTTAGATTGTGTCAAAATTATAGAAAGAATTCTTCAAAAATAAATAATCTATTTAAGTTCAAAACCTTTCAGTGACTTTTTGGACACTCTGTACTTAGGTAACAAAAAAATCAATATAACCCAATTTCATAAAAGTATAATTCTTCTTTTATTTACTATTTTGCATTTTTATAAAGACCTTTCATCTCGTGCTAACAGATAAGGCTGTCTGAAGATACTGACTTTTATTTTTTACAGGAGTGTGTAACAGCTAGTAGAACACAAACCTAATACTTTAGTAAATTCGTTTGGAAGATGAGCTTGCCAAACTGTCCAAAACGTTGCACAAATTACACTCAAGATGAGAACAGTAGTCCGAGCAAAATAAGTAAAATGATCTGAACTATTTGGATTCTGTGCTCATATTATGCCCCTCCTCTCTAAAAACGCTTTAAAATACGCCAAAGCAAGGGAATATTTATTAACTGATGTCAAATAACTATTGTTAAAATTTTACACAAATTTGAAATATTTTAATTTTCACAAAGGGTTTCTACATCCCCCCCCCCATTTGCATACAACTACCTTAAACTCAATATCCATCCTTACACCTAACATAGTGCTTCAAAATTCAAAAGGATCGGTTAATTAGGTTAGGAATAAATCCTGTACATATGAAAAAAAATTTTTTAAGATCGATATATACACATGCCTGAGTTTAAATAAAAAGAGGTTTTAATACCACTATAAAAAAAAAATAAAACAACATTATACTTTCAAATAAAATTTAGGTTTCGAAAAACGCAGGCAAAGATTACTCTCTTGGTACCTAAAAGACTGAGAGAATGAAGGAGAACTGGAACAAATTTTATTTCGTATTGTAAAAAAACTAATATTACGATAAAATCTTACAAAAATGGAAAAAAAAAAATGTTTAAATCAATCTTTCATTAAAAAAATAAATATATTCAAGTTTAGAGTAAGGAATAAAACGAAGACATTTTTGCATTAAAAGTTCCCTTAATTACTTATTTTAATAATACAAAAAGTTTTGACATCATTTAAGTTTGGGTCAGACATGCTTTTCTTGTTTTTATTTTTTTGCATTGAAAACATGTTACTGTGAAAACTGCACTTTTTTTATGATTGAAACCATCTCTTCAAAGGTTCTCTAGCAGATTTTGATTCAGACCGCTTTAGAGGGAAGTCAGAGATAGGTAACACCGGCTATAGTTGTAAACATTTAAATGCGAAATAATTTTATCAGAACTGAAATGGAAAAAAGCATAGTCAAGAAGCAAAGGTTATGGATGTATTTATAACGTGAATTACTTTATTTTTTTAAAGTTGATTGATGTTCATTTTGGCCACAAACCTAAAATACATTTTGTGTTTATTTGTTAATAAAAAAAAGTTTGAAACAGAAAAAAAAACAACAAAAACAAAAACTTAAAATCTGAAAAATAACCCATAATTCAAATCCAGCATGTCTATAATGAAAGTCTATAAATTTCTTACTAAACGCTGACAGTAATTTATACAGATGAGTTATTCAATGCTCCTTCAACTAAGTGCTGTGCTTATCCTATCAAAGTACAGAATAAATATTTATTAAAATATAAATCACCTAAATGACACCTTTAATCTCAATGCCAAATTAATTTTTATTTGTGTATTTTATATTAAAACGTTTTACAAGTAAAGGTATAAGGGACATTTTCCATGAAGAAACTCAATATTTTTGAAAGTGGACTTTCAAGACAACCAAAATATACTATTATCATAATCAATACCACCATTACTAATATTACTATTAATAATAATACTACAGATAATATTTTTTAATAATGATAATGATAATAATAATAATTACTAATCATAGTTATTAGGATTGGTTGGTTGGTTTTTGTTTCAGGGCATATCAACCCTTTTCAGGTTATTTAATGCCGAATCCAGTGATTCGGAAGAATTTTTTTTTTAATAGAATATATATTTTTTCTTTTTCAAGTCGGTTTCTATTTAACCCATAGTTGGGAATAGACCTGGGAGCAATGGCAATTAAGGAGTGGCTCCACAATCCTCAAAGCCCGCGAGCTGGGGCCTCACCATTGGATATAGTTTAAGGTCATATCCAGGACCAGTTATCAGGAAAATGTTTGCTACTGGCATGGTTTAATGATTTACTCAATTTTAGGGGTTAATTTTATTCTGTTAAAATGGTCTCTGTGTTTTAGTTAGCTTTAAGCTATAATTTCTTTTATTCTAATTCATCCCAAACAAGGCATACTGCCACTTGAATGTAAGGAGCTACTATTTGGGATCGTGTCTAAAGAGAACTATGCAGGAAGTTGCACAGTGAGTTGTCTGTTCACATTATATTTAAACTTCTGCATATTAGTACAGTCAGGAAGACAGTAAACATGGAAGGAATTCCAAAGTCTGTCAGTCCGAGGGAGGCAGCTATTAGAGTAGAATGCTTTCCAAAATCTAGGAAACTCAAGAATTAAGGGGTGGGATTTTGTTGCTTGTAACGCTAGTCGGAGGTATGTATGTTGGCACTAGGGCTATGAGTATGTCAGAGCATGTTCCATTGAAGTATTTATAAAACATGTACAGAAATGCAACATTCAAAAATACTAGAGATCAATTTTCTGCAACTCAATACAAACTTTTCGGCCTTCTGTGCATCATGGGGTCGGAACTTGGTTAATAGTAGCTTGAATAACTGACTTACTCGTAATATTAAAGAACCATCAAAAAGAGTTTTGGTGCAACAAATCGATCTTTTTAATGTGGTTTAAAGCAAAAACAACAGTACTTACTTGTTATGTCGAAAATAGTAATAAATAAAAAAAATTTGAAAATTCATTCAGTAAAAAATTATTTAGAGTTAAAAGTAATTTTTACGGAAAATTGGAGAAATTGCATTTTCCCTAGATGTAAACACTTTGAAGATTGCGAATACAGGGAACATGCTTATCCCCCCCTTTTGCCAGTGTAATAGCTGGCATACTCTTCTAGCCTTTCTTGATATATTATTATTTTCCACGTGATTATTAAGTAGTTGTTTTTGCTTAAAACCGTATATTAAAAAAAATCGATTTGTAAACTCTATCTTAACAAGCACCAAAGTTTTAAATAATTTGAAAAAGTAAGACCCCAAGATATTTCAAAGCACTCACATTTTGCATTAGTGAAAACTGTGTAAAGAACACAGCTTACTACTCCTTGAAGTCATTGGCATAGAAAAAAATCGTTGTTAAAAAATCAAGGCCTTTATTAAATGATTGAAATTCGTTCAAATTTTGAAAATTGACATAAATTTATGCTTTTTCATAATAGTTCAGTCAAAATACTGAAGAAACTACAACCAGAAACATCTTCTACCCTTATAAATCTATTTAATCATTGCAAGACTTTATTGATCTGCCCACTATTTAAAAATACTAGAGATCCATTCTCTGCAACTCAATACAGCCTATTCGGTCTCCTGTGCATCATGTTGCTTTAACCTGTAATAAATTTATGAGTGGTCAACCACAACTACAAAAATAATCTACTTAATGACATGCAATATGGATTTTATCCTGCAAGATCTACAACTGATATACTGGCTGTAATATCATACAGTATTAGTGAATCTAGTAATGGAGGGTGTTCGTTTCTTGGGTGATTACTCTTGATATATATATCAAAGGCCTTCAAAAAGTTTTGGCATAAATGTTAACATCACAAACTTGCTAGTTATGGAATATCTGAGAATGTTTTAACGACCATCAAATCTTTTCTTGCTGATAGGTTTATTAAAGTAGTTCTTGAGAGGCAGACGTCTGAAGCTCATAATATTATTAATGGCATATTTCAAAGATCAATTCTGAACCTTACTCTCTTCCTGATCTTCATGAATGATCTTCCAAACTATACTCTGAGATAATTTGTTGATATCTATGCAGAAGATACAAATATCTATGGAAGCACATCAAAAAGCACTGATGACCAAGATCATTCTGTCTGTCTGTCTTTCTGTTTGTGTCTTCTGTTTCTCTCTTCAGATTATTATATTACACTTACATCTTTTCTGTCTTTGGTCAGTGAAGGAGAAATTTTTATTTTTTGCCTCATCCTAGAATATCCTTTTTTGGGAAAACTTGTTTCTTTCCCACATGAAAAACTGATCTTGTGTCTAACTATGACCTCAAAGGAAGACAACTTAAATGGGATGGTATTATGACAATCCGTAGACAAATGATTATTTCTACAATTTAAAGTCCCTACATCTTACTGTCTCAGAGTAGTTAGTGAATACATGAATAGAAACATAGCTGTATTATCCTCTATATAATATTTCGATTGCAGAAATTCCTCTCTGGACCCAATTACCGTAGGTTTGCATTAACAGATGCCACATACAAATTATTATGTCTAAACTATTACCCACCATCTTATGTAACTTTTCCATTTTAATCGTTTTAATGAGTCTTATTTTGCAATTAACTCACATAAATATCTTAACTTAAATATCTCTCACTATGTTTCTATCCATAACTTTAATCCTTTCTCAGTGTTTGCTCCCTTATATGGTGCCCATCAGTTTCAATTCAACCATTATCTCTGTTTATCAGTACTTGAAAGTAATCAAGAAAGGAAAGAATAAAATCATTGGAATATTTTATTATAAAGAAAAAGGGAGTAACTCTACAACTAGTGATACTATTAAAACCATAGCTTAAAGAAAACGAAAGAGAGAGAGAGAGAGAGAGAGAGAGAGAGAGAGAGAGGGTGAGTGAGATATAGTAAGCAAAAAGTAATTAATTTGGGATTTTTTTTCATATACTTGGCTTTGCAAACTCATTTTTTCTTGATTCAAAGACCAACCAAAACTAAATATGTTATATTTCTTCTTCTTCTTCTTCTTCCCATTATTATTATTATTATTCCAACTCTCATAGAAAAATGTTCTAGCACATAGTAAAGTTACTTTTAATGTTTCAAATATTTTGTTTGTGTATGCAAAAATATATTTTATTAGGAACTAATAGAAATAGCCATTCATAATAATGAGAGATACTGAAAACCTTTAATAAATGTCAAAGATCAAACCTCAAAATACTTCAAAGAAATCAAAAGCGAACTGATAAATCAAAAACTATATGAAATAAACTAATGTGCTTAAAAAGGTTTTAACTTTGTGGGGTTAATCAGACAGAAGTCAATCTTCAAGGAGGAATATTTTCTAATTTATTTATTTTTTTACTTGTGCTGTCATTAAGCTTCAGATTTGGAAGTCTCCAGCAGATGGGAAAGAGGCCAACCTAAGTTGCCTTGAAGGGAACTGGTGCAGATAAATTGAATAGCGTGGAAACTCTCTACAGTTGATCCTCTTGAAGGTGTGGAGTGAGATCTGCCATGTGTGCAGTATGCCAGCTGCCTAGACCCTAATGTGGATGATGTCCCTTAACTATATATCCTAAAGATGTTTCTTCACATTACATTTAAGGAAAGAAGCTATTAGAGTAGAAAATATTCGAATATCTGAAGTAAAGCGTGGGATATTTTTACTGGTCCGATATCTTTTGATTCACCTTTTATTCCTCTATGGTTTTACCTGTTCATATTTGACTTTTAATTGAAGTATCCTAGTGCCAATGTAAAAACATTAAGTTCAAATCGAGAAGAAAAAAAAAACAAATAAACAAACTCTGCAGCAACGAATAGAGGAATAAAATGCGAATCAAGTAAGGTATAGATTGTTTAAACAGTTACATTCAATTTAGCTTAAATTTGCGGTTTTTGAAAAAATAAGTGCAGACTTTCTTTTTGGCCCAACTTACTATATATATATATATATATATATATATATATATATAGTGTGTTACATATTACGAACTCTATGTCAGTTGAGGTTAAGTTTTGACAAGGGTCACACTTAGTGCATGATGGTAACTCAGATCGGTAAAACAGGATCGTTCTCAGGGTTGAATGAAAGATGGATTACAAGGCAAGGACCAACATGTCAAACGGTAGACAAAACACAGTTGAAAGATGACAAATGGCATCATGTTTTCAAGCAAGAGAAACATAACGTTTTCAGCCAGTTCTCTCTGGGAAACTGTGGTCTTAAATGCTACTAAAGATAAAATAAGTTGCTCATTTTGTAATTAAACACTTAAAAAATTAGTGCAAACCTATTTGTATACAGTTTGTAGAGTTCCATGTAGACAAAAAGAATGAAGAAAAAAAAAAGGAAAAAAAAATAAATGGCCGCCTTTTCTCTTTATATGCAATATTGTCACCTATAATGGGGCAGATTGCTGAAACAATCTTTCACTTGGTGATACAAGCACCAAAATTGAAATTTGTCAAGTTTGCTTCTGCAGCTATCTTGAAAAATAGCAGACATCTTGAATTTTCTGATGGCTAACATTCTTTTCTTAAAATGTATGTTCTGAACGTCATTTGTGCCAATTTTGGTGCTTGTATCATTAAGTGAAAGATTCTTATGGAATATTGAGATAACCTGTCCCACTACTAATATGCAAATGAGATGCTTCCGGTTGGATATAAAAAGCCTAATTTTTCAGAGACGAGGTTGATTTTGGATTTGGATGTCAGAGTAGCAAGTTGTCAGCAGTGTGCCATGTTCTAGAGTTGAGTTTTGATAGTAGAGTGTTGAGATTTAGAGTAGCAAGTTTTTGGCAGCAGTGTGTTGAATTTTACATTTAATTGTTTTAACATGACCATAATGTAGAATAATCTAAGGTGAATTCCTTAAGTTAGAAAATTCACTTAAGAAGGAAATAATTATTTAGTTATTTAATCTCTCTTCCCAAAAGTTCATTCTCTCCAAACCTTGAAGAAAACTCAACAAATGTCGCCTTGTGTCTTTCACGCATGAAAAGTTTTATTTGTCTGAATTAAATAGACGACACAATTGACAGCTACTAAATGAAATAGCCGTTTATGAAACACGACAAAGGATATATATATATATATATATATATATATATATATATATATATATATATATATATATTAAAATAAGATACGTATTGAACACGTTTGAAGTCAAATAACTGCAACGCAAATTTTTAAAAAAATAAACGAGTGTTTATTTTTTAAGAAATATATTTCAGAGATATACTCCTTTGTCAACCTTTATTTTTTTTTCTCTTTTTCACTCAATTTCTTTACTATCCGACTACATAAAAACTCTGCAGCTAACATCACGTGGACTTAATTCATTGAACATTCTTCCCCTCGACATCATGGCGAAGAAAAAGAGAAAAAAAAATATATACATTGACAAAGGAGTATATCTCCGAAATATATTTCTTAAAAAATAAACACTCGTTTATTTTATAAAAAAATTCGTGTTGCAGTTATTTGGCTTCAAACGTGTTCAATACGTATGTTATTTTAATTTTCAAATTTCATTCAGTGCTTCTAATGGATATAAACAAAAAAACTATCCAGATATATATAGAACATTCGTTTTGTTAATGAAAACATTGCATATATATAACTCAAGGTAGAACACTTCCTTTGAATCTATTTTGATGAGAAAAGGAAACTATCTCCACTCTAACATCTTTCTTAACTTGAATGAGTATTTTTATAAAATATAAATAAAGCAAAATAAAATAGTGAAACAAACAAATAAAAAATAATATAGTGAAACAAACAAATAAAAAATAGGTTCGTCTGAATCAATTAAGTCCACGTGATGTGTTTGTAAAATCCGCCGCATTCTACATGTCCGTCCCTTGGATTTCGTCGCCAACAAAGAAGTCCGGCGTCGCTGCAATCTCCAGGCAATTACTGACCTACTGCGGGCCCGACGCCTTCGATGGTTCGGCCATGCCTCTCGCTGTGATGCGGGGGTCTTTATCCACGAGGGTATCTCCCCACGTCCTCTACCCAGCTGGAAAAAACGTGTCGGTGGCCAGCTAAGAACGTGGCTCGGGACTATCAAAGCCGACGCTGAGCTTATTTCGGGCCCGCTCATCTATGGCCTGTCTCGTTGGAGACGTGACTGGCTATTGCTCACTCGGGATCTTGCCTCCGATCGCCGGGCTTGGGCCGCAGTGGTACGAGATGTGCATCTTCATGAAGCCGACTCAACTCCTCCAGGGTGAATGTCGTTTCAAGTACAAGTAAGTAGTACGTGATGTGTTTATGGAAATCGCTTCAGACAAAGTATAAAGGCATTTTGGAGCTATTTCCGTGGCAGGCTTACTTTTTGTTTCTGTCTCCTTTGTTTGAATTCTGACAGCTTTTCAGATACTGCCCAGTGCTCACAATAGTGGCTCAGTGTTGATGGTTAATCTCTGACAAGTCCATACCTCCCGCTCCTCGTGGTAGACACTGGTTTCTGTATATTACTCGGTATAATGTTAACATTTTTCTTGTTTTGATGTCTAGTCTGTTACTTTCTCTCTGTGGACAGTCAACATGGAAATAGCCCAGACAAAATATAAAGCCAATTGATGTAAGAAGCTAACAAGAATGAAATGACAGACAGATTGCTGATAAGATAACTTTATATGCTAGATGACATTCAAATTTTTGTATTTATTGTAAAATAAAAGAGTCTGGCAAAAGAATAGATTTCATGTTCCTATCACAATACTAAGTCTGTGTGTGTTGTTTCTTTCTAATTTTAGACTTTTTTCCTTCTTTCTTTCAGGACAAACATGAAAAAATACTTATCACAAATGTTATATGAAATTTCACTGACCAATATACATGAAACAGTATAAATTGGCAAAGCCAATATTTCATAGACATTTATCTCACTAACTCCAAACCAATACGAAATATAAAAAGCAGACTCAACCCACATATAGATTATGTTAATTGTTTGGAACGTGGTCTCTTTCTGTTGATCAGACTATAACAATAAATATGGCAAAGGAACATTATTATTTTATACAACGCAAGTGGCAACAAGTCTCTCCAATGTTATAATGCGTTCCTTCTTTCATACTAACAGAAGGAAGGCTTATAGCATTTGTTACTATTTTATGAATATTTTTGCAGTATTAAGGGTTTAAAACAAATAATGCAAATTTATTAATATTATATATACTATTGTAGGTCGGTAATAATAAAAATCATAATGGTACAGTTTAAAAAAAATATGTTTTAGCAAAAGTATATTACAAAAGTACACGTTATGATTCTAGGGCCATAACTGCAACCAACTTCTACATCAATATTGATCGTCTCTGGGTAGGTCCATTATTCTTGAAATGGGTACATCAGTTTACTTCATAACACACTCACACACACACATATATATGTATGTGTGTGTATATATTACCGCAGTGTTAATGAATAAATAATGCAATTTGAAGCTAAATGCTACATCTTTGGAGACTTGCAAGAAACCCGACGTTGCCCAAGATTAAATGATGATCAACAAATATTTTGCACTCCCATATATTTATGGTCATCAAAATCTGTGAAACTGCCTTTCTTCAATCAAATCGATGGATTGCCTGCTTTAGTTGGGGACCCGTCGTGATGCATCTGGAGGAACCCCACATACCTCTCACAGTGACTTAGCTCACAATACGTTGTAGTCTACATTGCACTGTAGAGAACCTACTGTTGATTTTATAAAATTATTTTTTATATATAATGGCTTGAATTAAAGTTTTACATGTAAAAGTCCATTGTACTCCAAACAAAAACATTCATTCTGAACAGCCCCTGTCATATCAAAGAACCTACTCCCCACGTAGTACCCCTGTACCTTATGTCCCTGATAGTAGCCCCCTACATGGAAGTGGCAATGTGCTTGTTTGGGGTGAATATGTAATAAAAATTTTTTTTAAAAAGCTGACAGTGTCAGGCACCGACAGTGACAGTTGTAAAGGCAAGTAGCGCTAAAGCAACACTAATCACCAGTAACCATCAGCACCAACAATGACAGCTAATGAATTCTGCTAGCTGCACAACAGTAGAAGCCAGATGCTTTTATTTTGACCACTGCCAACAGTGGCCACAATTTTTCTTTAGTGGCCACCATTAGCAACCGCCACCATCTCACAATGTTTATATTTTTTAGATGTTTATGCATAGTCAGTAATTTACGTGACTCCCATATGATAATGCACTAGATAATCATAGGTATTTTTTTGCTTTAAAGGAGGGAGCTTCTTCATAGCTATTGTGGCTTTGAGTCAGATTTCCACAAGACAACGCTGGTACAGTGGTCCTGCTAGCATTAGCTATAAAGCAATAAAAAAATTTGATAAAGATTGAAATTAATATAATCAGGCAATGTATGAACATTGCTTAAGAAGTATAATTCCATGAACAAAGCTTCTTTCTTAGAACTGCACGCCTGTGGAACTGTTCCGTCTGCCTGCTTCCCACTTGACTGCAACTTGGATGTGTTCAAGTCCAACGTTAACAAATTCGTAATGAACCGCCCTCTTAAGTAAACACTTAATCAAATCTCCACACTAACGTAATGTACTTGCAATAACCCTTATCCCTGAGTGGCTTCCGGGCCTTGATAAGTGGTGACCACTGTGTAAAAAAAATAAAAATAAACTACACATTTATTTGTATTATTTGCATTCTTTGAACTATTGTTATTTTCATCAAGCTTCAATCGATGTAACCTCTGCCTTTCTTCAGGTGAATCTTCTCAAACTCAGGAATCAAGGATCCGTGGTGCAACAGATAGAGTACTTGGTAAAAATCAGTTGTAATTGACATTCTTCTGGAGGTAAAAGATTCAATCTGCAGTGCCGGCGACACTCAAAATACAACTGTTAATTACTTAGGACTTTTACTCGATGAAGAGCATGCTGTGGATTAAATAAAGGTTCTGTTCAAAATTTCATGCTGATTTCTGAGTTCAACCGAAAGATTCCAGAGTTCGACAATATACATATAAAAACGTTGGAGGTTACATCGACAAATACCATATAAAAATAACACTCATGATGAGAGCAGTAGTCCAAAGAACCAAAATAATACGAATAATCAATCCTCATCTCCAAAAATCAGAAATTATTATTATTATTGGTGGTAGAGGTGGTGGTATTATTACTGTTGTTGTTTTTGTTGTTGTTGGTGGTGGTATTGTTACTGTTGCTGTTGTTATTATTAAGAAGATGAAGGGAGAAGAGAATGAAGAAAAACAAAGTAATCTAAATTCGCACTTTTAAAACCTGCTTGAATATCAAGGAAAGTTCTGGCATTTTACTGTCACCTTAGCTGCCGTGGAATGCTCAGAAAACGCTTGTAGAGATAAAGAAGAATATAAGATAAGCAAAAGTAATGAAAGAAAACTATTGGTTAATGGCAAAACATAATCATTAATTGTTGCCAGTAAACAAAATAAAGGAATACAAAACAGATGTCACATAGTTATTAGTACAGTTATCAAATGCAGGGTGTGTCTAACACAACTACTATTGTTATCAACAATTTGGCTTTTATTTAAAGCCTTTGTTGCCTGTGCAGACCTTGAGAACGATAACTGACAATCTTGATTATAGTAACAGATTCTCATCTTGGGTGTGGTAGCATCAGCCTTGAATAGCCCTTTAATCATCATAATAATGATTGAAAAGAAATTAAGCATAGCACTTTTGCAACATGGCTGACTCAGTCAGGGATTGTATGACTATATTAATACCGCCAATTCCAGTCTATTTTTATAAACCCTAAATCACTAGCTATCATAAAAGCGTCAAGGTAAATTTGAATCTGGATTGTATTTAAGAATATAATATAGACAATAATTCTTATTCTCTAGGGAAGGCTAGCAAATATATGTCTACTAAGATGAAAGCTAAAATTGTGCTATTTTCATTGATACAGATTTAGCTGTTGTATCACTTAAGAAAAGAGGTATACTTTAGATGCTCTTGCAAACATCCCATGCTTCAAGCAATCTTAGCAATTATTTGGTGCATCAGCACCTAAACTATTAATTACTGTGAATCCTACATTGAAAAAGGAAACGTTTCAACTCATTTAATATGGGCTGTTTTCATTGTAACTCAAATATTATCAATGATTCATAACACTTTTTAATCATCTGTAAAACTATCAAGACGCTACATAGAGGAAATTACCCCACATTACAAATTCAATGAGGTATACTCACCAATGCTTTTTGTCCAGTAACAGCACAGTAGATTGAAACAAAACTAAATATTTGTAAATAATATCAACTAGTACAGCGAACGGGAATTCCAAAGTAAAATGATATAACTAAACATTATGGAAACTAAAAGTTAATATTTTATTTTCAAATTCCGGTCACAGCCGTTAGGTTAGCATGCTTCTCACCAAGTGCATTTCAAGAGCCGTTTGACAGTCTAAAGGAGAAATAACATTTTATGTATTCAGAAAATGTGTTATAGTCTCCTTCTTATTATAATCAGTATTACTAGGCTCAGCCCCACTTAACCCATGCATGTTCCTAGTACTAGGTCATTCAAGTGGTGAAACTATATTACTATATATAAGGACTTAATTTGTATTAAGGGGCGTAATTGGTTAAAATCTGAAACGTATAAAATCATAATTCTTATATCCAACTATACAGGAATATATATATATATATATATATATATATATATATATATATATATATACACACACACAAAGTCTGGCTACATTATGTAGCCAGACTTTGTAGACACCCTATATATATATATATATATATATATATATATACATTATATAGCCAGACTTTGTGGAAGCATCCTCTAGATTATGTAGCCAAACTTTGTGGGCACCCTGTATATATATATATACATACACACGTGTGTATGTGTGTGTATATATACAGGGTGCCCACAAAGTCTGGCTACATAATCTACAGGATGCTTTCACAAAACAAATTCCTAGATAAGCGGAGAGCACATACAGTGCCTAGAATTCCCAAATGGTCACCCATCTGGTACTAAACAGGCTCAACGTTGCTTAACTTTGGTGATCTGATAAGAACCGGTGTGTCAATGTGATTATGCCGTATATATATATATAACTACTTAATTTACTCAAAAAATTAATATACGAAAGTATAGATTTATGTGTAAACTTTAAGTATTTACTTCAAAAGTGCTCAATACATAGGTAGAACTAGTTAGTAAGTTATTAAATGCATATGGCGATTAAGTACACTGAATATTCCAAGTTTCATCCACTCTAGGATTATTTAGAGTGGATGAAACGCGGAATATTCAGTGTAGCTTAATCGCCATATACATTTTATAACTTACTATGTATATATATATATATATATATATATATATATATATATAAAACACTGAATTCCAACACAAGGCAACTGGTTTAGAGAACAACTTTCTCCAGATTCCCTAGATATTTATATTTTACTATGGTGCCATAAATAAATTGTTATTTTATCATTAGAGTATTAGTTCTCATATATAAATATCTTAATGGTTAAACTCTTTTTCTAATTGATAATAATATAGAATCTTTGTATGTATGGTCATCCATATTTCAAACAGGATTGTAAATTCAAGTGGACTATAATCTCACAGTCCCTCAAAATTATAACAAAACAACAGTAGCACAGACACACAGACACGCATACGTGACTACACACAAATGATATCATGGTCAATTATTTGATAAACAAGATTTATTATAGTCAGATTGTTTCATAAAAGATTAATGGAGTAATGGGGGCTAGACTTCTAGACAAGATAGTCACAAGTCTTTCTGCAGCAGCACGAAGCACTGAAACTTGCTAAAGACAAAAGAACAACGGTAATAAAGTATCCTAAGAACTAGATAACTTTAAAAAAAGAAACAAACAAAAAATATTAATAGATAAGTAAAATATTTGTTTTTCATACACACTTGCATACATGCTAAACATATCTCGCTATGTGTGCACACAAAACACACATATACATGTACTTCTACATTAACATACATAAATGTGCTTGTAAATATGCATATATGTGAATATATATATATATAAAATGAAGTCCTATTACATGCTATATATATATATATATATATATATATATATATATATATATATATATATATATATATGCGCTAGCAAAAGTACCCGTCGTTGACTGGGTTCAAAAACAGCCTACAGAAAATGGACTCTGATTTATGAAAGTATGAGAGATTATTAAAAGGAAGGGTTGTAAAGAGATAGCTTCGAATTTGGGGTATCAAAACCAAAGCAAAATATGATGAAAGTAAAAATAAAATAGATAAACCCCATAATACCATACCTGTTTACACTTATCACAATATTCTGTGGATCTATATAAAATAAACTTTGTTAAACTTTGTGACATATTTCCATTCTATGGAGGTCAGGTGCGAACGAACACCCCATAATTTTATTATACCATATTTCTTCAAACTGAAACATAATTATCAAAGTATACTTATGCAGATAGATATGAAAAGTCTTTATAAAAGTTTGTGCCTATTTCTGTTCTATAGAGGCGAGGCGCGAACGCAGACCCCACAATTTTATTATACCATCCCTATTTAAGTTAAAACATACTTATCGAAGTATTCTTATGTACATCTATATCAAAAACACTTGTAAACGTTTGTTTTTTTAATTTTTAAATTTTTTATTTCCATACTTTGTGGACCAGGTGCGAACATAGACCCCACAATTTTAATGAACCACCGTTCTGCCAGAACAAACATACCCATTCTTGTGTCTCGATACATCTTCTATCATTATATGTTATCATAGTAATTGTCTGTATTTTTTAGATGAGTTGTTTTCATTAACTGTAAACTTTGATACAACGTCTAGGACCACTAGGTCCTAGACGTTGTATCAAAGTTTACAGTTACCCAAAGGTGCCGAGTGGTCCTAGACGTTGTATCAAAGTTTACAGTTACCCAAAGGTGCTGAGTTCAATCCTGAACGAAGGCAGTGAAAAAGTAACATTGAAAAACAGAGAATCAGCAACTATGTCCCAAAGCCTAGCTGGAGTCTGAACACGGTACCCCCGTAATAATAATGAAGGGTTGGGTTCGAGACTCCTAACAAACCGTTCACCTGACGAAGGCCGGAGGGCAAAACGGCCGAAATGTTGTGACAATAACAACCAAGATGAGGAAGTCAGTCCGACAATCTCAATATATGTTATCAGTTTTTTAAAATAGTCAACCATATAGGAGCCTATTCGTGAACAGACACACACACACACAGCTTTATATTATAGATATATAACACTGAGTTAGTGCTAAGTCTATTCCTATTTTAACAATTTTAGTTAAGGTTTTTTTTCTCTCCTCTCCTTGTATAAATGAATTCTCTTTTGTACTTATAAACTTTTTAGTAGTCGGATTATGTAGGTGCTAAGTCTGCGATAGGTTAAAGTTATTTTTTTCCAGGAATTCAAACTGCATCCTTCATTTTTATTTTTACATTTTTTAGACACACACACACACACACACATATTAGTGATAGGACAATTCCAATATCTTTACAGATTCCATACTAAATTCCTTATTCTGATACAAGCAATCAAAACAACTGGACCTGACAGCATTCAAATTATAGTGCCTCAAAAGCTTCAACCGAAACTAGATCCCATGCTTACGAAACTATTTAAGGGTTGTCTTAAGGAGAATTGCTTCTCAATACCCAGGAAAACCTCATCAGTATGTCCTGTATTTAAGAATTCAGATGATCGGTCATCTCCCTCTCAGTACAGTACAGACCAATATAAGTCTCTTATGAACCATGAGTAAGTTGCTGGAATCTGTGTTAAATGCAGAAGTAGTCAACCATCTCAGCAAAAATAACCTTAGTGACATGCAATATGGTTTCCATTCTGCTAGATCTACATACGTGCTAACGGTTATATCTCAGGATTAGCGAATCTCTCAATGGAGGCTTCCTTTCTAGGGCAATTGCTCTTGACATATCAGAGGCATTTGAAAGGGTATGGCATAAAGGTCTACTTCACAACATCTCCAGCTATGGTATAGCTGGAAATGTCTTTTCAATTATTAAATCATTTTTCTCTGATAGGTTCATAAGGTTCATAATAGGTTGATGGGCAAAAATCAGAAACTCACAGTATAAATGCTGGAGTCCCTCAGGGGTCCATCCTGGGCCCAACTCTCTTCCTGATCTACATCAATGATCTTCCAAATCACATCCTTAGATCATTCCTAGACATTTATGCTGACGACGCTACCATCTTTGGAAACGCATCAAAGGCCGTAAATGACCAAGTTCTCTCTGATTCTCTCTCCTCTGATCTTGAACACATAGGATAGTGGGGAAAGAGGTGGCTGATTACTTTTAATGCATCTAAACCCAAGCTTCTATCTTTACATCATCAAAGCTCTGATTCCCATCTGGCATCAATTGAAATGAATGGCTCTCGTCTTGGGGAGGTTCCCTGCTTTGACAAGCCCCTGGACTTGACCTGATCTGAAATGAAACACGTACATCAAACCCGTAGCCAAGATCGCTGGAAAAATGGTAGTAGATATCTCCCTGCTGATGCAATTCTCTACTTATATAAGAGCCAGGTATGCCCAAGCATGGAGTATAGTTGCCACATATGGCCAGGAGCTGCTAGAAAAACCTTGTCCTGCTTTGACCGAGTTCAAAATAGACTTCATAGCTTAATGGGGGATGCCCTTTTCTCTTCCCTGCAACCTCTTTTCCATAGAAGAGATTTTCTTATATCTTTTATGGAAAGTTACTTATGCCTGAAAGTATCCTGTATCTCTACAAGACCACCATTCACACATGTATGAGGTATTGGTGCATCTGCTACTAGTCTTTCACTCCTGGACAGGGTTCAAAATAGAATCGCCAACCTGATAGGTACTGAACTGTAATCTAAGTTTCAGCCTCTATTCCATCGACGAAATGTTGCATCCCTCTGCCTGTTCTACACATATTTTAATGGTGGATGCTCTGATGAATTACATGCCCTTGCTCTCCCTCGAGGTAAATACATCTGACAAACCCGACAAACAGCAAAATCCCACCCCTACACAGTAGAGGTCCCTAAATTTAAGAAAGCCTTCTACTCTAATAGTTTATTCCTCAGAACTCCTAGACTTTGGAACTCCCTTCGGAGTTCCTGCTTTCCCAACTTACTGTACTGACATGCAGAGGTTCAAGTGTAATGTAAACAGACATCTTGCTGCTCAACTTCCTACCTAAAACACCTGTACATGTCTCCGATAGTAGACCCCTACATCAAAGTGGCACTGTGCCTTGTTTGGGGTGAAAATAGAATAAAAAAGTGTTCGTCTGAGCTCCAATCTATGGTCCCACGTTGCCAAACTTTCATGGTAAACACTCGTCTAGTTGAAACCACTATCAATAATTTCCCTCACTCTTTACCTGCACCTAAACCTAAACATAGATTCCATGAACAAAGTGGTATATCTATGGATATATCTATATAGCCAAATTGAATATTGAAATGCTCATATCTTTGGTTCTATGGGATGAAACTACATGAAAATTTGCAGGCTTTTTGAATATTATAATACTATTGTATGGTTACAAAAAAAAAACGCTATATTTTCAAATTAGAAAATCCAATTAACGGCAGTTGGCAATAAATTAAATAAAAAAAGACGTTTTCCGAATTCAATTTCTAATATGCATTAGACATACTTAATCTAGCTAGGAACAATTATTTTCCTTTTTTCTTTCCTTTTCCCTTTTTCTTTACCTAATTTTTATTTTTATAAGCCCTTTTAAGAATTTTATTTTATTTTAAAAAGACCTTCACTAGTTAGCTCCCAAAAAGGAAAAATTAAATTTCTCCTAGAAACCCTAACATTATTCCTATAGATCAAATATGGGTGCAATTTATACAGGGTGAAACGATAAAATTGTTGCACTTGAAAAAACGACCTGATTCCATTTCCATTTGATGGAAACCTGTTTTCTTTTTTGTTGCAAACCATTTACTAGTTGGCCAGTTGTATACAAATCCCAAGATCGATAGGAGCCTTCTATCATGTCTGAAAGTGACACAATGTTTAACAAGCGAGATTGGAGATGCATTGCTGCATAATTCATGCTCTCTACTGATCTAAGTTATGACAACAGGACCATTGCCAGCACACTCAAAATGCATCGCTGGATTGCCATGAATAACAGGGATGTGCTCAGGGTGATGAAAAAAATTTTCTGGCCACGGTTATGGTCTTTGGTGAGGTTTACAGTGAGGTCCACATCGTGCCACCTCACATCTTCAAAGTTGGCTTGAAAGTCAACATCAAAGTGTACCTGGATGTGCTGAAGTGTATGCTGATTCTCTGGTGCAATCAGGTGGTCGCTGGCAGATCATGGGCATAGCAGCAGAACTCTGCACTGGCGCACAAGTCCAAAGAGACTCGGGTTTGACTTCAGAAGAAGTGTTATGACTTTGTACCCTTCTCTCATTGGCCAACCTCCTTCCTCGACCTATAAAAGTGAAAGTGTCTGTCTGTGTGTCTGTCTATCTGTGTACATTTCCCTACACAATAACTCTGTCAATTTTCAGTCTACAGACTCGAAATTTGGGAAAATATTTGTAATCAGTTTCCGGTCAGAAATTTGGCTGTTAAGGGGTCAAAGTTCAACGATTTGACCTTTGAAAACTCTACAAAACTCCTCAGCCAATTTTCGGTATAAACAATTGAAACTTTAAATATATGTTCCTTGGACATGGATCTAACTTAATAACTTAATTTGAGCCCAAAACAATAAATATTAAGGGGTTATAATATGGGTCAAAGTTTTTTAAAAAATTGCCCTCTGTGGTCCCTACCAAATTACTCAGACAATTTCTGGTCTAAACATTTGGAATTTTACATTACATTAGTTTTTTAATCGGTTTGGGTCGAAAATATGAGTTTTCAATATATATGTATGTATGTATGTTTGCATGTTTGCCTAAAACTTTTGACAGAAGCGATGGATTTTCACAAGATCGTTTTTAAGCTCGACCTTTCAGATGACAAATACCGAAAAATTGGCTAAAAACATTAATTTCTTTACCCTCAACTGGGCACTTTTCTACAGGGAGGGGTCAGTTTTTTCGCCGATATTTTCGAAAGTCATCCCCCTCTTTTCGATGGTCTAGCCTACATCACTTCTGGTTTGGCGGTGATCGAAACAGCAAAGACGTCACATTTTTTCCCCGTTCTTTTCCTCCTTCGTGGTACAGGTTCGAACCTGCCTTCCTACTACCACTTTTTTTTTTTTTGCTCAACACACACCTCCAAACACCCGGGCAATGCCGGGCACACATGCCAGTAATTTATAAAACTCACTATGTCTGTGTATCTCCATATTTTCAAACTCTATCTCTGCCGAAACTAAAAGTTGTAGATCAGTGCTAGGGGCCTCAAATGATTGGATTTTTTATGGACTGTTCTTTTACGGATCTTTAGCCAGTTAAAATAGTTTTTAAGGGGTCAAAATTTAAAAAATCGTTATACATTTTGTACATTCATGTTAGTTTATTTTTGATTAGTTACGTTGGTACAGTGGTAACGTCACCAGCTTTGAACTACAGTTTTGCTTTCGGTTTTGATTCTAGCTGATGGAACCCAAATACTTTTTTTTTTTAACTTTTGAAATCACGACTCTATAATAATATATATACAAAATATGAACAAATTAAAATATCATAGCATATTTTACGACCGGGCAAAGCCCCCCTCCCTGCTAGTAAAATTGAAAAGAACATTGTTTTTTTTAGTTTTAATCCTCTTTCCTGGATTAAACCTCTGGGGTCATGTTAATTTGATCTGATTTCCTGTAATATTATTAACAGATAAATATATCAGTATAAGATAGAATATAAGGTTGCAAACAGAATGCACAGACAGACTACAAAATATAAAAGAAAAAAATTACAGCAAAAACGTAGAATAATATTCCGTTTGTTTGGGTAGGAGCTTCATCACGAGTGAAGCTATTTTTTCTGTACATATTTGTGTTTCATTATATAAAAGAAAGTCGATTTTACATCTACATTTGTGCTCATCTAAAAGTCAGAAACTATTCAATATGCAGTTTTTGTTTGATTCAATATGATCCGGATTGCTTTGGAGTCACCATGGCTCAATCAGTACGTGGGGGTAAAAAAAAAAATGTTTCATTCTTACTGGTAATTATTTTTAAAACAATACTGATACCATATCAGTTAATTAACTTTCGTTTCTTTATTACTTTCTTTCGTTTTTATCGAATCATTTGAGAGAGAGAGAGAGAGAGAGAGAGAGAGAGAGATATTATATTTTGTTATCCATATTAATATTCGGTAGTTATGCTAGTGTTCGTTGCAGCAGGTCGAGAGGGGTAGTGTGAAGGTGCCAATCGACCATAGAGCTACAAGGTAGACACAAAGACAAAAAGATAATGGGCAGAAGAACAATGACAGACACGGATATTCGTTTAAAGATGATGGATATAGTGTTTTATTTACCAGGAAAATGAAAGTGGTAAATTTGAAGGTAATAGACATCGTATAATCAGGATCAGTTCAAGTAAGACAGAAGGAGTAGCTGAACGTCAGTGGATACTGGAACTGGCATTCGGACGTCAGTGGGTACTGGGACAGGTAGCCGGGCGTCGACAGCCACTGAAAAGGGTAACCAGACGTCAATTGGCTCTGGAATGAACAGCTAGACAGCTTGTTGGAATAGGGCAGCTGGGGTGAAACGAGTAGCCGGACATCAACGGGCACTAGAATGGGGTTGAAGGCAGCAATGGAAGCAGCAAGAGGCACTGAAATGAGCTGGTGTGTCAGTGATTGTAGAGAGTAGTCTCAAAAAGCAAGCAGACAGTAGTAATTTGCAGAAAGTATCCCTGAAAAGGGCTGTTTGAACTACTATTATTGCTGCTGAAATCCTTCGGCTGCTGGGCTCGGTTGACTTGACTGAGAACATCAAAGTCGAATTTTGGAAGGCGTACTGCTCCCTAGCAGAGTTGAAAAAAAAATTTTGCCGAGGAAGTGCTTTCTTTATGAAATAGTGTTAATATAACAGGTACGCTTTTCGTAAACAAACAAATGGCTAAAAAAATTTTACTCGCCCTTCTAAACAAGATCACAGTGTAGTATATGTTCTGATGCTACACTTCATCTTTTCTGTCCTTAGTCAGTGAAGGAGAAATCCTTCCTAACTGAGACAATTTTAATTTTTGTTCTTATCTGGAGTGCCCCTTTTTGGGGAGCTGGATTTTCCCCACATTAAAAACCGACCTTGTGTCTAACTCTGTCCTCGTGGGGAGGCAAGTAAATAGGGGAAATTCATTCACAACCGAACTTATCACAATCAAAAGAGTTTAAGGTATTTATTAACTGTGTCTAGATTCATTTCAGTCCAAAATTAAACGTCTGTTGTTTTTGTTTAATGTTGAAAAGTTAAGTTTTCTCTCATTTGTGATTAAAACAAAAAGAAGTTGTTAGCACGCATGCTCATGAGATGTCGGTCACGTTTGCAGACAAGCGTAGCCATTGTTTGTTTTTTGTTAAGTGGAAGCAGTGATCTGACACACATCGCGACACTAATACATAAAGTAAATGTCAGTCACTTTTGCATATATATATATATATATATATATATATATATATATATATAGAGAGAGAGAGAGAGAGGGGGGGAGTAAATTTATTTGTTTAAAAAAGTATAAAAATATACTTATGGAAGTGAGCTACACAGAAATGTTTGCATTTCATTTACACAATAACTAATCTGGCTATATATATATATATATGTATAAAAATAAAAATACCAGCATTGGTTGACGTTATGTGGTTTTGAAAAAAGAAAAACCGAATGAAATTATGAAATAATCAAAGTTTCGTCCCTACTTCAGAGGACATCTTCAGGATACTAAAAGGAAAAATGCAAGAAAAGAAAAGAAAATAGTGTTTGAATTCCACCCATATCGGGAAGATACATACACATATGTTTGTCCTTCCCGATATGGATAGGATTCAAACACTATTTTCTTCTCATTTTCGTATGGTCTATGATCTTTTTCTTTTCTAGCATTTTTCCTTTTAATATCCTGAAGATGTCCTCTGAAATAGGGACGAAACGTTGATTATTTTATAATTTCATTCAGTTTTTCTTTTTCTAAAAAAACATTATATATATATATATATATATATATATATATATATATATATATATATATATAGAGAGAGAGAGAGAGAGAGAGAGAGAGAGAGAGAGCGGGGTCTCCCTCAGTCTTTGACATTCTATGGATATCCACCATAAGGATGCCTGCGTATGATATTTTTGCGGCAGGAGGTGCGCAATCTCCAACCACACCTCTCCTGTATTGACATTATTAAATACCATTGGCAAGTTGAGTGTATGTTCAGGACAATTGGAAACAAATGCGGAGATAAGCAAAGAGCTCATACAGCGCCTAGAATTCCCAAATGGTCACCCATCTGGCACTAACCAGGTTCAATGTCGCTTAACTTCAATGATCTGACGAGAACCAGATGGCAACGCGATTATGCCATATATATATATATATATATATATATATATATACACTTGTGCCCGATATTATTCATACCCCCCCCTTGAAAATTGAGTTTATTAGGTGTAACTTTGTAAGAATTTATTGTTTACGTCCATATTGATACATATTCTTAATAAACCTCTTCTGATCATTTTCGTCATTTTAGAATCTCGGGATACTTGTAATAAAAGAAATATACAGCTATTTATAAAATCTGCAATGTTCAAAAATAATCATACCCCCTTATTTTTTCAGTATTAATCGATTTTCTGACTGTTTGTTTCCTGTTTGATTCTTATTTTGAATGCTTTTATACAACCTTTGATTAATTTCATTTCGTTTTTTGCATTTTTCAGAAATTAAAATGATATCAACTGAAAACCAATAAAAGAATAAAAATTATTAGAATTGGGAAGAAAAAAGAGCTTAGTAATGATCTTAGGACTAAAATTGTGAATTCACATAAGGATGGTTTAGGTTACAAGTCAATTTCCAAGAAATTTGAGGTCCCTACAGCAACAGTACAGAGCATCATCAAAAAATTCCAGAGCCACCACACAACAAACAACTTGATTGGTAGAGGAAGGAAAAGGAAACTGTCTGCTAGAGCCACCAGGAATATTGTAAGAAGTGTTAATGCAAATCCAACCACCACTACTAAGGACATTTTAGAAAATCTGGAGTCTTCTGGCATAAAAATATCAAGGCAAACATTGCAAAGGACTCTGCATGAAAATGGTCTGAAAGGAAGAAGACCACGAAGGACTCCATTGCACACCGAAAAACACCTTGCAGCACGTCTAAAGTTTGCTAGGACCTATGTGAATTTTCCAGAGTCCGTTTTCTCAAGTATTTTGTGGACTGACGAAACAAAAATTGAATTGTTTGGCCATATGGATGCTTCTTACGTTTGGAGGAAGAAAGGAGAAGCTTACAACCCAAAGAACACCATACCCACGGTGAAACATGGTGGTGGTAGCCTAATGTTTTGGGGCTCCTTTTCGGCTAGTGGTCCAGGTAGTTTGATCAAGATAGATGGAACCATGTAGAAGGAGCAATATTTGGAGATACTCCAGAAAAACATTAGACAGGATGCGGCAAAGCTCCATTTAGGACCAAACTGGGTCCTTCAACAGGATAATGATCTAAAACATACTGCCAAAATAGTCAAGAAATGGTTTGAGGATAATCAAATTAATGTTTTGGAATGGCCTAGCCAGAGTCCCGACCTGAACCCTATCGAAAACCTCTGGCACATATTGAAAACTGAGGTTAAAAAGCAGAAACCTAGCAATTTGAGGGATTTGGAGTACTACTGCATTGAAGAATGGTCAGAAATCAGTGTTGATGCTTGTAAAAACCTTGTTGATAAATATCCAAAACGGCTACAGGCAGTTATTAAGAATAAAGGGCATGCTATTGACTATTAGTAAGAGAGGTATGAATAATTTTGAACTAGTGCCATTATTGTTTTTCTTTGTATAATGTTTCAAACTTGCATAATTTATTTATTTGTTGAGTTTAAATTAAATGCTTATGCTTGATTTATTGTTTGAAACCCCTTTAATATTGTCTACCTTCTGGTTTGAGCAATATTCTTATAGAAATCTCAAAGATCCGAGGGGTATGAATAATATCGGGCACAAGTGTATATATATATATATTAATAATGTTACATAAGATCAGGTAAAATTAATACGATACCATCGATTTCAAGCCATATGTAATCTAAAAAAAAAAAAAAAAATGAAACTCGATGCTTTGCTGGGTTTACTTGTAATAATCAACAAATATTTTCAGTCATATTCGAAAAAAATTGATCGTATCATGTTAATTTGGCTTTATCTTTTGCAATACTATTAATAAATAAATATTATGCTCTTGTCATTAAATAATTGAGCACTCCGTTTGATTTCTTTCTACTAACCAAACCATTGATTCTAAATGATATATATAAAAAAAAATACGTGCTCAATATACACGTGTACAGAGTTAGATATTAAAACAAGTAAAACATATGCCAAAACAATTGCAGCTTCATCAAGATGGTTATCTTTCTTGTTCGCTTACAGATATCATGTATCATGCGCATGTGTTTACAAATAGTCAAACGGTGTTAATCAGAACGTATATTAGTGTATGTACGACTGATGGTGTTGGTTGCTAGACATATTTACGGTGCTCATACGTTTGAAGGTGTTCACGAGGACACATATTCATTACAGGCAGTAAGAAAGATATCTTTCAGCTTGGCAGCTTCTACTAAAAACTTCAGATGTACATCCACCCAAATTTATGCAGAAATGTTCACACACACACACACACACACACACACAGAGTTAATACACCTATTTACAATGCCTCCCCACGGGACAGAGTTAGACACCAGGGTCGTTTTTTAACGTGGAGAAAAGGTGCAAAAATAAAAATTGTCTCAGTCGCGAAGGATTTCTCCTCCACTGAAAGAGAACGAGAAATGGAAGTGCCGCATCTGAAGAACAGATGGTGTTTATTTGCTCCCCCACTGAGCAAATTAGGCACAAGGCCGTTTTTAATGTGAGGTAAAAACCAGCTCCCCTAAAAGGGGTCACTCTGGTTACCAAAAATAATAATTGTCCCAGTATAGAGGGTTTCCCCTCCATTGACTGGTACAAATTATCTTAAGTGCAGCATCTGAAGAACAGATACTACACTTTGATCTTGGCCAAAAGGCACACACAGTTAATGTAGCTATATTAAAAGGAAGGGAGCATAGAAGCTCTTTCTGACAATTTAGATGTCTTGAATTTTTGTGAACATTGTGAAATTTGTACAGCAAATAACCACCAATTATAAAAATATTCCGAAATTTCTCAGTTTTTTACAAAAAGTATTTTAAAAGGTTTTGGGGAGCATAATATGGACAGAAACTACTATTTAAAAAATTCAGGTATCTTAGATTTACCTTGAATTTGATCAATAGTCATGAGTCTAATATTTAAAAATCTCCCAGTTCAAGCAAGATTCCATGACTTTCAATTTGTCCCAAATGTTCCTTAGGCTTAAGCTTTTAATTGTAGAGAGTTTTTAGAATCAAAATCAGGTAATAGATTCAAAATTGGAAAAAGGATGATAGACATAAAGCTAGGTATCATTATATCTCTTATCAAAGTGATGTAAACCTTCTATTTGTGAAATTTTATTGTACCGGGACAGTTATTTCTTCGCTGTATCACAGCTCATGTGCAGCTATACTAGCAGCTACTTCAAGCCAAGATTGAAACTTGACCGTCTAGGCGACAGTCAGCACTTCTCACCGTTATGCTATTTAACTGCTGCTGAGATGAGCATGTGAAATTACAATGTTTAAACATTGTCCAAACGCCTAAGCTCTGTTTACACAATGAGCATTACTTTTTTACACTAGCAGCAGTTTGTTATTTCGCTCTTCAATATGCTCAACCCAAGATATAGAGCATTTATAGTCATCCACATACAGTAGTTTCACTACATCACAGCTCATATATATATATATATATATATATACACACACACACACACAAGAGACTTCGAATATGGTTCCTAGAGATCTCTTATATCCAGGTTACACTTAAATTCGGGGTTCTCATATCCGGGTTACACTGTACTTTGGTTTCTTGGCCTTCGGGACAAGATCAAAGTGTAGTATCTGTTCTTCAGATGCTGCACTTCTATTTCTTGTTCTCTTTCGGTGGAGGAGAAATCCTTCACGACTGAGACAATTTTTATTTTTGTACCTTTTCTCCACGTTAAAAAACGACCCTGGTGTCTAACTCTGTCCCGTGGGGAGGCATAGTAAATAGGTACACTGTACATTAACATAGGCTTTAATTTGGGACCAGAGAAAATTTCCCTTATATCCGTTTTCCTTATATCTGGATTACACTGTATATATATATGCGTTTTATGCATTGTCGTTTTGTATTTAAGCATAAATGGATGGTTTTATATTTCTGAAACGTTTGTAACCAGCATAAATGATATAATAAAGTAATATCTTTGGGATCTTGTTTCTTTCAATAAAATTGATGTGTTTTTTTTCTGAAACAACAGACACACACAGCTATGTACCTAGAAAACGGAGCTATTAAATCTGACATTATATATATATATATATATATATATATATATATATATATATATATAGAGAGAGAGAGAGAGAGAGAGAGAGAGAGTTGTCCTTGGCCTGACGAAGCGATTCCCTTACTGGGTTTTCGCTGAAACATGTATGCTTATGTGTAGCCATTTGTTTGTAAACTAAATTCACTTATTTTGGCTCTGTCTAAACATTGAGCACTCTTTTGGGTGACACACTTATATATTTTGTTTTAAACAAACAAATAATTACTACCAATACAATATATATATATGTGTGTGTGTGTGTGTGTGTGTGTGTGTGTGTGTGTGTGTGTGTGTGTGTATATATATTATACTAGTTGAAGTACCCGTC
Source organism: Euprymna scolopes (assembly GCF_053919585.1). NCBI lineage: Eukaryota > Metazoa > Mollusca > Cephalopoda > Sepiida > Sepiolidae > Euprymna > Euprymna scolopes. The sequence continues at coordinate 157,234,040 of NC_136485.1, read as the reverse complement.
TGTGCAGAGTTTCTCAACTTTTCTTGAATTTCAAAACAAAGAAGAGAAGTTAAGATTACATTTTTCACCATTTTATTTTATTAAAGAAAAAAATTATTCAAGTTCATGATGATCGCTATCAGCTAGGAACTGGAAAACTATGGCAGACAGAAAAACAAAACAATTGTCTAATTTGAAATTCAAACCAACGTTGGCATAAAATATTATTACTAAGAGCGAACACTTGGCCACCAATCAAACGAAAATGTTTAATCATTTTAACCTACTTAAATTGGATCAGGGATCGTTTTATTTGTTCACATAGATCTAAACTAGCTTGATTGTCTAAAATAAATAAATAAATAAATAAATAAATAAAAATATTTAAAAAATTCTTATAAAAGTAAAAATATCTTAGTGAATATTTAGCAAATATTCGTTATGCGCTTTTAATAATAAAAAAAGAACATGTTTTCTCTTCAAAATAAACAATACGTTAAATATGTACAAGGATCTGAGGTGAAAAGTATAAACGATTATTATAAATATGTTGTTTGGTCAGCCAAAAGGAAAATGGGGCAAATGTTGCAACATTTCTTATTAAAATTATTTCTACATACTTTTTATTTCGAAAAACGAGTCTTAAGAAAGGTTCAAGAACTTCTGACATCAATAAGGATACTGGCTCTGAGATGCTGATTCCAAATTAGTGGTTAGTTGGCATTAATTAAATCAATTGTTTATTGTGATACTGTGGTGTACATACAGAATGTTTTGCTTTATATATATATATATATATATATATATATATATATATATAGTCTGTTAAAATTATTTAAAATAACTTAATAGTTATTCCTGTAATATTTGATAGTGTAGGGAATTTATACTCAACCTTTTACTGTAATCAATATCATTTTCCTCTAGGAAAAGAGCTATAATAATTACATTTGCTATTTCAGAAAAACAAACAAAAAAAAAGTTTCAAAACATATTTCATTATTTCAATGGCTACGAATGTTTTAGCTATATAAATACTCCAGTTTGAAGACTGGATGAAAATGCAAAAAGAAAAATTCATAATAAACAATTCAAACTGTCACTGGAAAAATCTCATCTTCAGAATGGTTATACAAAGTACTTGAGGTAATTAAGTAGGGTTTAATCCGTTTGTAAACTATATGGATAAAATTCCAGGGTTGAAAGGAATAAAGGTCAAAGAAATTTAATTTTGCATTGATAGTAAGCTGCATCGTCTGAGGCAGTTTAAGAAAAAGCATAAGTGTATTACAGAATTATTTTCCCTCTCATGGAGTTTTAAGTTATTTTGAATTAGACCCCCGTCTCCCACACACATACACTCCAAAATAAAAATAAAAAAATAAAAAATGGTAGCCATCTTTTAATAACTAGTAAAATGCCTTGGGCGATGTAACTTTCTATCAATTCAACAGATTTCTTTGACTGGAATTTTTTTTTCCCCATATAATTTACAAAGGAACCTAATGGATACCTCAAGTCCTTTTTTTATAGCCGGTCCGAAGAGATTTGTCAGTGTTCAAACCTATCGACAATCTGAAGAGTATTATGAACGTTTTATGCATTGTCGTTTTGCATTTAAGCATAAATGGATGGTTTTATATTTCTGAAACGTTTGTAACCAGCATAACTGATATAATAAAGTAATATCTTTGGGATCTTGTTTCTTTCAATAAAATTGATGTTTTTGTTTTTTCTGAAACAACAGGCACACACAGCTATGTACCTAGAAAACGGAGCTATTAAATCTGACATAGAGATACAGGACAAGAAGGAGAAAGAAGCAACCTTAGTAGAAGTTAATGTCTCCAATGATGATGGGTTGAACAGAGCTGAAAAGGGAAGAGATAACGAAATATCAGTGTAATTTATGTACGACATGAAAAGAAATTGGAATCTTAGGAAGATCTCTATCATTCCAGTAATTATAAGAGCAACTGCACCCATGAAAAAGAATTTGAAAAACTATTTGACAAATATACCCGGTGAAGCAAATGCAAGAGAGATTCAAACAATTACACTTAAAGGGAAGTTTAGAATCTTAAAAAGATCTTTCGGTTGGAATGTATAAGACAGCTGGTGAATGTCTGGCATCCAGTAAGATACCCCATCTCTATCTTGAACAAAATGATAAGAAAATATACTAGGAGAATGAAATGAAGTTTCAAAGTTCATAATGATCAATTACTTTAAGAGTGAATCCTGTACATGCAAAGATATAAACCAGATACTTAATTTATATAAATAGAGATGATAAACCTAACTGCGGTTCTACATGTTAGCTTCCTCCAGTCTTTATAGACTACTAGCCTGGGTGCCCGGCTTTGCCCGTGTGTTTGTAGGTGTGTGTTGAGCAAAAAAAAAAAAAAGTGGTAGCAGGCAGGCAGGCTCGAACCCGTGACGCGATAGTGGAAAAGAAAGTGAAAGAAAAGCTTATTGCTACTCCATGACGCAACCGGAAGTCTAAAGCGTTCAAATTTAACGTAGTCAATCAAAAAGAAAAGAATGACTTGCAAAAATGGCGTTGCTTTAAAACCTCCCACGAAAGCAAATTAGTTTAATGTGTGGGAAAAACCAGTTCCCCCAAAAATGGGGCACTCTGGCAGTATGCAAATAAATAGTAATTATCCCAGTATGAAGGATTTCCCCTGCATTGCTCAAGAACCAATTACAGAACAGATACTTGCCGGCTCGGTTGCATTCCAATAGTTTCGCTTTATTTATACGAAAAAGACAAAACAAACACTGGAGACGATGGCATGATGGGAATTTTAACTCAACCAAAAAAAAAAAAAAAGAAAAAAAGATAGACAATATCCGTTATCGAATGAGAGATCTTACGATCTGGGAAGTATGCGAAAACTTCCTGTGGAATCTAATCGACGTGAGAAGCCCGATGCAGAAAGCCTTTCGTGGACATACACAAACGCTCGCGCCATTTTTTTTTATTACATTTTCACCCCAAACAAGGCACAGTGTCACTTTGATGTAGGGGACTACTATCATGGACAAAAGCTACAGGGGTACTATGTAGGGAGTTGGGCAGCAAGATGTCGATTCACGTTACACTTGAACTTCTGCATGTCAGTACAGTTAGGGAAGCAGGGACCCAGAAGGGAATTCCAAAGTCTAGCGGTTATGGGGAAGAAACTACTCAAGTAGAAGGCTCTCTTAGATCTAGGATCTCTACTGTGAAAGGGTGGGATTTAGCTGCTTGTCGGGTTTGTTGGGAGTATTTACGTTGAGGGGGTACAAGTGCTTGCAGTTCGTCGGAACATTCACCGTTAAAGCACTTGCAGAACAGGCAGAGCGATGCTACATTTTGTTGATGGGACAGAGGTTGAAGCTTAGATGACAGTTTAGGACCTATCAGATTGGTGACTCTCTTTTGAACCTTGTCTAGGAGCGAGAGATTAGTAGCAGATGCACCAGCCCAAATATGACAACAATACTCCATACATGGGCGAATGGTGGCCTTATAGAGGTACAGGATACTTTCGGGCGTTAGTAGCTTTCTTGCACGGTAGATAGAATCAACCTTCTTCACAGTAGTCCTGGCAATGCTCTCAATGTACTTGTTCCAACTCATGTTTCCTGTGAACATTAGGCTGAGAAGTTTAAAAGATGTACTTTCAGATAAAGAGTCTTTAGCCATTGCTATTGGTGATAGAGAAGGTTTCTTGTAACTATTGAAGGAAACAAGTTTTGTCTTGGCAGCATTGAATGCGACCATCCATTTTTGTACCCATTCCACTACAGATTGGAGGTCATCCTCTAGTGTTTCTGCCATGACTTCAGATATGTGTTCATTTTTTTTCTGTCATGCCTATTATAGGGCATGGTGTCATCAGCATATATACCCATCTCACAGACAATTTTGTTAGGGAGGTCATTTATGAATATTAGGAATAATAGAGGTCCAAGAATAGACCCTTGAGGCACTCCCGCATTTATATCATATTGTTTAGATGTATGACTGTCGAGGACAACCTGGATTTTTCTCTTATCTAAAAAGGATTTAATTATGTTAAGTATTCGTCCAGTGATACTGTATGATCTGATTTTCCTGAGAAGACCTTCATGCCATACCCTGTCAAAAGCCTTAGATATATCTAGAGCTACCGCTCTGCCCTCCCCTGTTTTGTCCAGTTAATGGTATATACGTTCTAAGATTACAGTTAGGATATCTGCTGTGGAACGGGCTTGCCTAAATCCATATTGTTGGTCGGTCAAAAGTTTCACATCTCTATGGTGATGCACTAGAGTTTGGTTGATTATGGACTCAAATATTTTGGCGAAAAGTGGGAGGAGGCTAATGGGGCGATAATTTACAGGGTCAGTTCTTTTGCCAGAATTCTTGAAAACTGGTACCACAGAAGCAGTTTTCCAGCAGTCAGGAAAGCAGGATTCATTAAGGCATTTGTTGTAAAGTATGGAGAGAACTGGAGCTACTTCGGCAGAGCATTTTTTTAATAGCAAAGCTGGGATGAGATCAGGTCCTCATGCTTTTGAAGTGTCAAAATTTTTTTATGATAGCATGCACCTGAGAAGGGTGATTTTCAGATCGTCTAGTGTGGCGTCTGTCCCCAAAGGAAAGTCAGGGAGGCGGTGGGTAGCAGGGTCCAGTGTAGAATTGAAGGCAAATCGACTGGTAAGCATCTTTCCTTTTATTATAGACTAGCAGGGGTTCCCGGCATTGCCTGGCTGCTTGGAGGTTTGTGTTGACCCCCCTCTCCAAAGTGTTAGTAATCAGGCAGGTTCAAACCTGTGATGCGAAGGTGGAAAAGAAAGTGAAAGAAAACGCTACGAAGCCATAAGAAGTAGAAAGCGTTCAAATTTAGCGATGTCAATCAAAAAGTTGACTTGCTAAGTGAATGCAGAAATGAACGTTGGCTGAAGGCCATTTCAGCTTGCTTTATTTGTTTTCCCACGATGTTGGGGGAAAACAGCTCCCCTCAAGAAGGGGGAGCTCTCCAAATGAATAGCAATTGTTTGATACGAAGGGTTTTCCCCACATTCATCAAAGCTAATTGCTTTTCTGGAGGTCCTGGCCGAGAACGCTGGCGACTGACATTCGCTGCTATTAGTTTTGCTTTTATACGAAAAACGAAAAACAAACACACGAGAGGATGGAATAGCATTAGTTTTATAAAAGACAATCAAAATAACTCTGGATACGACGTCCCTTCGCAGATATTATGATCTAGAGCAGTGGTCCTCAACCTTTTTTTACTCATGAACCCCATTTTCTCTTCTTTTTATCTTGGTGGACCCCTTCATAACTATTGGTCATAAGACAATCTTCTATTTTACACTAAATTTTGAGGTTTTAATAATCAAAGAAATATTATATAATTAAGCTTTATTTTTAAATGAAAACTAATTTAATGCAAATAAAGTATTCTACAACAATTATAATAATAATGATAAGTTTTGTTATGTTGTGCATGTGGACCCCCAGAAATATTTCGTGGACCCCGGTTGAGAACCTCTGATCTAGAATCTTAAAAAAGTTCTAAGAAATAGTAACCCCTGGCGAAAAAAGCCTTTGCTAAACATACAAAAAGGTGCGCACCTGTTTTGTCTTTCATATACATATATATATATATATATATATATAGACTATGGATACCCACTGTAAGGGGTTCCTGCGCATGGATTTTTTGTGGCAAGAGTTGCATAATCTCCACCCACACCTCTCCTGGGTTGATATTGTTAAATACCAGTGGCAAGTGGAGGTTCAGGACGACTGGAAATAATACTGAGATAAGCGGAGAGCACATACAGTGCCTAGAATTTGCGAATGGTTACCCATCTGGTACTAGCCAGGCTCAATGTTGCTTAACTTCGGTGATGTGGCAAGAACCGGTATGTTAACGTGATTATGCCATACAATGCATTTCCATACACACACACACACACACACACACTGCACACATAACTAGACTTCTACATACATACACACATCACTGTACTTATCAATATTTCTATACGCATACACAATACACATAATTACATTTTTATACACACTCAGTACACATAACCACTTTTATACACGCACGCACACACATGTATATTAACATTCAATATGACTGTTATATATTCCAATGATTTTACAGTGTACACATGGAACATTTGCTATATGCTTATGGATATTTAATACATGATACATAACAGCCAGTCTCTCAGCAGAATGGAGCAACATTTCCTGACACCAGTCATGAAATGGAAGTCAAAATGTGCAGTCGTGCCACATATTATAAAAGACCATCCTGCTAAGCGCACTACTAACAGCAAAAAGAAAAATCACAACAAAATAAGCTGATTAACTACAAACCAGTTTTGAATGAATCTGAAAAGGTCATAAGATACATAGAAAAAAATATAAATGTTCTGAACAGAATGCATTTGGATGATATCGCATAGGGCAAAACATTAGATATCATAAACTTGAGATTTAAAAAAAAAAAAAAACTATATGTAAACTAGAAGAGCTACCCAACGTTGACTAAGTGGTTTGGTTTGGTTTGGTTGTTTTGTTTTGCGGCATATCAACCCTTTTTGGGTTATTTAATGCTGAATCCAATGATTTTGGAAATAGTATTCATGTTGCATTCAGTTATTTTGTAGAAGATTTTTATTCTTCAAGATTTTTGTATCTTCAATCGATAGTTTGTAGTGTTTGATTTGGTTGTTTTATTGTGAATTTTATCGTTTTTGTTCCCTGCCTTGCAGAACATGAATGAGTTTTTCAATGGGAAAGGGAAAAGGGTGACAGTATTAATTTTTGGTACATTTTAAGTTAGGAAGCCAGTCAGGAAGTGAAGGAGATAGAAATAGAAAGGGGAAATGGGAAGAAGGAAAAGGTGTGTGGCTGTTTCCGGTTTTGCAGAGGATAATTAAATTTTACCAAAAGGAAGTAAAAAAGAAAAAGTATTAATGTTAGGTGCATTTCGTCTGAAGACGCCAATATCTTCAGACAGCCTCATCTGGTAGCACCAGTCAAGAAGTGACACAATTTACATCATGTGTAACAGTATTGGGTTAAAAAAAAAATAGATAACACTCATAAACTTGTACCTCAGCTCTCTAAAACAAACAAAACTTAAAACGTATTAGAATGAAGTTCTTTACAAAACTCACATAGTTTTAACACGCGGACACGATTCATTAAAAATATAGTAAACGTACAGAATAGTTAACACCGCATAATTTTAATTTATGGAATCGATCTGTAAAAATATTTTAAACGGTCGAAAACGAGCACATAGTATGCAGGTTTAGCAGAAAATGTCATTTTAATTTGTTTTATATAAATTGTGTTGGTTCTTTTTGTTAACACGTTTTAAGTGTTAACTATTCTGTACCTTTACCCAATATTATTCTATAATTTCTGAAAAATTGATTTATCCATTGATTTATTCATTTTAGTTTTTCATTTTTACTTAAGATTTGATCTCAATAAAATATGTTGATGATTCCTGTATAAATCCTGTGGTTAAAGTCAACAACCAGTATTATTTAATCATTAATTCAAAACCAATACACACAAGGAACACATAACTGAGTATAGCTGAATTAACTCTAAACCAATTAAATTTTTATATATGATATAATCACGTTGACACATCACTTCTTGTTAAATAACCAAAGTTAAGCAACGGAATTCCAGGCGCTGTATGTAGGAAGACGTTCACAGCTCCCTACGGGAGTTGCAAAAACCCAACGGGGCGATACATGCGACTGGGGACCGCTTGTGAATTTCATACTCCCATGAAACTTACTCCTTTGGAGGAAATCGGTTAAGCCCGCATAGGATTAGTGCTGTTTTAAAAAAAAAATTCATTTTTATCACTCGGTAGATCTGTTATACTATGCATGAATTTGGTGGGTAATTAAAACTGACTAGGGACGTGCAAAATTTTTTTTTTTGGGGGGGGGGCGGGGTGCTATGGATACCCAAGCACTTGCCTCTTTTACTTCTGTTTTAAAAGTGTCCTTTCCAGAGGAATGTATTTTAGGTCTGTTCCTCACTGCATAGAGTGAACTTTATGTCCATTACTATATTTTTGCCGTTTTTTTTTCACTTGAGCACCTGCCCTGAAAAAGTTCTCTGTATATCACTGGAACTGATGAGCTTGTGCCAGTGTTTCATAAAGAAAACTATATTAGATCGAGTATTAACAAAGAATATAAAACAAAGTCACAAGTTGAAAAAGCCAAAAAAAAAAAAAAAAAATGGAAAGATTTAGTCAAGTGTCACAGATCCCCTCCACCCCCCCCAAAAAAAAACAAAAAAGAAAAACAGAAGCTCAATCTATTTTCTCCTTAATCACAAGAAAGATCAAATTTTGGTGGCCTTTTGATTTCACTAGCATTCGGATCAGCAAACATATCCTTTAAGAACACAATAAAAAGATACCACTTCAATACGGAATTCAGTTAATTCTTTGACCCTACATAAACAAAATTATGATTAGTTTATAGAAAAATGTTTTTATGCTAAAGCTAAAGTCACTTTAATAATTCAGTTACAGATTTAGTACCATTATATTTAGTGAAGAATGGCTCAACAAGACAGCACCTTGCTATGAATTTCCGTTTATCATTGGAATTAAGTAATGCAATATGGAATTGTATGACATTTTCTTCACAATAAATTCCTAATTACACAGGAAGCCTTTGAGAGAGTAAGCATTGTCTCTAGAGACAAAAAGGCACATACAATTTCGTCAACAAACCTAAATTTTCTGAAAGCAATGGTTGATTGTTGAGTTTTATTATATAGCAACAGTCGTTTGATCATTTTATGCCCAAACTAAAATACAACCATAGTTAATACCACTGATCAATGTCAGTACTCCCATAGAATTCCCCATCATTTATCTGACAATCATTCTATCTTATTAACGCTTATCCTCGAGTGGTTCTTGGCTTTGATAAGTGATCCAAAAGTTAAAAGCAAGAATGTTTCATATATGATTGGTTTCGAGATGAGTTAGTTTTGTAAACAAAATATTCTATAAAATAATATCTTTCCAAGAACTTCCTACATGTGGAATATGTTACCAGAGGAATATTTCCCTATAAACTACAACATGGTCATATTATTGAATTAGTTTGGAATTATTTTGGATCTTTTGGTCTTATAAATCCAATTGTTCTTCCAATTGTCTCCAAAATAATTTCAAACTAATTCAATGGTATAACAATTGGTACGGACCCGGCAATTGAAACAACAGTTGTATTTATAAGACCATAAAATCCAAACTTGACTGCCCTTTGGGGCCCGTGGTGCAGTGGATAGAGATGCGGAATATCTACGATTCCAGGTGAGCGTGGAGCTAGAGGTAGCAGTTTCGATCCCACCCAAAGCCGGTCAGAGGATTAGTTGACCAAACCATGGTGAGATGACAACAGCCATTAAAGGCAGCAATTGCCGTGGATGTAGTTGGACGATTCAACATTACTATCCCGTCGCGGTTAACCTGACGAAGGCCAGAGGAATTATTGGCCGAAACGTCATGAAAACAACAACTAAAAGATAAGGATAGTAGTCCAAATAATTAAATAAAAATTATACAACACTAGCGAGACCTGTGAAAATTCCACAGCGATATTTTACATATGTAATATATTGTTGCTGGGCATTCTGTGGGCGTTCTGTTCAGCATGAAAGAAGGCACAATCATATTAACCTAGCCCTTTTATTAATATTGTATCGCCCCCTTACTAAAATAATGATTTTGATATATTTCCTGGGCTGATTATTTCATTACAAACACAGTGGTCAATTAACTCACATTTCGTCATTTTTCATAATTGTTGGATATGGTACTAATTTCTACAATAATTTCTCACCATTTAAACTCACTATATCGCACACTTTAATAAAATAATAACTTTGATATATTGTCTAGGCTGATTATTTCATTACAAACACACCAATCAATTAATTCACATTTCATCATTTTTCATTATTCTTGGACATGTTACTAATTTCTACAATATTTTTTAATATTTTTAACCAACATTATCACGAAACCTTACTAAAATAATAATTGATATATATTTGCTGGGCTGCTTATTTCATTACAAACACACTAATCAATTAACTCATATTCATCATTTTTCATAGTTCTTGAATATGTTACCAATTTCGACAATCATTTTTTATCATTTCAACCGACATAATCGCCCCACCTTAGTTTATAATATTTTAATAATAATAAGTTAATAATAATAACTTTGATATATTGTCTGTTCTGATTATTTCATTGCAAACACACCAATGCATTAAATCACATATTATCATTTTTCATGATTCTTGGATATGTTACTAATTTCGACAATCATTTTTCATAATTTAAACCATCCTTATTGCCCTCTCTGACTAACATAATAACTTTGATATATTGTCTGAGCTGATTATTTAATTATAAACATACCAATCAACACCCGTCTAGCTAAAACCACTGTCAGTAATTCCCCCCACTCTTTATCTGTGCATAAATCAAAACGTAGATTCCATGAACAAAGCTTCTTTCTGAGAAGTGCACACCTGTGGAATTCTCTTCCGTCTGCCTGTTTCCTACCTGACTACAGCTTGGATGTCTTCAAGTCCAACATAAACAAATTCCTGACTAATCACCCTCTTAAGTAATCCAATTTATCAAATCTCCAATACCAACTATTACTACGATATTATCCTATTGATAATAATAATATCACCCTTATCCCCGAGTAGCTTCCGGGCCTTGATAAGAGGTGACCCCCCATGTAAAAAAACCCCAAAAAACTCACATTTTATCATTTTTGTAATTCCTGGAAATGTTACTCATTTCGACAATAATTTTTCATAATTTAAACACACCTTATTGTTTTCTCTTACTAAAATAATAACGTTGATCTATTTTCTGGGTTGATTATTTCATTACAAACACACCAATCAATTAACTCACATTTAATCACTTTTCATAATTCTTGGATAAGTTACTAATTTCGACAATAATTTTTCATAAGTTTAACACACATTTTAGCCTCCCCCTTACTAAAATAATAACTTTGATATATTGTCTGTGCTGATTATTTCATTACAAACACACCAATCAATCAACTCACATTTCATCATTTTTCATAATTCTTGGATATGTAACTAATTTCGACAATCATTTTTTATAAATATGAACCCACACAGAATTTAGATATATTGTCTGGGCTTATTACTTCATTACAAACACACCACTCAAGTAACTCACATTTCATCATTTTTATAATTCTTGGATATGTTACATATTTCGACAATAATTTTCGTAACTTTAACCCACTATGTTGTTCCCCCTTTCTAAAATAATAACTTTGATATATTGCCTGGGCTGATTATTTCATTACAAACACACCAATCAATTCTGGGTATTCTCATAGTATATATGTTCCACCTATCTTATCCAATCCCGGGTGACACTGCATATTCTGCTAGTATATATCTTTCACCTATCTCATTCGATACCGGGCGACACTGAGCATTCTGCTACTATATGCTTTCCACCTATCTCATTCAATACTGGACGATGCTTTCTGCTAGTATATATTTGCACTTATCTCATTCAATCCCGGGACTGACTTCATGTCTGCCACCCCACTGTTAAAAATATACATGAAATAAAGCAATGTTAAAATCGTACACAGTTTCAGCCATTTCCGGGACTGACTTTATATCCCCAACCCACTGATAAAAATATACATGAAATAATGTAATGTCTAAATAGTAAACTGTTTCAGCCATTTCCGGGACTGACTTCATATCCCCCACCCCACTGTTAAAAATATACATTAAATAAAGTAATATTTAATGCGTAAACAGTTTAAAACATTTCTGGGACTGATTTCATATCCCCCATCCCACTGTTAAAAATATACATGAAATAAAGTAATGTTTAAATCATAAACTGTTTCAGCAGCTTTTCGAAATTAATACATATAAACATTAACATGATTAGGGATAAGGCAACAATTGCTTCAACATGAATTTCTGAGTCTAGTATCAGTTTCAGCATTCCAGTGACTTAACCCCCCCTCTTTTTTTCGTTTTGATAATGGAGGAGAAATCCTTCATTACTTATGCAATTTTTATTTTTGTTACTGACCAGAGTGCCTCTTTTGGCGAGCTGGTTTCCCTCCAAATTTTTAACCGACCTCATGTCCAACTCTGCCCTTGTGCGAAGTGAAGGAAACAAAAAATAAAAAATTAATAATAAGTGGGGGGGGGCATTTTATATATAATCAGAAAAGACATTTTCAGTGCATTTTATAATTAATCAGAAACGACATTTCTAGGGCATTTTGTAATTAAACCAGAAATTACTTTTCCCAGTTCTGTAATATTAAAACTTTGTTACATTAAATATAGTACGTATTTACAATGCCTCCCCACGGGACAGATTTAGACACAAAGGTCGTTTTTTAATGTGCAGAAAAGGAAGAAAATTTTGCTTAGTCGTAAAGGATTTCTCCTCCAATGAGAGAGAAGAAATTGAAATGTAGCAACTGAAGAACAGATACTACACTTTGATCTTGTTTATATATTTTATTGAGAAAGAAAAAATTGAACATAAAAAACGTACAAAAAATTCAATTCAACAAAATTAGGCACAAGGCCCTACAAGAAATTGGGAGGGGGAGGGTACAGGGTCTTTTTGACTATGTAACAGATGAGACTTTTGATCTTGGCCAAAAAGCCAAGAACAAATCATTTTTATTAGCTTTGCCTCAACAGCGACACCTTCCTTTTTTAGGGATGCACAGCATGATAACAGCCGAAGCGAATTTCAAAACAAATGACCAGGATGTAAGCGTGACACACAAAAGAACACACACGCTATTGTATTAATATATAGATGATCGTTTTCAAGTTCAATGTCTGCAGATATCTGCTCAGTCTTCTTAAAGATACATAGTTCTCAATTCTTTCATAGTACTGTTCCATAATCCAATCTGAAATCTCTCAAACCCTTATATTGAAGTGAAGAACAGATACTACACTTTGATCTTATCTTGGAGTGACTTTTGGCCTTGGTAATGGTGAAGCATGAGTATAAAAAGGTAACCAAAAACCATCTACGATTCAGAGTCAAAGTAGACCCCAAAATAGCGACAATGAACCGCCCCCTTAAGTAAGACACTTTATCAAATCTCCAATACTAACGATTACTACAATACTATCCCATTGATTACTGTACACGCAATGACCCTTATCCCCAAGTGACTTCTGGGCCTTGATAAGTGGTGACCTCCATGTAAAAAAAAAAGAAAAAAAAAGAAGACAACTAAAGAGCAACTTTATACTACTAAAATCTTCCAAATTGGGATCTAATCACTGCAAACAGTTTTGGGGTTTTTGGAGTGGTGGCTTCAGTAGTTAAGAACAATCCTTAGCCTATTTTTTAAATTTTTTTTTACTCTTTTTCTGTTTAAATGTAAATGTGGTGCTGCTTTTGATAAACATGAAAACACTCCTTATTGATACCCTCTAATATTCTTAGGAAAGTATTAATTCATTCCTCCTTATCCTCCAGCCCCTACTTATAAGTGAAATATTAGGATAAACTAGACTCTCAAGCCTTTGTAGAGCAACTTATACAAGAGAAGGAATCCTAGTGTTGCTCTTGGTCATATTGCCACTACACACAACTCAAATTGGATCAAGAGGAGTGCAGTTAGATATTTTGCAACCCTTGCTTTACTATAAGTTCCCTATCATGTAGCAATTATTTGCAGGGGCATTCATACTCTTATTAAACCGGCTGTTCTTGTACATGAAGAATGGGATGATGCAAATTTTGAACTAAGAAACACTAATGAATGTAGAGGTGAAGCATGCTTTGTTGATGGTAGTAAGGCATTTTTTTTTAAACTTTTGTTTTTGTATTAATAAATGCAAATATCTTCATGGTTTTAAATATATTTAAACGTATTTTAGGACAGGCGGAATCAAAATATTTATTTACAGACTTGGAAAATAATTTTTTTTTTTTTAAATTTCTTACAAATATTTTTTGACAATTAATTTTTTGCCGGAAATCAGGTACTTATGTATGAGATGTATGAGGACAGAATATTCAAATATATCAAATACAACCTGGCAACGCCGGGTACTTCAGCTAGTATAGTGAATATAGCAGTCTTCTTTTGAAAGACAGTATAAAGCAAATCGTCCATGATAAACATATCACTCACTGACCATCTCGGATGGAGGCTGGTACGATTGCAGGAGCAGACCTGTAAATGGCAAGAATACTGAATGGTTCCCTATGGACCACATTGTGTGCTTTAGATTTAACAGTTTAAATCATTGAGAAAAATATTGCAGTAGCAAGACAGATAAGAAACGAATACAAACACCATATAAAATCATACGCTGTTTTTGTTGTGATAATGTGATACATGTATCAAGGCAAGAAATATAAGCACAATAATTTCTGCTTAAATGTAAAGGTGGTGCTGCCTTTGCTAAATATGAAAACAGTCCTTATTGATACCGGCTGTTCTTGTACATGAAGAATGGGATGATGCAAATTTTGAACCAAGAAACACTAATGAATGTAGAGGTGAAGCATGCTTTGGTGATGGGACAATCAACATCTTTGCAGATGATGTCAACTGAACTTGGGTTAAAGCTCTCATGCTTTATGACAAACCGTTTTAGTTTAATCTTTGTTGTAATTAGCATTGGGGAGTGTCAGTATTGTTCTGCGTATATATTATTTTTATTGGACTCCTTCGAGATGAGTAATTTGTATATTTTATTTATTTATTTGCTGACTGTTATCCTCATCTTTATAGTTGTTGTTTCACCACGTTTCGGCCAACTATTCTTCTGGTCTTTCTTTTCTTTTTTTTTTCTTTACTCATGTTCACCCCTTACAAAGCATATCACCACTTGGACATAAGGAGCCACGTCTAGGAAAGATTAACAAGATATTTGTTTATGTTGCATTTAAACTTCTGCGTATCAGTACTGCCAGGGAAGCAGGCAGCAGGAAAGGAATTCCAAAGTCTAGCTCTTTAAGGGAAGAAACTATTAGAACAGAAAGCTTTCTGGCATTTAGGGGCATCAACAGTGAAGGGGTGAGATCTTATTGCTAACCAGGTTTGTCGGGGATATGTACGTCAAGGGAGGTACAAGTAAAATGAGTTCATCAGAACATACTCCATTAAAATAGTGATGCAACATTGCGGTAATGGGACAGGGGCTGAAGCTTAGTTGATAAAGTGGGACTGATTATTATATAAAAGTAACTCTGTGTGTGTGTGTGTGTGTGTGTGTGTGTGTGTGTGTGTGTGTGTGTGTGTGTGTGTGAGAGAGAGAGAGAGAGAGAGAGAGAGAGAGAGAGTTCCTTCCTCATAGGTTCCGAAACGGCTAAGCCTATCTTTTGGAACTTTCATACAAAGCTAATTTATATGTCTGGCAGTGTTCTTAGATATGTTTTGTACAGAAATTCATCAAATAAGTATCGAAAATCGAAAAAACGTGATCTTAAAAATAGATTTTCTCTTTTATAGATAAAAAAGAATTTTTACAGGGGAATATTTTACGTTATACCGGTCAAGGGAGATAATAAAATTTCAGTAAATCATTTCTTCTTACAAAAAAAAAAAAGATTTATTATAATCTGGAGATACAGCTTAGTGGTAAAACATTCGACTACAGATAGAATGATCTATTAAAGCATGGGTGTATCTCAACATTTCATTTTTATTTTTTTCTTATTAATGAGTTTAATTTATGATAAAAGAAGAAGTACCATTTAAAATCGCTGCAAATCATTTCTTTGCATATTTTAAAACTAAACATTAATCAGAAATGACCTTACCAGGCTATTCATCGTCAAGCCCAAATATTAGCTGATATGATAAACAGACAGAATTTGATGAACAGCATTATCATTATTATTATCATTATTATTTTTTTGCAAATTAGTCCACTGAACAAATTATTCCTTGTAATATATACATAAAAAAAAATCTTGACACTTCAAAAGCATGAGGACCTGATTTCATCTCATTTTTGCTATTAAAAAAATGCTCTGCCGAAGTAGCTCCAGTTCTCTCCATACTTTACAACAAATGCCTTAATGAATCTTGCTTTCCTGACTGCTGGAAAACTGCTTCTGGGTACCAGTTTTCAAGAATTCTGCCGAAAGAACTGACCCAGTAAATTATCGCCCCATTAGCCTCCTTCCACTTTTCACCAAAATATTTGAGTCCATAATCAACCAAGCTCTAGTCCATCACCTTACAGATGCTAAACTTTTGACCGGCCAACAATATGGATTTAGGCAAGCCTGTTCCACAGCAGATATCCTAACTGTAATCTCTGAACGTATATACCATTCACTGGACAAAGCAGAGTAGAGTAGAGCGGTAGCTCTAGATATATCTAAGGCTTTTGGCGGAGTATGGCATGAAGATCTTCTCATACTTTGGCATTCCCTTCTGGGTCCCTGCTTCCCTCAACTGTACTGACATGCAGAAGTTCAAGTGTAACGTGAACCGACATCTTACTGCCCAACTCCCTACATAGTACCCCTGTAGCTTAGGTCTTTGATAATAGCCCTCTACATCAAAGTGGTAATGTACCTTGTTTGGAGTGAAAATGTAATTAAAAAAAAAGTTTTTTTAAAATTAAAAATCAATAGCGTATTGATTCTATGATAATACCTATTCAATCTGCATCAATTAAAATATCATGTTTAAGCGTATTGTACGACCGGGCAATGCCAGCTAGTAGTTAATATAGAGGAATTTAAATTCTTACAAATTCTTTCACAACTTAGCAATGAGGCGGTTAAAAAATGATAGCAAGAAAAAAAATATATAAAACACATTTACGAATTTAGTTTTTTTTTTTTTTTAATTAAATTCGTTTTAAGCAAATATACTTGAAAAAATATGAGAATTCATGTTTTATTACGGTAATTTAATTTGAAACAATTTTCTCAAATGAACCCATTAATTGGTTTAAGAAATACTTCTAGAGATAATTGAAAACTTACAAAACTCATTTGAAATTAATAAAAAAAAAGGAAAAAAATAAACTTATTAGCTGGATAAATATAATAATAGGTGAATAAAAACGAGTGTTAAATGAAATTGTTTCAAGTGCATTAAGTACATAAATATAATATATATATATATATATATATATATATATATATATATATATATATATATATATATATATATATATATATATATTACAAGATTATTATTGCATGAAAAATGAACGGAATAATAATTAAAAATTAAACAGAAATAGAGATACAAAACATTGTATAAAAGTTATTTGTTTTAGAAAACCTATCAGCAAAAAAAAAAAAAAATTGACTTTTGAATTTTAAACTTTAAGTGAAGCCATTATTTACAGGTAATTTTATAAAACTCAACATTAAATTCTCTACAGTGCAATGTCATTGCAGGGAGGAATGTGAAGCTTTTTTCCGGTACAGGGGGGGATTACTAGAGCAGGCAATCAATCGATTTGATTAAAAAAATGGACGCTTTCACTGATTTTGATGACAATAAAGTATTGGAAGTTTGGAACATTCGTTAATCCTCATTTAATAACGGACAAAGTTATGTCTTCCTGCTACTATATATATATATATATATATATATATATATATATATATATATATATATATATATATTTAAATTGGCTAATTTGGTGATCTCTGATATAGTTAAGGAAACCAATATTTATTAAAGTCAGTTATATACAGCGCCTGGAATTTCCAAATTGGTAACCCATTTTAGTAATCACAAGCCTCAACGTTGCTTAACTTCAGTGATCTGATAAGAACCGGTGTGTCAACATGTTTATGCCGTATATTGAACAGCAGGGATAATTCCTGTTTGTTTTCTTGCAAACCATTTTTTTCCATTTGGCGGGTCAATTAAAAACTGCGTTTGGTTTTGTCGCGTTTGAGTTAATAGCTTTTTGATAATAGCTATTTTATACCGGAAGAGGCATTTACTAAGGTAGTTAGTTCATAGACACTAACAATAATGAATTCTCTACACCAATATATATATATATATATATATATATATATCATATCATTTTTAAACAGATCCTAAAAATATACTCATCACTGTGTGCATACTTCATAGAAAACTAAACTAGTTATTTTAGAAAACTAAACTAAGGAAGCCACTCAGGGATAAGGGTTATTGCATGTACAGTACGTTAGTGTGGGGATTTGTATATATATATAAACTAATAATAATAATAATCCTTGTACCCTTTAAGCAAATGCTTGTTATGATTCAAAATAGCTATTATTAAAAAAAAACAAAAGAACTGTTAACTTGAGCCAAATTAATCTCCTCTTCGCCAACTATTTTGCAACTTAAACTTATCAATATTCAACAGACTATATATTATATTATAGCTTCCTATATATATATATATATATATATATATATATATATATATATATATATATATATATATGAAGGAAACCAAGAAGAATTAAAGAAATTCTGTAAAAGGAGACTTATTTGGATAATATAAAGCTCGATAAGCTTTAGATATATAAAGGTATAATACTTCGAAATACCAAGGTATAAAAATTATATATATATATTCATTAGCTCTAGAATGAACAATTAAATTTATATGCATTAGTATATATTTTTCTATCATTGTTTTTTCTATTTCCTTTGTGTGTATATATATATATATATATATATATATATATATATATATATTGTATTTTGTGTACAGAAAGTTGTTAGATGAGACAAGTCATTGGTACCGTCAGTTTCAAGCCCGATGATTAGGACCGTTAAGATATCCATATCAAGCTTTCTTCAGCCAATGCTCAATACAGAGGAGTATTGGCTGAAGAGAGCTTGATACTGATATCTAAAACGGTCCTAATCATCGGGCTTGAAACCGACGGTACCAATGACTTGTCTCATCTAACAACTTTCTGTACACAAAATACAATATATAAATACGCTCTTATATTTCGGATTTTCCTTTTAATTGAGCACTCTGCTGGATTTCTTTTTCCAAAAAAAAAACTAATCACACACACACACATACACACACACACACACACACACACATATATATATATATATATATATATATATACATACTAGAAGAGTATTTGTCTCTAAATTGATGATAAAATTCATTCCCAGCACAGAAGAGTTCGACCAGATTTATATCCCCTAATGAAGATTAAAATCAAGATATAATGATACTAAACCTTATGTCTACAATACTTATTAAAATTTTCATCAAAATTCATTTTTTTTTTTACTCAACTTCACCCCAAACAAGTCATATTGCCACTTGGACGTAGGAGGCTACTATTTGGGACCATGTCTAAGAAAGATTAAAATGTTGACTTACGTTGCATTTAAACTTCTGCATATCAGTACAGTTTAGGAAGCAGGTAGCAGGAAGAGAATTCCAAAGTCTAACTGTTCTAGGGAAGAAACTATTTGGGTAGAAAACGTTCTGGCATTTAGGGACCTCAACAGTGAAGGGGTGGGATTTTGTTGCCAAGCTGGTTTTTCGGTGATATGTACGTCGAGGGGGCATATTCTATAAAAATACTTGTAAAATAGGCCCAGGGATGCAAAATTTCAGCGATAGGACAGAGGTTGGAGCCTTGTTAACAAAGTGGGACCTATTAAATTGCAGAGTCTTTTTAAGAGAGAGAAACTAGTAGTAGATTCACCAGCCCAAATGTGGCAACAATACTCTAGACATAAGCGAATGGTGGCCTTATAGAGGTACAAGATACTCAGGTGAGAACAGTTTTCTAGCATGATAGAAGGAGCCCACCTTCCTTGCAGCAGCCTTTGCAATGTCCTCAATGTATTTATTCCAGTTCATATTTCCTGAGAATGTTAAGCCGAGAAGTTTGAAGGCAAGTAGGTTGTTATTTGTCATGGTTATAGGTGGTTGGAGAGGTTTCTTGTAATTGTTAAAGGAGAGCAGCTTAGTCTTACTAGCATAAAATATCACCATCCGTTTACGTCTCCATTCAACTACGGTCTGGAGGTAATTTTCTAATGATTCAGCCATTGTCTTGGATTTGTGTACATCCGTTCTTCCCTCATGCATGTTATAGAGCGTTGTATCATCAGCAAATATATCCATCTTGGACTCAACATTATCGAGGAGATCATTGATGAATATCAGGAATAATTATGATCCAAGAATTGACCCCTGAGGCACTCCTGCATTAATGTTATGCTTTCTTAATTTGATTCTAAAAAATGTCTAAAACATATGAATAAGCTGCTGTTGTCTTCGGAAGAAATTGAAATTCAGGGAATCATGCTTAATCAGTGTTCAATGAGTAGGAATCAACTCCAACGGAAATCTAAAATATCTCAATTTTCAAATGGGAGGTCGTGCCCATATTATACCTCCTAAAATCTTTTTAAAATACTACAGAGAAACTTAAATTCGAGAAACATGGATTAATTGACATCTAATATCTATTGTTGAATTTTACCAAAGTCGAGGATATCTGAATTTTCACAATGACTGCCATTCGCTTTTAACTTTTGCAAAAAATTCAATTAAACTAAATATATCCCACCTTACGACTCCTTACGGTAAGTAACTGCATTCTAAAATTCATAATGATCAGTTAACTAGTTTAAAAACCAATCATGTACATACAAATATATAAACACACATCTA
This sequence comes from Euprymna scolopes, assembly GCF_053919585.1. NCBI lineage: Eukaryota > Metazoa > Mollusca > Cephalopoda > Sepiida > Sepiolidae > Euprymna > Euprymna scolopes. Next base: position 157,213,288 of record NC_136485.1, on the reverse strand, counting down.
AAGTTATATAAATAATTCAAGTATATTTTTTTATGTTGAAGATGGATCACTTTAAAGTGAGAGTTGCTGGGTTTTCTAATTTATTTCATTTCGTGAAATAAAGACAAAATTTCCTCTAACATGACAACGTTTTTCACAATATCTTGTGATGGAAGAGACAGAGAAACAGAAGCAATGAAAAGAAAAGTTTAAAAAAATAATAAAATTAAAAAGTTCAATAATCAAATAATTTTCTGTAAAATAGTTTCCTCAATTGTTTTATTATTATTATTATTATTATTATTATTATTATTATTATTATTATTATTTTCTTTCCTATAATAATGCAATAACCCCAATATTGAACATACTTCATGCTAGGATTTAATATAAAATAATTCATTTATAATACTTAAAAGAAAAAAGTCTGATTAACCAAACCTTTTATTTAATTTTTTCATAATAGCAGAATTTTCTCATATTTTTTTAATCCTTATCTCGAATTGGAAACATATTTTCCGGATCTCCTATGATTATCCGTTGGGTATGAATCCAAGATCTCTTATATTAACCATCTTGCTTGCTGAGCTGACAGAGTAGTTAAAAAATTACGAAATGAAAAAGAACTCTGTTTTCTTTAATCAGACCTGTATTAATAACACTTTGATCCCTATATATATATATATATATATATATATATATATATATATATATATATATATACTAGCAGTTTAGCCCCGCTTTGCTCAGGTCCTATGTACTGTTCATAACTTTATGTGCATATATATATATATATATATATATATATATATATATATATATATATATATATAATATATATATTAAAACGTTTGACTCATGTCCAGGTAACCTACATCTAAAATTTCAACTGTTTAGACCAAAAATTGGCGGAAGAGTTTGATAGAGCCTGCAAAGGTCAACTCTTTTGACTTTGATCTCGTGGCAGCCAAATTGTTGCCCAAAAACTGATTCAAAAGCTTGCTGCATGTCTGAGTACCCTTTATGTAAAATTTCAATTGTTTAAACCCAAAATTGGCTGTGTTAGGGACCGCAAGGGTAAACTCTTTTGAACTTTGACCCCTTGGCAGTCAAATTTTCTGCAAAAAAAAAAAAAAAACGATTAAAAAGCTTGCCCTATGTCTGAATACATTTTATGTAAAATTTCAAATGTTTAGACCCAAAATTGGCTAAGTAATTTGGTAGAGACTGCAGAGATCAAATTTTTTAAAACGTTGACCCCAATTATGACTCCTTAACATTTATTGGTTTGTGCTCAAATCAAATTAAAAACTTTGATTTATGTCCAAGTAACCTACATCTAAAATTTCAAGTGTTTAGACCCAAAATTGGCGGAGGAGTTTGATAGAGTTGTCAAATGTCAAATCGTTGACTTTTGACCCCTTAACAGCCAAATTTCTGGCCTAAAATCGATTAAAAAGATTTTCCCAAATCTCAATACTCCTTATGTCAAATCTCGAGTCTGTTGACGGAAAATTGACAGAGTAGTTTGGTAGGGAAATGTACACATACAGACAGACAATTTTTATACATATATATATATATATATATATATATATATATATATATACACACACACACACACCATTATTTCACATATATATTTTCATTATTCACTTCAACAGTGCTTAATACATGAATAGAGCCTAGTAGCAGTAATCACATTAAAATAATAATTAGTACTATGAAAATATTTGGTATACTACTATATATGCATATTTCATTGAGCAGCAATGAGTGTGTGAAACAGCACTAATTCTAATTAGATTTAACCAGTTTCCTCAGAAGGAGGAAGTTCCACAGGAGTATGAAATTCACAAGTGGTCTCCAGTCGCATGTATATGCCCATTAGGGGAGATGACGATATTAGGTTTTTGCAATCTTGCAGGGAGGTATCGCTCTCCTCCTACAAAAAGCACCTGGAATTCCCAAATTGGTCAACCATTTTAGTTGCTTAACTTCAGTGATCTGATGGGAACCGGTGTGTCAACATGATTAGGCCGTATATTGAACAGCAGGGACAATTCCTGTTTGTTTTTTCAGGCCAATGTTCAAACGTTTTGCCAACAGAATGTTTGAACATTGGCTCGCCAAAAGGAAAAACTGGATTGCAAGATTCAACGATACATGCATAAGAGAAAAAGAATTGCTAGTCATATATATATATATATATATATATATATATATATATATATGTGAATTGTTTATTTAGGCAGCATTTTTTCATTTAAACAAACATTATTAAAAATAACAGAGAATTTCTGTTTAATTATACTTTTTTATTTTTCCATCTTTTTTTGTGTGAAAATCAAAAATATTAATATATGTCCTATATGCACTACGAACGGTTTCGCTTGATTCTGCAGGCACCATCAAGTAGGGATAAATGATAAGGCTATGAAGAAATACTGGACAATGGAGGGGGATTTAGTAGTAGCAGATATTATTAAGCTGCTTTGCACCCAGTAATTGTAGGCCATTAGCAAGTTAAATTCTAGGATCAGTAACTGGGTTGCATGGAAAAAAAAGGGGTTATACAGCAAGCATTTTAAAATGTTTAGATTTGTTTGAAATGCAACTGTGTTCATGGTAGGTTTTGGGCTTTTTAAGTATTTTCAGATTTTTAAAATGTGTTTCATGATGTATTATTTTTGTGTTGCTGAGTAAAATTTGTTTAACATCAGAGGGGCAACATTATGCATGCTAAGGCGACGGGATAGGGCCATAGTTGTATAACCGATGTAACTATTAGTTCCAAGGTGGTAGGAGTTACACTATCCTGAAGAATATTTAACGTTAGTTTGTTCTAATGGTTGGGGAAACATTGTTTTTACAACTAGGTTTTGGGTCTTTAATTTTTTTGTAGTAAATAATGAAATGAATTTTATCATTGTTGTCAGTTGGGGATAAGTATCTATGTAAAATATTTCTTATGGCCTTTTCTACTAATTTAAAATTTGGTTGCATTTGATTGCAGTAGAATATCTTAATGGAATTTAGGTTATGATGTTGCATGATATTACTATTCGTGGTGGTATTTTATAAGTTCTGGAGCATTGATTTTATTTGTTATCGATGACATAGTTAGGAAAATCCATTATTAATAAGTACTTGTTTGAAATTTATTAAGTTCGAGGTGTAGTGTTTTTTAGTGGAGGAAATTAGTTTAGCATGGTAAAGAAGGTTTTTGATGACAGCTATTTTATAAGAGTGAGAGCACAAACTCTTAAAATATGCTAGTATGTATATAATGCTATGTATGTACATAATGTTATGTATGTATATAATGTTACTTGAAAATACATGATCGTAACCATTATTTTAATTTAAGTGATAAAAACAGTTTATGAGAAAAATCTAAATTCTGGAAAGCAGCATATAATTATACTGAATATTTTTTATTGCAATGGAATTCATGCAATACATAAATGTATCTACGCACATACATATACATGCGTTCATATATATATATATATATAATTATTTTTTTACTATAAAAATTTATATATATATATATATATATATATATATATATATATATATATATGTCTATATGTATACATAAAGAAGTACAAATATATATCTTCCGGCTCGTTTCCAAGGCACTTTCTAAAGTTTCTTGAAATAACAGCTATTTTTCACTATTTTAATAATTTTTAGAATTGTCTTCTTTAAAAAAGGAAACAACCAAAAAGAAACCTCAGAATTTAGTCAATTTTTTAAAAAGTTGAATCTAATAAACTTAAAAAGTAATAACAATAAAACCATTTAGAGTTTTATTCCTTGCATTTTTTTTATTTTAAAATAATATCGTCCAGCTAATTCTGTTTTTCTCTCTCTCTCTCTCTCTTTTCTTATATTCCAGTACTCATAACTTATTTTCAATACATCATGCTTCACTGATGTCTCACATTCTTCATATGTTCAATTTTCATGACTGACAGAATAACGAGAGGCAATTATCAAATATTATATATATATATGATATGTGATTTTATAGATAAAAACTAATTTCTACTTTTATCCAATCTATATTCGATCTGAGCATTCTTTTGTCTGTCTGTTGATCAATTATAGGTTCCAAAACTACTTGGCATGAATTGCACCTAATGGAGAAATCCATAAACAGTAATACTACTAAAACAATAGTCACTTATAGATTCCAGATATCGTGATCTGAATTCCAACACATTTGACATGAAAATGGGTTGAATGCTGAGAGTGGTATAAGGTATGAAAATGATGCTACTACAACTACTACTCATAATAGTATCTTTTAATTATCATAATTACAAACGTATGGTAGATAATTTGATTGAAATATGCCCGGAGAACCTTTGGGCGCGAAGTTTGCCAGAGGGGTCAAAATTAACATACTGCTACTACTACTACTACTAATTATTATCATTATTATTATTAGTAGTAGTAGTAGTGGTAGTAGTAGTAGTAGCAGCAGTGTTAGTATGATTACCTCTGAACCTTGAAAGCATTAGTCAAAATTGCATTCAATTTGATAATAAAATAGATAAGACTAAATATGCTGCTTCAATCCAATATCGGTTTTGATCCTTTCTAGTTTTAACCAATGTATTTGCTGCGTTCGCGTATGTCCTGATACTTTCGGATCAATCTTCAGTGATGATTACTGAGTAAAGAACATGGTGCTTGGATATTTATAAGTAGTTTTGACAGGAATCACAAGATGGTCATAGTTACACTAACGTACTATTCAGTCTTATTGAAATTGATTTGGATTTTTTTCTTGTTGTTTAAATGTGCAGATCTTTAAATATATGTAGTTAGTGTTTATTAAAATGAAGGTGTTTTCTACAAAGAGTTTTCTAGAATCGAGAGTGGGAGCAAGTTGGGTTGTTAAGTGTTGGGCTACAGTGTTGATGCCGGATAAGAACATAGTTAATCTTCTCAACAAGGTTGCGGCAGTCAAACCTAGGCATACGTTTTTCTTCCCTGTCAGAGACATAGTCTCCTAAAGGATAATTAAATTCATACACTGTTTGTCCTATCAAAAACCCTAATTGAAATGAATGAGTCATTAGTAGTCTGAAGTTTGATGTTTTTTTTAAATAAATGTACAAATTTCATGTTTTCTCTGTACGCAATTCATATATTACTATTCAGTCTTACTGAAATTGATGTTGCTCTTTTTTTTCTTTAAATGTGCAGATCTTTAAATATATGTAGTTATTGTTTGTTAGAATCAAGGTGTTTTCTACAAACAGTTTAATAGAATCGAGTAGGAGCAAGAATGTTGTGTTGTTAAGTGGTGGACTATAGCAACAGTCAAACCTATGCATACGAATATATGATAAATAAATTCATACACGGTTTGCCCTATTGAAAATCCTAATCATTAGTAATCTGAGATTTGATGATTTTTTTTGAAAAATACTTTTCTGTATGTTCAGATTTCATGTTTCTTACGTTCACAGAATAATTCAATTCATATGCTGATTATAAAAAACTGTCTTTGTAAATTAATGTTTTAGATGATGAAAAAACGAATGATGTATAGTGGAAGGAGAAAAATGATGAAAAAAATTAAGAAACATTCATATCAGATATACCTCTGCACTCCATATTAAAAAAAAAATGTCCTCTACAGTATCTGATCTCACTGAATGGTTAATTGTTGGTATAGCTCCAGCAAAAACTCAACACCCAGTCATGGTTCAACCCAGAATGTGTCGCTGCCATTGCAGACAGAAATCACTATTTTCATTGCTTCCAACGTAGTAGATGTGAAATCAATACCACTTTTAGGACTGCTGGCAACCATAGTAGATGTTGTGAAACTAAAGCCACCTTTAAGACTGCCAGCAGCTATTGCAACAGAGTAATAAAGAATGCAAGAGATTCAGCACGTCAAGTTTAAAGCAGCTGAGCAGTGGCTTGATTCCCACCAGTTTTGGTGAATAACAAACGGTCCTGAATAAAAGCGTGCCCTCTAACTCTACCATCATCAATGGATCTAAGGTAATTTCGTCAGCATCTGACAAAGAAAAACTTTTTGTCAAGAACTTTGCAGCAAATTCTACCCTTTGCAATCAGGGCTACCTACCCTTGTATTACCTACCTGTACATGATGTTGCCAAGCTTATCAAAACCCTTGATTCCAGTAAAATAATTAGCCCCAACGGCATCCAGCCATAGTGCTCCAAAAGCTTCAACTGGAAATAACTCCCGTACTTACAAAGCTGTTCAAACGTTGCCTTAAGAAGAAATGCTTCCCAACACCCTGGAAAACTTCATCAGTTTGCCCTGTATTTAAAAATTCCGGAGATCAGTCATCTCCCTCTCAGTACAGACCAATCACTCATGTGCATCATGAGTTGCTGGAATCTGTGAACAACTGAAAAGTGCTCAACCACCTCAGCAAAAATAACTTGCTCAATGACATGCAATATGGTTTCCATTCTGCGAGATATACAGCGGATTAGTGAATTTCTTGACGGGGGTTTCGTTTCTAAAGCAATAGCTCTTGACATATCAGAAGCCTTTGATAGAGTATGGCACAAAAGTCTACTTCACCAGATCGCCCGCTATTGAATAGCTCGAAATGTCTTCTCAATTATTAAATTCTTTTCTCTCTGATAGATTTATAAGAGTAGTCAGTGATAGGCAGAAATCAGAAATTCATAGTATTAACACTGGCGTCACTCAAGGTTCTATCATGCGCCCAACTCTCTTCCTGATCTTCATCAATGATTTCCCAAATCACATTCTTAGATCATTTGTAGACATTTATGCAGACGACACCACAATCTATGGCAACACTTCAAAGGCCAATGATGGCCAAGATCTTTCTGATTCTCTCTCTTTTAATCTTGAGAACAGTGCAATGGGGGAAAAAGTGGCTGGTTAATTTGAATGCATCGAAAACCAAGTTTCTCTCCTTCCAGAATGGCTCTAGTTTTAAGAAAGTCCCATGCCCTGACAAGCTTCTGGAACTGACTTTCGCTCCTGATCTGAAATGGAACACATACACCAAATCTGTTGCCAAGATCGCTAGAAAAATAGTTGGATTACTCTCCAGTAGGTATCTCATTGCTGATGCAATCTTCTACCTATATAAGAGCCAAGTACACCTTAAAATGGAGTACTGTTGACACATCTGGGCAGGAACTTCTCGGTATGCCCTATCCTGCCCTGATAAAGCTCAAAACCGGCTCCAAAATTTAGGAGGTGATGCCTTTTTCTCTTCCCTGCAACTTCTTTCCTACAGAAGAGACGTTATGAGTCTGTCTCTGCTCTATCGTTATTTTCATGACAAGTGGTCAACTGAATTCCAATCTATCGTCCCCCCTTGCCAAACTTCCATAAAAACACTCAACTAGCTACAACCACTATTTATGATTTCTTCTTCTCTCTAACTTAAATCTAAATGCAAGTACCATAAACAAAGCTTCTTTCCCAGAGCTGCCTGCCAGTGGAAAACTGTTCTGCTGGCTTGCTTCCTGGTTGAATACAATCTTATCGAAATCTCATATGTTGAATAAAACATATTTCACATGAAACCTTTCATGTTTTTTTTTTTAACCTTTCTAAGTTTCATGAAATGGTTTGTCACTCCAGTTTTGCTAAGTGCTCATAATTCCTAGTTAGCAACTTATTTTTTCTCCCTCCCAGTACTCTCCTGACTCAGTGAGAGTATCGAACATGTAGTCTGGCACAGTTGTATCTCAGTTTTCCTTGGAGATAAACGTCACGTTGTCCTTTTGGGGGTGTCCAGTCACCCCAGCTGACTAACGTAAGTATGATTCTATGATTTATATATTTTTTTCCAGTGGGAATGAAAATTTGTAGATATAACCCCATGGAGTGCTGTGTCACCTTAATTTTGCTTAAGTGCTTATAATTCCTAGGCAACTTATTTCTTTTTCCTCCTTCCCAGTACTCTCCTGACTCAGTAAGGGTATAACACACATGGTATGGTGCAGTTCTATCTCAGTTTTCCTCGGAAATAAACGTCACTTTGTAGGCGTAATGTTATAATTAATTTTTTTTTTTTTTTTTTTTTTTTTTTTACAAAGGCATCACCACATTATCAAGGCCCAGAGGCCACTCAAGGATAAGGGTTAAAGAGTGTACAGTAGAAGTTGGTCAATATAGTAATCATTAGTAATGAAAATTTGGTAAATTTAATAACTTATATGGAACGGCTCATCAAGAACTTATTTACTTTAGACTTGAACACAACCATATTGTAGTCAGCCGGAAAGCAGGAAAACGGAAGACAATTCCACAGGCGTGCAGTTCTAAGAAAGAAGCTTTGTTCATGGAATCTATGTTTAGGTTTAGGCACAGATAAAGAGTGGGGGAAATTATTGATAGTGTTTACAGCTAGACGAGTGTTTCTTGTGAAAGTTTGGCGAGGGGGGACCATAGATTGAAGCTCAGTTGAACACTTTCCATGAAAATAACGATACATCAGAGACAAACTCGCAACATCTCTTCTGTGAGATAGAGGTTGTAAGGAGGAGAAAAGGACATCTCCTACGAGGCTACGAAGTCTATTTTGAACTCTATCAAGGCAGGACAAGTCCTTTCTAGCAGCTCCTGCCCAGATGTGGCAACAGTATTCCATCCTTGGACGTACCTGGCTCTTATATAGATAGAGAATAGCATCAGCAGTGAGATATCTACTGGATCGATAGAAAGATCCCACCATTTTTCCAGCGGCCTTGGCAACAGATTTGATATACGTGTTCCATTTAAGATCAGGAGTAATGGTCAAGCCCAGTTTTATATTTTTTGAGTGGAAATGAAAATGTGTAGATATAAGCGCATATTATGTATCATTAAGCTACTCTGTATTATTTAATATGTAATTAATATGTTTTGATATTTTCTTTATCATAAGTTTTGATGGAATTATTATTTTATTTACAATTTGTTACTCTTTCAGTCTTGTAATTATGAATTTAGTTTATGTAATATCTTAATTTTACCCAAGTTTTATTATTTATTTTACTGCATTATTTCATATTAATATCAACAAGATACAAGTGATTCAATAGGGTGTGTATAAATATATCCTGAACCAGCAGGATAACTATGTTTTACAAAATAATAATACTATAAACATTTTCGTATGGGGATGTATAAACACCCCATGGGAGTAACCATGTTTGGAACACCCAGTTGACTAACGCAGGGTTAAAAGTTAAAATAGTTTTCTTTTTTATTTTCTGAAAGAGCAAACTCCAAAGGTAAAGTTCTGGGTTAGGGTTAGAGTATTTCATTTATTTTTTGCTAAAAAGAATCTGAATACAAGTACACCAGACCTTAGATACTTTGCTTTATTTGCTTTTTAAAATGAAGACATTTAAAAATTTGGATACTTTAAAAAAAAAATAAATACATATTATTGTTTGGTTTTATATATCAAAAAAGAAATTTCAATAATTCTGGAATGGATAGAAAAATGTCCGTTTTTTATGTAGGGAAATAAAAATAAAAATGAACACTTTAGATTGTGATAAAAATTAAGATTGTCTCAATCTAGAAAGATTATCATTGACTGAACAAGAACAGAACAGACTATGTATCATATCAAAACAGATACTACACTTTATAATATTTATTTGCAGAAAATATTTTTTTAAAAATGCATTCAAAACAAATTAATATTTGGAAAATAGGCGTTGTTGCTTGGTCTAAACTGATACAAATTTCCATCTTACTTTTAATTAGAATAGACACCATAATACCACATTTACACAAGAGTATTTAGGATAATCCCTAATTTGTCAGACAATTTACGTTGGATGAATATATTTATATACAAAATTTTCATTGGTAAAAATGAGGAGTGGGAGGCAAAAAATAAAACCAAACATTTGATTAATAAGACCCTTCCGACCCTTTTCAGATACTACACTTAGATCTAAGTCATTAGTAGTAATCAGAAGTAGTAATTTTAATAAAATATATACGTATGAGATACGTTTGAAAGCCAAATTACAACGCAATATTATGAAAATAAAGAAATATTTACTTGTTTAAAATTAATATTTCAACGGTCAATGCCATCTTAAGAATTTAATTTCAGATGGCGTATAGCACCGAAATATTAATTTTAAACGAGTAACTATTTGTTTATTTTTATAATATTGCATTGTAAGTTGCCTTTCAAACACACCTCATACATATTTTATTTTAGAATTCAATCACTGCTTCTACCACGGAAAACACAGCCCTAATTTAATAGATTAATATTTTGCCCCAAAGAATCGAAATACACGTACAATACCCACCAAACCTTAGGTACATTTTAAATTAAAGAGACTCAAAATTTAGTTAGTATTTTCAAGGATAGAATAGTAAAGAAAATGTACCAGTATCGATTTCAATATCAATGCAGTTTCAGTCACAACACATTTTAATACATCTTTTATGCAATCATTTTTATTATTGTAGACAAGAATAACCAATATAATAATACATTATGTTTGCATATTCATACATATATATTTGAGTCTGTCGTTTATGACCAGCAATAGTAAAGGTAATGCCAGCCAAAACATAGTTCATTGTTAAAATGTGCATCTTCCATTCTCCTGCGACTTGTGTGGCAAGATTTACTAATAAGCTGGTTGCCTCTCCACGCAATATCAAATATTTCTATTCAAATAATTTTGTTATTAAATCATCATCCAGACAGATTTCTGTGACTCGGTGTCGCCATTCAATTCCATTGTTCATCCTATACGGCAGATCAGATAGGTTGCAGTTTATGTTGTCAACAAATCTGCTTTATATAAATATTGGGTTATCATACCCCGTCTTCTTTGTGTAGGCTCAAACAAAAGAACTTCACTAACAATGTTGTCTTTAGCTCTTAAAAAAGCCGTTGTGAATCTGGCGACACCATGTGGTGACGTCAACAATCACTCATTGGTATTATTATCTCTCCATGAAATCATCTTTCCATTCTATACTTATGGGAATATACTTGTGTTGGGACGATTAATCAGAATCGGGAATTGAAAACATCAGCACTTTTTGAGGTGTCGGAATCGGAAAACGTACTATTCTCCGATACCAAAAGACGATTCCTTTAATCATCTTTCTTTCTTTATTTTTTTTTACATAGGAGTCACCACTTATCAAGAGCCAGAAGCCATTCGAGGATAAGGATTAAAGAATGAACAGTAGTTAATGGAACAATATCATAGTAATCGTTAGTAGTGGAAATTTGGTAAATTGTATTACTTAAGGGGAACGGCTCATATAGAACTTGTTTACGTTGTACTTGAAGACGACCATATTGTAGTCAGCTGGAAAGCAGGCAAACGGAAGAGAGTTCCACAGGTGTGCAGTTCTAAGAAAGAAGATGTGTTCATGGAATCTACATTTAGTTTTGGGCACAGATAAAGAGCGGGGAAATTATTGATAATGTTCACAGCTGGATGGGTGTTTCTCGTGAAAGTTGGCGAGGGGTGGCATAGATTGGAGCTCAGACGATCACTTACCATAAGAATAACCATAAAGCAGAGATTTTGTTTAAAACAAAATTTCCACTGCTGGTAGTAATAATAAAATAATAAATATTTATCGATTTTAAACTAGCAGCAAAACTAAAATCAATAGATCATCCCACCTACAAATGTATTTTTACGCTTGAGAAAATATCCGCACATTTAACATGTGTTTTTACAATATTTGAGAGAAAATAATAACTTCATAGTTCAATACTTAGAGATTTACAAGGAATTGGAATCGGTAATGGTATCGGAATCGAGAATTTAGTACAGAATTGATAATTGTATCAAAATCGGGAAATATATTGGAATCGTCCTATCATTAGTACATGTTGAGCAGTTATACGATTAAACAGAAGTAACAAATTACGATTACTACGATATTGTCCCATTGATTACTGTACACGCAATAACCCTTATCCCCCAGTGGCCTCCGGGCCTTGATAAGTGGTGACTTCCATGTAAAAAAAAAAAATATTTGGAAGATACTACTGGAACTATATAAACTAGAGATAACTTGTCGAGGGAAAATCTTACCAGCAATATATTTAAATTATTTTCTCAATACTTGACTAGCCAGAAAAGTAAAACCATTTGAGAGGTGTGCTGGATATTGTTTTGATTGTACACTTTCTGTGGAACCTTGTTCCAGCAGTAGTAGCAAGGGCAACAAAAAAAAAAAAAACGATTTAATAGAAAGCATAATTATTTTTTATTGGTTGAGATACCGATTAGTCAATACTATAAAAATACTCAATCTAGATTGCTTACTGATATCGAACTATAAAAAGTCCCTTAAGAATCAATCACCTGCTAGTATTAGCTACATAAGCATGCACCCAAACACAGCCAGTAGTGAGAGACTCAACTTGCCACATAAACCTATGTCAGCCACCACATGGTGTTATTAAGTGCTACACAGTGTTGGCAAATTAAATCTATCCTTGTCAGCTTACCTACAGGTACCTCACCAAACAACACAAGGCATAGTCATGTATTACTAAATATAGTGGCATGACCTCCAATCTGTAGTGAAATGGGGACAAAAATGGAGAGTCATATTCAACACTGCCAAGACTAAGCTTGTTTCCTTCAATAATTAAAAGAAACCTTCTCTACCATATAGCAATGGCCAAGAACACATTACCCGAAAGTAGTTCCTTTAAACTCTTCGGTCTAACGTTTACAGGAAACATAAGTTGGAACAGATATATTGATGCAAGTACTTTCATGGTGAATGCTCTGACGAACTACAAACACTTGTACCCCTCGACATGAATACCCCCGGCAAACCTGACAAGCAGTTAAATCCCACCCCTTCACAGTAGATATCCCTAGGTGTAAGAAAGCCTTTTACTCCAATAGTTTCTTCCCCAAAACTGCTAGACTTTGGAACTCCCTTCCAGGATTCTGCTTTTCCCAACTGTACGGATGTTCAAGTGTAATGTGAACAAACATCTTGCTACTCATCTCCCTTAATAATGCCCTGCAACTTATGTCCTCGATAGTAGATCCCTACTTCAAAGTGGCACTGTGCCTTGTTTGGGGTGAACATTTGAATAATAATAATAAAAAAACTTATGGAGTCAATCACACACAAGTTTATACCTATACAAAAAAAAAAAAAACATTTTAATTCTTCAAAACTAGGACTTTTCTGACCAGGATTCTGTGGAACCCTGGGGGTTCTTTAAGAGCTTAATAAGGGTCCTTTCAAGAAATACTGATGAATAGGCCGAAATTATTATACCATGTGCCAATGTATTTTTCAGTTTTTCAAACCTCATTTTCTTATACATGTATGAAAATATTTTTGGTAATTTTGGATATATTATTACCATATTATTACCATATCTTCAAACTATCATATCATTTTAAAAAAGTATAATAGCCGCAGAGGATGTACTTGCAGAATATATGTGAGAAACTTAAAGTAGTGACTTAATGGTCAGTTGGTTGGATGCTTTTGTTTTACGGCAATGCCGAATCCAGTTATTTTAAAGAAAATTTTTTTAATAGAATATATTTTTTTTTTCAAGTCAGTTTCTATTCAATCAATAGTTGGGACCCTAACAGGTACTACCACTCCGGGTCAGAATAGACCTGGGAGCAATGGCAATTAAAGGGTAGCTCCACATTCCCCAAAGTCCGCAAGCTGAGACCTCACCATCAGATATACTTTAAGGTCATATCCAAGACAATTAATGGTCAGGACATAAAGCTATACAATAGCTTTTTTTGTGCAACCAAGTGACTTGTTTGGCAAGTACAGACTGATTTTAGCAGCCCATCAGTCTCTTAAACTGGTCATAAAAGAAAAAATAGTGCTTGCATTATGAAGGAGAAATAAATAAATAAAACCACTATTATTGGAAGGATTCCACTAAGGTAAAAAGTTTGGGAAATACTGATCTAGACTTTTTAAACTCTTAACTGTTTACTGTTGTCATAAATGAACTTGATATATTTATGTATGTATAACCTTTGTCAAAACAAAGGCAATGAAAGTAACACAGTAATGGCGAACAATGAAAATGTTGAAAATGTAGAAGATTTCAACTACCTGAGTGCAGTTTTCACAAACAAAGTAAATGACACCAAAGAAGTACAACGACATATTGCAATGGCAAGGACAGCAATGATTGCGCTAACCAATATCTAGAAAGACAGATCAATTTCACAACGTACAAAGAAATGACTGCTGTAAGATTTGGTATTCTCAATAGCAACGTACAGAGCAGAATGTTAGGTCTTGAAGAAAATTGGCAAGAGAAAAATTGCTGCTTTTGAATTGTGGTGCTATCGTAGATTTCTTAGTGGCAGCTGGGTGGACAAAAGTACAAATGAAGATTGAGTCATGCCGAAGACTGCTGGACAAAATCACAGATAGGAAATTGCGATTTTGGGGACATGTGGCCAGAAAAGATGGTCTAACAAGAGATCTGGCAAAAGAGGACGGGGAAGATGAAAAACAAGAATGTCAGACAACGTGAAGGACATCGTGGACATTAGCATGGCTGAGTTGCTCAGAATGGCACAGAACCAGAGTTAATGGTGACGATTTTTGAAGAGTGCTATATCTGGTCAGTAATAACCATTCCATCAAAATGAATGTGAACCTTTGTTATTACTTTTGATAATGCCTTTTCCACAACAGACTAAAGGCATAACACCTCTTCAAGCATTCATCCATATATAGCAAAAGCATGCAATTGCAAAATGGTGGATTGTGAAGAGTCAGCAGAGAAGAACTGAAGTGAGCCAATGGTGCTTAATGTTGCATGGATCAACAAAAGAGTTCGTGTTACATGATAAGGGCGTCCCCTTTTCATGTAAGTATAAAAATAGAGAGATTTAGTTAAAATGAAAATGAAATAGAATAGACGAAATTCGAACCTCGTAATTTAGGTTGAGAAATAGATTACGAGAGAGAATTAGCAAATGGAATGTGAAAACAAACCATTGTTTAGCTTAGAGATAAAATAGTTTTAAGAAAAGGAATGCAACTATAGGATAATTTAATAAACATGTTTTTAACATATTGGAAATATAGGTTACTGGGAATATAGGTTAAAATTCCTTTTGTAAACAAAGGAAAAATTTTTGGACACACATTTCCAGAACACGTGAAAGAAGACATGTTTTAACATGTGTATGACGTCATGGACAATGGGAAGTTCTCTATATAGTTAGAAACTTTAGAGTTAAGCAGGGAGAAACTGAGGAGAGTCTGAGAGAGAGTCTGAGGACGACAGACGACAGTCTGGACATGGGAGTCGAACGTCTGGAAGCGAGACGGTCACCTTTGAAACTTAGAATGTGAAACTTTGAATTCTTGACTAGAAAACCACGGCGGGTTGAAGAAGAAATAAACCCATCATGTGTTTTTATAAACGTCGTCTTTGTGTTGTAATTCTACCAAAAAGGTAAAGTAAAATTGTAATTATATGTCTTATATATCATGCGTTTTAAAATGTCTTTACATACACAATGTCTCAACACACAAAGAGCTTCTACACTTCTAAGTATGAGCATTTTATATATATGAATCTCTTCATAACACGAACACAGAACGCAACATCCCTCTTAATAAGACTCACTCTTAAGTCTCTAAGACTCCTATATATAACATTCGTTCTATTAAGAATCCAGGCTTCAGTATCCAACAAGTCAACCACAGCATCAACACAAAATCTTATTGGTTGCAAACAAATATCCACATCATGTAAGCAACACTTTTTTAAGTTTGTTTGCCTGTCTTTCCATATTTAGAATTTTTTCAAGGAAGATAATTACATGAAAACTTCTGGTGTCAAATTGAATAACAGATACTATACTTTGATCTTAACAAAAAGGCCAATGAACAATGAAAAATATTTTCAAATGAATGGAAAAATTATAAATATATGTAGTGTGTCAATGTATAGTTTTTAATTAAATAATTTTAATTTATTTATACCAATAATAGTGTGGGAGTCAGCGTTAATACATGACATTTATAAAAAGGAAATATGTTTTAATTTTAATTTATTAATACCAATAATATTGTGGATAATAATATTGCGTTCATGCTTGACATTTAAAACACGTATATGTGTTTTATTTTTTATTTATCAATAATATTGTGAGGTCTGCATTCACATTTGACATTTATAAGAAAAGACATTTTTACTTTTAATTTATTCATGTCATTAAATGTTTTAAAAGAAAATTGATACAAACCTGTTTTTAGGCAGCCTGTAGTGTTCGTTGGCAGGCAAAAAGAAAAGAGAAAAGAAAGTGGCTGCTACTTTTCTTTATATGTTTGTGATCTTGTCACTTGATATGCACATGAAATGCTTCCGGTTTTTAATAAAAAGGCTGAATTTCAGAGACTGGGGAAGTTCAGATTTGGATGTTGGAGTAGCAAGTTTTGAGAGCAGAGTTACGAGTTTTGGAATTGCGAATTTTGACAGCAAAGTGTCAGATTTGGAGTAGTGAGTTTTGACAGCAGAGTTTTGGAGAAGCAAAGTTTGACAACAGTGCATCAAATTAAACTTTGGAAATTGTAGAATAGTTAACGCTTAATTATTTAAACACAATTCATACCAATAATGTTGTTGAGTCTGCATTCACTCTTAACACCTACCAAAGAAAAGATGCTTTACTTTTAATTTATTTATATCAATACTATTGTGAGGTCTGTCTAGTTACTAGATTATAAACAGCAAATAGATTGTTTAAAACTGTGAAGTGCACAACTCCTGCCATAGTTTTGCCTTTTACAGTAAAAATACAACTTTGTCTCACAAAAATGTAAAAAAAAAAAAAAAACAACTGCAAAGATGATGACCCAAGGAATCCAGAAATTTACAAGAGATATGCTGTGTCACTAGGAAATAGTTTCATCTCTTCCCTACAAATATCAAATGGTAAAACAGAATGGAGGAATAGAAATCAAATGAAATGGCTACAAAAGAAAAAATGTTGCATTGACAAATCAAAAGATTAGACAGAAAGAAACACTCAAAGAATATAGAGAATCAACTCAAAAAAAAAATGCAAAATGTGATGAAGCAACATATCTAACCTGATCAAAAATACTTTTTTACAGAGGAGTAACCACTTATCAAAGCCCAGAGGCCACACAAGGATAAGGGTTAATGGGTGAACAATGGTCAAGGGGAACATGTCAGTCATCGTTAGTAGTGGAAATTTGGTAAATTGAATTACTTAAGAGGATAGCTCATCAAAAATTTGTTCACATTGGACTTGAAGACAACCATATTGTAGTCAGTTGGAAAGCAGGAAAACGGAACAGAGTTCCACAGGTGTGCAGTTCTAAGAAAGAAGCTTTGTTCATGGAATCTATGTTTAGGTTTAGGCACAGATAAAGAGTTGGGGAAATTATGAACAGTGGTTTCAGTTAGACGAGTGTTTTTCATGAAAGTCAGATGAGGGGGACCATAGATTGGAGCTCAGACGAGCACCTGCCATGAAGATAATGATAAAGCAGAGACAGGTTCGTGACGTCTCTTCTGTAGGAAGAGATTCCAAGGAAGAGAGGCTACAAAGTCTATTTTGAACTCTGTCAAGGCAGGATAAGCTGCTTCTAGCAGCTCTATCATTGGACACACTTGGCTTTTATACATGTCGAGAATTATTATTAAATCAATATAAATTATTTTTACACAATGGTAGTAAATGATTCTAAATCGATTTATATTATACATATACTAGCTAAAAAAAGTTCATGTACATTAGACTACCAACTAAAGACTTACTTTTAAAGTAAATTGAATCATCACTCGTGCACAATAATTCAATGTGCGTGCAAAAAAAAACATGGTCACCAGTGAAACAATAGGTAATACATTGGATAAGAAAGGTCTTGAAAACTACCTGTTGGCAACAATTTTAAATGTGATATCTACCTCTAAAAATAAACTTTTTAAAAGTAAGCCTTCAGTTGATACTCTAGTGCAGTACTTTTCAAATTTTTGCTCTAGTGGAACCCCATGGAAACATTCCAGTGGCTAATCGAACTCCTATGCAATAATTTAGTTGTCTTATGTAAAAAAAAAAACAAAAAAAAAACATTAAAAAATAAAATGAAATGAAAATGTTTAAAGTATTTTACATGTTTGTTGCACATGAAATGAAAAACAAAATTGTACATATCTGAATAGATTACATTTATTCTTATCAAAAACTCAAGGGAAAACTTGAGCTCAGTGTTCCTTGCACAACTCTTTAAGATTGGGTTGTGGTTTTGACAGACACGCACAAAGTTCATCCTCCAGTTTCTTGTGCTTAATGGTTATCAGTCTTTTAGCATTGACTGCATAATAATCTATAATATAAAGCTGAATGTGTGTGTGTGTGTCTGGTCACGAATGGGCTCCTATATGGTTGACTATTTTAAAACACTGATTACATATAATGATAGAAGATGTATCGAGACACAGGAATGGGTATGTTTGATCTGGCAGAACGGTGGATCATTAAAATTATGGTGTCTGCATTCGTGCCTGATCCACAAAGTATGTAAATAAAAAATTTAAAAATTTAAAAAAACGTTTACAAGTATTTTTGATATAGATGTACATAAGAATACTTTGATAAGTATGTTTCAACTTAAATAGGGATGGTATAATAAAATTGTGGGGTCTGCATTCGCGCCTGGCCTCCATAGAATGGAAATAGGCACAAACTTTAATAAAGACTTTTCATATCTATCTGCATAAGTATACTTTGATAATTATGTTTCAGTTTCAAGAAATATGGTATAATAAAATTATGGGGCGTTCGTTCGTGCCTGACCTCCATAGAATGGAAATATGTCACAAAGTTTAACAAGGTTTTTTTAATATAGATCCACAGAATATTGCGATAAGTGTTTCAGTGTGAACAGGTATGGTATAATAAATTATGGGGTTTATCTATTTTATTTTTACTTTCATCATATTTTGCTTTGGTTTTGATACCCCCGAATTTGAAGCTATCTCTTTACAACCCTTCTTTTCATAACCTATCATACTTTAATTAATCAGAGTTCATTTTCTGTAGGCTGTTTTTGAACCCAGTCAACGACGGGTACTCTTGCTAGTAATATATAAAAGCAAACCTAATAATGGTAAGACAAATTAAATTTTCAAATGTAGCGAGTTTAATTATGTAAAATTTAATATATTTAAATAAATATTCAAAAATATGAATATAATAATAAAATATATTTCAGAATTGAATTTAACATTATGTTTACTTGTCTCTTGTTCTAATTTAGAAATTGCGGAACCTCTGGATTGTACTGGCGGAACTCTAAGGTTCTGCAGAACCCTGGTTGAAAAGCACTGCTCTAGCGCATATTGGCCCTAAAAAATACCATATGCAGACATAACAGTGAGACAATTTACCCTTTTATTGTGTGTAAAAGCTACAACCTCCAAATACTTCAAGAAGATCAAAAACATCATTCTTTAGTGAAAGCTATAAAAATAAATATAGCTTATACAACTTAAGTTATAGTTCATGAATTTTTTGTGCAGATTTTAAGGGTCTTGGAACTTTTTTTTTTAATTACATTTTCACTCCAAACAAGGCACATCGCCACTTTGATGTAGGGGCTACTATCAGGAACATAAGCTACAGGGGTACTATGTAGGGAGTTGGGCAGCAAGGTGTCGGTTCACGTTACACTTGAACTTCTGCATGTCAGTACAGTTGGGGTAGCAGGGTCCTGGAAAGGGATTCCAAAGTTTAGCGGTTCTGGGGGAAAAAACTACTGAATTAGAAGGCTCTCTTACATCTAGGGATCTCTACTGTGAAATGGTGAGCTTTAGCTGCTTGTCAGGTCTGTCAAGGGTATTTACGTCGAGAGGGTACAAGTGCTTGCAGTTCGTCAGATCATTCACCAATGAAGTACTTGCATAAAGGCAGAGGGATGCAACATTTCGTCGATGGGACAGAGGCTGAAGTTTAGATGACAGTTCAGGACCTATCAGGTTGGCAACTCTCTTTTGAACCTTGTCTAGGAGCGCTAGACTAGTAGCAAATGCACCATCCCAAATATGACAACAATACTCCATACATGGGCGAATGATGGCCTTATAGAGGTACATATACTTTCGGGCGTTAGTAGCTTTCTAGCATGGTAGAGAGAACTCACCTTTCTCGTAGCGGTCCTGGCAATGCTCTCAATGTAATTGTTGCAACTCATGTTTCCTGTAAATGTTAGGCCGAGGAGTTTAAAAGATGTACTTTCAGATAAAGAGTCTTTAGCCATTGCTATTGGTGGTAGAGAAGGTTTCTTGTAATTATTGAAGAACGATCAAAATATTTTATTTATTACAATTTCTATGATTGTGTGTTTACTTATTGAAACTTATATTTTCTATAATAATTTCTTTGTTAGAAATAGTTGCCTTTGGAACTCTCCCTCTCTGCTCGTTTCCTGTACCAACATGAAGTAATTTAAATGTAATGTGAACAAGTATATTGCTGCACAACTCCCTACTTATGATGATTCTATAAATCTTACCCCTAATTTACAGTAATCCCTTATGTCTTAGTTGCTTTTGGGAGGGGGCGTAAGTATAAACAAAGATGGGAACAATTTCTAGGGACATATTTCAATTTCCCCTTAAAGATGCTTTCTATAAGTTAAAAAGATAGATATAACGATATGCATAAGTAGAAGATGAATTTTACAAAGTTTCACATTTTTCTGACAGATAAATATCTTTCTCATATTGGTATGTGGGATCCTTCTATCGATCCAGTAGATATCTCACTGCTGATGCAATTCTCTATCTATATAAGAGCCAGGTACGTCCAAGGATGGAGTACTGTTGTTGGGCAGGAGCTGCTAGCAAGGACTTATCCTGCTTTGATAGAGTAAAAATAGACTTTGTAGCCTCGTAGGAGATGTCTTTTTTCTCTTCCCTACAACCTCTTTCTCACAAGTTGAATCGAGTAGAGCTCGTTGTTCACAACACGAGATACACGTCGACGTTCTCTATTCGCATGTCTTAAACGTTTCTGTCACTCCTCCCAGCGACTCGCCTTTTATAATGTTTCAGGCACACCCAATTTGCATATACCACACGAGACTGCTAGAGATCTATGCGTGACCGGATGCTTTAAAAGACAACAGCCGCCATCTTGGCCCTCTTTTTTTTCTTTTTCAGTTTTTCAGCCTGCTGCCGAGACAGATTCTCGCCCATTTCTGAGGTAGGTTCTCTCTACATCTATCACACTCCCTCCTGATATTATGATCACAGAAATGGCAATGGGTAGGTGATCACCGTCGCCGAGTGGTTCTCCGAACGGGAATGATGCATGTCTCTTCTTCACTTAAGCTCTCGCCCACGAACTGGGGGTTGAAGAATACCGCTTCCGTTGGGAGGCTACTGATATCAGAGTCACCTTCTGAGGGAGCTGCTGTGAACCAGAGCAATATCTCACTGGTCCCTGACTCAGAGTCAGACTCGCTCCCATTGTTCATGGGTAGCCGCGATTGTGTTGTTAATGTGACGAACAACCACCAAAGAATTTGTTCAATAGAGTGCCAAAATAGCTTGTATCAGAAGTTTCTGTCTAACGCAAAGCAACAAAACTTTTTTGGCTAAAACGTCAAGCAGAGGTTCGCTAGTGACAAGTTGAGTCGAGTGTAGATCGTTGTTCACAACACGAGATACACGTCAACGTTATCTATTCGCATGTCTTAAACGCTCCTCCCAGCCTTTTATAATGTTTCGGGCACACCCAATTTGCATATACCACATTAGACAGCTAGCGATCTACGCATGACCGGACGCTTTAAAAGACAACAGCCACCATCTTGGGCCTCTTTTTTTTTTTTTTCTTTTGTCTTTCAGCCTACTGCCGAGACAGATTCTCGCCCGTTTCTGAGGTAGGTCCCCTCTACATCTATCACAGTCGTCTTCAAGACCAACATAAACAAGTTCTTTATTACCCCTTATCCTCGAGTGGCCTCCGGTCCTTGATAAGTGGTGACTCCTTTGTAAAAAAAAAAGTTACATCAGTCCAAACGTTGCAGGGCTCTATGGACAAATTTATCTTTAGTTGACCTTTGACAACTAAATATTTTCGTTTACTAGACAAATAGGAAATTTACTAGCCAAACTCACGTGATTTTTGGAATATGACATCTTCGTTCTGTGATGATTATGTACATAAAGTTTTTTCTGCGTTTTTTTTTGATAAGTGTAATTCTAAATATGCAACAAATTTTATGTTAATACTTGAAGGCATAAACATTCTAATTTCTTCAGATGTTGTTTTAAACAGCCTTAAAAAAAAAGAGTATATTGTTCAATTAAACTTTTGTTTTTTAAATAATTTTACTTTACTTCGCTTTATTAAAAAAAAATTGAAAAAATATTTTTTTCACTCAGTAGTGAGCTTTGGAAGATTGCCAGTGAAAGAAAAAAAATCACCGAAAGATAAGCATTTCATTATTTCTAATCGCCACTTTGAAAAATCACTCGTAAATGCGACTGCTTCACTCGCAATGTAAAGCCCTGCTTTGTGACAATAACATTCAAGATGAGAACAGTAGTCTAATAAATGTAAATAATATGAAAACCAATAATGAATTTTAAAAAAATATAAATCCTTAATAGTGTTTCATTCATTATTAAGAGCGGCTCTACCTACACAAGTAAAGCATAAAGCAATAATTTTAGCAAGAGGGAATAATAATGAAATATTAAAAACAGGAACGAAACGAATAATGTAGCCTGATACATAGTAAAAATAACTTATGGTGTTGTGATTACTCTTAATTAGCAACATGAATCAGTGTCAATAGCTATGGTTAATTAACAAGAGGCAGAATAGGTAAATTTCATTAACAGGAATTAAGATGAATTCCACCGCAACAAAGATTAGATATAATTATGATAACAGGAACACAAGTGGGAAGTTTGCAAAAAATCTTAAGTAACAGACTCTCCTAAATCTTATTATCATGGTGATATAATCAGCCAACTGGCATTCTCATTTAGAAACAGTAAGAAAAGTAAAGTATTTGATGCAAGCTTGTATTTCCCCTGAGCGAAAGCAATCTAACTACTTGATAGAGATGTTCCTGATTGTATGAATCTAAGATGGATATTTTTTCTTAAGATAATTAATCTTGTTTGGTGCTGCTGCTGCTGCTGATGATGATGATGAGGAGGAAACCTTTATTTACTTTTCTGCAAAAGAATAGTGTATCATCTTGAGGATCATTTCGAGCAGAATGTAAAGGCAAAAATAAAACAAATGTAAATTGTTGAAGTGCAAGTTTAAAACAACCATAATGTCTCCTATTGTTATGTAGCGGGGGGGGGCCCAGAACAGGGGATGATAATGAGGGAGACATTTATAACAGTATTTGTACATCACGACGACTGTGATGATAAATCAAGCGAAAACATTTAACCTATATCTCATCCTTGTAAAGTCTTTTTATTTTACTTAAATAGGTTAGCCGATATTTTTTATAAATAAACAAGGCAAATTCCAGATACGAAACTAACATAGAATCGCAACAATATAACTTAGTTGATTAGTCCGGATTAGAAAAAATTATTTGAAAGAAATAAAGAAATTTAAGAAATCAATGAATAGTATTATTAAAACATATGAAGAGGACATGGACAATTAGTGGTAACGTTGTATGATAATTTGTTTGAAAAACATTTTTAAATGGAGATACGAAAATAGGTAAATATATAAATTTAAAAAAATACTTTGCAAGGATGCGATATAGGTAAAATGCTTTCGCTTGTTTTCTTTTCCTTATAAGGGAATGGTTTCCATAATGTTTTATTGTTAATGTGTTTTTTATTCAATAAGTCTGACGAAAGGCTGTTTTTGTGAAAATTTTCAAACGACATAATGTTTGAATTTGTCCGAAGTCTTGAAACAATTGTAACTAACGATGAAATACACTATTTGTTGCTATCAATCCATTCCTTGATGTCTTGGTTTTTGTTAAAATAATGTGTGTGTGTGTGTGTGTATTCTGTTGTGACCTTATCTGAAAAAGGTCGGAGGTTATATCTAGCGAAATGTGATGAGAATAACATTTCAGATGATTGGTTGTTTTTGTTTTACGGCATATCAACACTTTTCAAGTTATTTAATGCCGAATCCAGTTATTTTGAAAAAAACATTTTTTAATAGAATATATACATTTTTTAAATCGGTTTCTATTAAACCCATAGTTCGGACCCTAACAGATACAAATCCAGTTATTTTGAAGAAAGTTTTTTTAATAGAATATATATTCTTTTCAAGTCGGTTTCTATTAAATCCATAGTTGGGACCCTAACAGATACAAATCCAGTTATTTTGAAGAAAAGTTTTTTAATAGAATATATTTTCTTTTCAAGTCGGTTTCTATTTAACCCATAGTTGGGACCCTAACAGGTACTACCACTCCGGGTCAGAGTGGACCTGGGAGAAATGGCAATTAAAAGGTGGCTCCACACTCCCCAAAGCCTGCAAGCTGGAGCCTCACCATCGGATAGAGTTTAAGGTCATATCCAGGGCCAACACTTCAGATTAGAACCATTCGACTAAATAATCCAAAGAAAGTGTTCATCAGATTTACCAAAATATACTTGTATTCATATATATATTCATAAATAATGTAAACAAATTTATCTTTAATCATTTATAAAATTTTGCATGTTTATAACAAATAAGCTAAGAACAGTTTATTATGAAATGCTCAATGCTTAGAAATCAAACTAAATTCATTTTGTTTAAATTATTAACGCTACTATTCTACTCTGTGTTGTCATTTTTAGAATTTATATTTTATCAGAATAGAATTAGAATTTATATTTTATCAGAATAGAATTAGAATTTATATTTTATCAGAATAGAATTAGAATTTGTATTTACATTAGAATAGAATTAGAATTTATAACTTTTGTTTATATATTATTTTTCACTGACTGTTCAATCCTGGTTAGAGGCAATGATTACGAAATTAGATTGAAAAAGCTGGAGTTTAAACATCTGCAAAAATTTGTATATAATTAATAAGTAATAAAATATATAGCCTTACTTTTAATTGAACACTATCATATAAACATAGTAAGGAGTCACTGTTTACAGTAAAACCTCAGTAAAAATTATATATATATGCTTCAGAATAATTTTATTTAACAATTAGTTGGTATGAAGACCTGTAATTATAAGATATACAAAATATTACTGGCGGTAATATTCAATAAGTTATCCTATCTAAATAAGAATTGCTCGATATGCAAGATAGAGCAAATAAATAAAATTGTGATTCAATGAATTTCAAAAAACCCTTATTGAAATGAAGCGTTTGAGTTTCCTATCAAAGATTTTTATTATTCTAAGCAAGACAAAGAATACTTTAGAAAATTAATCTCCTTAACCTATAGGGTTTCGATGTCTACAATCTCATCAGAGGAGAGAAAATATTAGCAAATATTATAAAGGTATGTACCCTATTTGCTAAAGTCAGTGAGACATGGAAAGTCAAAGTCAAAATAATAAATTAATCAGAAATCCTTTAGCCAGAGGATTTGAAGAAAAAGATATGAAAATTATAAATCCAGATTGCTTGGTAAAATCCATGGTGGACGTTCTTCAAAGCATTTGGGTAATAAGATCCAAGTTGTATATTGGACAAGCCGCATAGCTGAGTAGATATCCGAGTCGGGCAAGTTCTTGTATAAATTTATTTGTAGGTCCAGCGAAAATAATTCAAAGTCTGGTGGAAGCCTTATCATTAGAAGTCTATATTATTATTAGTGGGGTGAGGTGTTAGTTATAGGGAGAAGAGGTAATGGTGAAAGGTAAGAAGTGGGGTGAACACATGTGCATATATATCTATATATACATACGCACGCACACATACACACACACAAATATATATATATATATATATATATATATATATATATATATATATATATACACACACACATAGCAGAAGAGATATCTCTTTAAATAAAGTTTGACCGGTCGCTTAATTGAGGTCAGGGCTAGAGAAGGAAAGGGCAACAAGAAGAAACATATGATAATGCGTTTCTTCAAAATTTATACTAGTTTCATCTTCAATTCCTTTGTCAGTTTAAATCGAATTTGTCCAGTCAACTCAAATTATATACACTATTCAAATTATATACACTATTCAAATTATATACACTATTCAAATTATATACACTATTCATAAGTCAACTCAAATTATATACACTATTCATAAGTCAACTCAAATTATATACACTATTCATAAGTCAACTCAAATTATATACACTATTCATAAGGTGTCATTCTTGTTAATTATATACTCATTTATAGTTTCCCTTAAAAGGGAGGATTGAAATAAAGGTTTAGAATATACTAATGTTTATGAGTGAATTGTAAAACCAAGGCTAAGCATATTTATAGAATGTTTTATCTTTATTTTATAATTCTAACGGTAATAGTTCAATGTTAAATAAAATAAAACAAAAATAATAAAGTAATACCTTACCGAAAAGTGTCTAAAGATCGGTAATATCCATGACATTATACTATTTAATAATATGACAAAGTTCTCTCTGATTCTCTCTCCTCTGATCTCGAGTGCATGGTTCAGTGGGGGAGGATGTGGCTGGTTACCTTTAATGCATCTAAAACCAAACTCCTATCTTTACATCATGAACGCTCTGATCCCAATCTGGCATCAATTGAAATGGATGGCTCTCGTCTAGGAGAAGCCCCATGTTTTGACATGCTTCTGGGTTTGACCTTTACTCCTGATCTGAAATAGAACACTACATCAAGTCTGTCGCCAAAGGTCGCTGGAAAGATGGTGGAATTCTTCTACCGCTCCAGAAGATATCTCACTAATGATGCAATTCTCTATCTATATAAAAGCCAAGTACGTCCAAGGATGGAATACTGCTGCCATATCTGACCAGGAGCTGCTAAAAACAGCCTATCCTGCCTTGACTGAGTACAAAATAGACCTCGTGGCTTAGTGGGGGATGCCCTTTTCTCTTCCCTGCAATCTCTCTCCCATAGAAGAGACGTTGCGAGCCTATCCTTGTTTTATCGTTATTTCCATGGCAAGTGCTCGTCTGAACTCCAATCTCTGGTCCCCCCTCGCCAATCTTTCACGAAAAACACCCGTCTAGCTGAATCCACTGTCAAAAATTTTCCCCACTCTTTATCTGTGCCTAAATCAAAACGTAGATTCCATGAACAAAGCTTCTTTCTTAGAACTGCACGCCTGTGGAACTCTGTTCCGTCTGCCTGCTTCCCACCTGACTACAACCTGGATGTCTTCAAGCCCAACGTAAACAAGTTCCTAATGAACCGCCACCTCAAGTAAGCACTTCAATAAATCTCCACACTAACGTACTGTACTTGCAATGACCGTTACCCTGAGTGGCTTCCGGGCCTTGATAAGTGGTGACCACCGTGTAAAAAAAAAAAATAAAAAAAAAGGCTTTCTATACATGTATTCACATATACACACATACGTACATATGAATACACACATATATATATATATATATACACACATGTACACATACATGCACGCATACATATATATATATCCATACACATACACACAAGTGCGCACACTTACACAATATATCCATACATACACACCCATATATGTCTACATATACACTCATATATACAAATGTATAGATTTAGACATAAAGGAAGCATACCAATAGTCATACTATTAATTATAATAATAATAATCAGTGTAAGTAGCATAACTACAATTATCATAAAAAAGAAAACCAATTTTTAGCCCCTACAATGCTAATTAACATTAAGAGGATGAGAAGAGTAGAGTTGTGTAACTATGGCTACAGAATTAAATTACTGTAGTACCAACAGGGATGACGCATCATTGATAGAAGATGTATCGAGACACAGGAATGGGTATGTTTGATCTGGCAGAATGGTGGTTCATTAAAATTGTGGGGTCTGCGTTCGAACCTGGTCCACAAAGTATGGAAATAAAAAAATTAAAAAATTTAAAAAAAACTCGTTTACAAGTGTTTTTGATATAGATGTACATAAGAATACTTTGATAAGTATATTTTAACTTAAATAGGGATGGTATAATAAAATTGTGGGGTCTGCGTTCACGCCTGGTCAATAAAGTATGGAAATAAAAAAATTTTTAATTAAAAATAAGTTTACAAGTGTTTTTGATATAGATGTACATAATAATACTTTGATAAGTATGTTTTAACTTAAGTAGGGATGGTATAATAAAATCGTGGAGTCTGCGTTCGCACCTGGTCTCCATAGAATGGAAATAGAGACAAACTTATAAAGACTTTTTTATCAAACTGTGTAAGTATACTTTGATAATTATGTTTCAGTTTGAAGAAATATGGTATAATAAAATTATAGGGTGTTTGTTGGCGCATGACCTCCATAGAATGGAAATATGTCACAAAGTTTAATAAGGTTTTTTAATATAGATCCACAGAATATTGTGATAAATGTTTCAGTGTGAACAGGTATGGTATAATAAATTATGGGGTTTATCTATTTTATTTTTACTT
This sequence comes from Euprymna scolopes, assembly GCF_053919585.1. Taxonomy (NCBI): domain Eukaryota; kingdom Metazoa; phylum Mollusca; class Cephalopoda; order Sepiida; family Sepiolidae; genus Euprymna; species Euprymna scolopes. The sequence goes on along the minus strand of NC_136485.1, from coordinate 157,184,706 downwards.
TCATCATATTTTGCTTTGGTTTTGATACCCCCAAATTCGAAGCTATCTCTTTACAACTCTTCGTTTTCATAACCTATCATACTTTCATAAATCAGAGTCCATTTTCTGTAGGCTGTTTTTGAACCCAGTCAACGATGGGTACTTTTGCTAGTATATATATAAATTTTTACTGAGGTTTTACAGTGAACAGTGAATCCTTACTATGTTTATATGATAGTGATGATTCCCGAAAGGATGAAACACTAGTGTCTGTAGATATTTAATTATAGTAAATATAATAATGTCAGCCCCTTTAAGAAACTTGTTTCTTATCGTTGCGCACTTTCAGTTGTAATAAGTCGGTCAACTTATAGCTCATGTGCATAGACTGTCATATAATGACGAGATCATTCTGATTTACGTTAAAACCATTTAATAAGAATAAATGTTTAATTCCGACTGTATCTCTCGCGGTTGTCGGTAGCCAAATAGTTCGGGTCCTTGCTAATAAAGCCAGACATGACTTGTGTTGCCGGTGTTCAAATCTCTCGACTGGTGTTAATCGTGGCATCCTGAACTGATGATTCCCGAAAGGATGAAACACTAGTGTCCGTAGGTATTTAATTATTATAGTAAATAATTATATATATATAAAATAAAATATGCTTAGTTGCACTTGAAAGCCAAATTACAATGCAATATTATGAAATTAAATAAATATTTTACTTGTTTGAAATTTATAATTTAAATATATTTTGGAGTAAAACTCCATCCTCAGTATTTTGTGCATCTTATTTTTTTCTTTCTTTCCTTTTTTTTTCTTATTTCTTGCCATGTTGTAAAGTCCAAAAAAGAAAAGTCAGTTAGTAAAGATCTGCGCGTTATCTCTCAGCGGTTGTATTCGGAAATGTCGGAACGGTACATTGGCTATGCAAGATTAATGTCAGGGGTGTGAGTTCCATTATAGAAGCGTTGATTTAATTTGAATAAAATAAAATACGCATCAGGTGCGCTTGAAAGCCAAATTGCAACTCAATATTACGAAAATAAACAAATATTTTACTTGTTCGAAATTTATAAGTTAAATATATTTCAGGGTTAAACTTCATCCTCAGTATTTTGTACATCTTGTTTTCTTTTTTTTTGCCATGTTATAAAGTTGGAGAAAGAAGAGTCAGTAAATTTGGCTAAATAACATTTAATCATCAAAATAAAGCATCCCACGCATAATAAAATATACTAGCAGCAGAAATACTTTTATAATTTTTATGTACTTATTATTAATTTTATTCATCTATAATATAAGTCTCACCTGTCTGTTTAAATGTATGTATATATATATGTTTTTATGTCTGCGTAAAACTTTTGACAGAAGCGACGGATTTTCACAAGATCGGTATTGTTTTGTAGCTCGAGCCTTCGGACGACAAATATCGAAAAATTGGCTAAAAACATTAACTCCTTCACCCTCAACTGGGCACTTTTCAACAGGGAGGGGTCGCTTTTTTTCATCGATATTTTCAAAAGGCATCCCCTCTTTTTAATTGACTACCCTTAATTTAAACCTACGTCACTTCGGGTTTGGTGATGGGCGCAACGGCAAAGACGTCACTTTTTTTTTGTTTTTCACGTTCTTTACCTCCTTCACGGTACAGGTTCGAGCCTACCTGCCAGCCTTCTACCACCTTTTTTTTGTTTTTGCTTAATACACACCTCCAAACACCCGGGCAACGCCGGGCACACAGGCTAGTTTAAAATATAAATACAATGAGCGAATGTGTCTTGCTTTAAAATATTAAGACAATACACAGTAAATGTCAGGAAGTCAACCGTAATTACATTTACAATTAAGGAAACTGAATATTATCAACTGTTTTAAAGATAATCTTTTCACAAACTATATAGAATTTACTTTTGTCTTGAAAGCATAGAGGCTGATGTGGAGAAGCTTGTGTCACCATTATTTAGTAGGGTTCCTATTTACTTTGTCTCCCCACGAGGGTAGAGTTAGACACCGAAATGTTTTTTTGATGTGGAGAAAGGAACAAAAATGAAAAACTGTCTCACTCGTAAAGGATTTCTCCTACACTAACTGATAACAAACAATTGAAGTGTAACATCAGAACAGTTACTACACTTTAATCTTGGCCCGAAGAAAATAGTCACCAGGTTTCAGTTGTCTACAATTTAAATTGCTTTTTATCTAACAGTTTCAGCAACAGAAAATATGGTCTGGAAAAAAAACAAAACAGTTATGAACACAGGAATATAAGACAGGTTGATACTGTCAACACATGTGCACCATAGAAATGTAATTGGGTTCAAAAGTTCTGTCAGAGCCACTGCTGGAGGAGAGCAGAGAGATATACGCTTTGTTGCTTTGAAATCTCAAATGGGACTGCTCATAAATGGGCACAAAATGGGCTGGGCAGAAATGGAAATTGCTGCACGTGTACAGTGTTCTAACCGCCTGAGGTAGAACTATATGAGTGAAAAGATGCCAGTGTTTTCTTATCAAACTTCGTACTAATCACTCTGCAAGCGCTAAAGAAAATAGATCTAAATTTTGCAATAATAACCACAAATTTGTATATTTATTTATTGTTTTGCGGACTTTTATCCTCATCTTCATGGTTGTTTCACAACGTTTCGGCCAACTATTCTTCTGGTCTTCGTCAAAGGTTTAACCACAACAGGATATAAATGCTGAGTCACTTAACTATATCCTCAGTAATTACCGCCTTCCATAGTTGCTGACCAGATAAAAACGAAAAACTTGGATTTATAAAACCAAAAAAAATCCAACCTTGATCGCCCTTATGGGCTCATGTCGCAGTGGATGGAGGTGTTGATTCTCTACAGTTTCAGGAGAGCATTGTCTAAAGATAGCGGTTTCAATCCTATCCAAAGTCGGCCAGAGGATTAGTTGGTCAAAACGTGGTGAGACGACAACAACTATGGAAGGCAGTAATTACTGAGGATACAGTTAAGAGACGGAGCATTTCTATCCTGTCGCAATTAACCACCTGATGAAGGCCAGAGTTGGCCGAAACGTCATGGAATAACAACTATGAAGATGAGGATAACAGTCCGCAAATAAATAAATAAATATACAAATTACTCATCTCAAAGGATTCCCATAAAATACCATTAATTTAATTAAAATCAAATATAAATATTGTCTCGTAATAGACGTGATGAGAATCTGAGAGAATTTAAGGTTTTCATCCTTAAAAATCAATTAAAAAAAATCTATTTTCATTTTCTTTTCTAATGAAAAAATTGATCAGTTGTTTTAATTATTTAAAAACTATATACCTATCTCTATATAATATATTTTAAATATATTGTCATCGATAGCATACGACCTACAAATGCAATTCTCCAATTCTGTTGGTGGAAATTCAAATGTACTTTCAATCACTTACTACTAACTATACTACTACTACTACTACTGTCAATTATAATAAATTCTTTGAACCTCTAAAAATATTAGTGAGAAATTCACTAAATTTAGCATAAGTAGCCTTGGAATGTCAATGCTTGGATAAAAGAGGAATTAAAACACAAGGTGGAATGGTAAATTCGTCACTCTACAGAAAACAACACTACAGATTTATTCTAAAACTTTTATTGAAAAAATCAATTTAGGCAACTTGATTATGTAGTAGAGCTGACATATATTCAATGTAGCCGCCTTCAACCTCAATCACCACCTTGTCTGGAACTGGGAGCATGCCTTTTCCACAAGCACCAGCTGGAGCTCGGCAAATACTCAGCAGATGGTGACAATCAGGCTGGCTTTGTTGTGGGTGGTCATGTTGGTGATGTTCTCAACGTATGACCAAACAAAGTAGTTCCGTGGGTTTAGGTTGGGGATGAGAGGAGCCAGTGAAAGAAGGGTACAAAGTTGTAGCACTATTTCTGAAGACAAGCCTGGGTCTCTTTGGACTTGTGGGCGGGTGCTGAGTCCTGCTGCCACACCCAGTGTCTGACAGCGACCACCTGATTGCACTAGGGGATCACCACACCCTTCAGCACACTCAGGTACACTTTCAAGCCGACTTTGAAGATGTGAGGTGGCATGATGTGACCCTCACTTGAACCCACACCAAAGACCATAACAGAGGCCGGAAACTTTGTTGAGCTGCCCTCTCAAGCACTGAACCATCCGAATTTGCATTTTGAAGGTGCTGACAATGGTCCTGTCATCATAACTTGGATTGGTAGAGAGCATGAGTTGTACAACGGTGCATCTCCAATCTTTCTTATTGAACAGTGTGTCACTTTCAGACATGATAGAAGGCTTCCATCGCTCTTGGAATTTGTACACAAATGACCAACTAGTAGATGGTCTGCAACAACAAAAAAAGAAACCCGGTTTTCATCAAACGGAAATGGAATCATGTCATCTTTTCTAAGGAGACAATTTTATCATTACACCTTGTATAATATATTGCAGAGTATTTGAACACAACTTTCCAATTCTATAATCAACAAAAGTAACCATTGTGCTACTCAATTGTACCTTCCTTCCGGTCACAGTTCAAAGGTCTGGACAATTTATTACAACACCCACTCTGATCACCTCAACTGGCAGTTACTTACATGAAAGAAATGTCTATCTCTGTAACTTCTTTTGCAAGTTGTAAAAATATCAATTATTATCACTATTATTTGATTCCTAACTCCACTCAGACAAGTAATTCCTTGAAACTTGGTACAGCTCTCTATTTTCACTTCAAAAAGTCGAAACATTAAAGACAAAATGCTCTTTATTCCTTACCTCATGTTATTGATATGAAACGATGTTTTGTAGTTCATATCTACAAGACATCGAAAGCAGATTTTTTTCTTTTTTTTTTTTTGATATGCATACAGAATAGAACTTGCAAAAGAATAATATGAAAGGAAAGGAAATATTAGGACCACACACATACATGTGAATTTGCATACTACACCTTCTTTTCCTGTGTTCTCTTTTCTAATCTTTTTCTCCAATTCTTTCACTACTGGCATCAAGGTCAGAAACTAAGTCATGAATTTAGGAAATGTACTAAGATAAATGATATGAACATTAAATAAAAAGAAAAGAACGTATTATTAAACATTCACATATGTTATATTCAGATGTATCTTCTCATCTTTAGAAGAAGTCCTGTCCATCTGTCGTCATGTTTTAAGTTTAAAATTATATTTCCTTACAAAATATCGACTGCGGAAAATACGGAAAAGGTGTAGCTTTGAAAGCCTCCCTACGAGGGAACAGTTAGGCACAATCTCATCTATATATATATATATATATATATATATATATATATATATATATATATATATATATATAAAAGCGAAAATGTGTGTATGTATGTATGTTCGCTTATTGTGTATGTTTGCAAAAGGCTTTTTTTTCTAAGGCCTTCTTGGGGTGGTCGCTCCTTCTTAAAACTTTTTATATCACATCTAAATGATAATATCTACGACTTAACAACGGGAGTCGTGTGTGTATTTAACTTTTAACAGCTTACCACGTCTTCGAAAAGCGAATGATGGGGCAGCTGGCTTGCAGCGCAAAACTAGGTCAAATATCACACCACTTCCTCACACCTGTATATTTTAGTTTATAAACCTTAATTGAATACACTTATCAATTCCTCTCCTTCGTGGGCGAGATGGTTAGGTGGCTGGCTTTTTTCCCCTTTCATTTCTACCTTTGCATCAAGGCTTTGCGGTTCAATCCTACCTTCCTAATAAACTTTTTTTTTCCTTTACACTTCCAAACGCCCAACCAACATTTTTTTTTAACACACACACACACACACACACACCCAAACACTCGGACAACGCCGGGTACCCCCCGCTAGTCTATAATATAAAGGGAAAACGTCTGTATGTTTGTTTATTTATTTGTTTGCATGTCTGCCTAAAACTTTTGACGGATGCATCAGAATGTGACGAAACTGGTATCGTTTTAAACCTCGAACTTTCAGACGACAAATATCGAAAAATTGGCCCCAAAATTAATTCCTTCACCCTCAACTGGGCACTTTTCCACAAGGAGGGTGTCGCTTTTTTCGCCGATATTTTCAAAAGTCATCCCCTCTTTTTTATTGACTAGCCTTAATTTAACCTTCGCCACTTGGATGCAATTGCAAAGACGTCACGTTTTTTTAACGCTTTTTTCCTCCTTTGTTTGAGCCTGCTTGTCTACAACCACTTTTCTTTTTATTTTACTCAACACACACCTCCAAACACCCGGGCAACGCCGGGCACCCAGGCCAGTTTGTAATATGAGCAAAAATCCAGCCCTTCACTCAAAATAAAATGCACTATTGATTGTGACAAAAAATTTTAATTGCGCAGTTTATAAGCATTTCTCAATCACTAACCAAAAACCAAACACACAACAGTTTTTATGGAAAAATATACAATAATTAAATACTCCTGATTAGAACAAAAATTAAAAGCTGCTGCAGTCTAAAAAGACAGATGCAACACTTTTTAAGTAATCAATCCAAACCAGCATTATTTGTTAGTAACCACAAGTGCTGACAATCAAAGTCAGTGGCTTCTACTAACTGTCACTGCTGGACAATGCCCAACAGTGTAAGCCCGATTACTTTATTTTGACCACAGCCGACAATGGCCACTAACAACCATAGTTTACTTTGTTTTCAATGGAGGGTAACCTTTACCGTATCTGTTTTGGCTTTGTGTTGCACTTCCATCTGGCAACACTGGTACACAAATCCTGCTAGTATATCAAAAAATTAGATAGATATCAGTAGAATAAAATTAGCAATACAAATAAAACAGTTTTGCACTACTTTTATGATATTTTACAAATATTAAAAACGATATATAATCGTACAAAACCTTATGTCTAGAATCAAATTTTTAATTTAGATTTTAATTCTAGAAAATGTCTAAAATTTAAGGCTTAGGCTTGAGGGGTCTTAAAAGAACTTAAAATTCAGAAAGATCTAACTTAATTGATATAATTGAATATCAATTCAATTTATCAAATTTGATATATTTCAAGTTTCATATCCCTTAAAAATTGTAGTTTGTACAACGTTTATTAATTGATACTTAATAGTTTAAATTTCGCATAAATGGGAGTTGTCTAAATTTTCTAACCACTTTTTATCCCTATGTCTTAAGGTAAATTAAACCCATACTATAACCACTTACATCTAGAAGTTGTGTTTCAAAATGTATAATCATTAGGACTACGACAAGAGAATATTGTTTTTTCATTATTTTGACTCTCGAGTATATATCTGACAGTGTTAATCAACTGAGAATCACATAACTCCATCTAAAAATATCTAAGATATTAACTGATATATACTCGAGAGTCAAAATAATGAAAATAATATTCTCTTGTCATAGCCATTGTAATAGATGATTATTTACAGAAATTTACCTGATCAAACTTGTTTTTTAACCATGTCACTTCAATAATGACTAACAATGAAGGCAAAATGTATCGCAAATCATCCCTGACTCTCAGGAATCATATACATACAAATATAGAAACATATACGAACCATAAAATGTACATAAACGTATACACATAACTTATTTTGCTTGCTTCTCTCATTTTCTACTCTTTCTTTCTTTTACTATTTTAAATTTCATATCTCAAATCTTTGGCAGGTTTCTAGTTTATATCTATCCCTTTGTTAGACATACCTCTTTTCTGAGAAAAGAAGTCAGTGTCTTGTAAGACATGAACAAAATACAGTGTGGAACGATAAAATTGCCCCCTAGAAAAGACATGATTCCATTTCCGCTTAATGAAAACCGGTTTTCTTTTTGTATTGCAGACCATCTACTAGATGACCAGTTGTGTACAAATTACAAGAGCGATAGGTGCCTTAGATCACGTCTGAAAGTGGCACAATGTTTAACAAGCAAGCTTGGAGATGTGCCACTGTACAACTCATGCTATCTACTAATCCAAGTTATGACAACAGGGCCATTGCCAGCACCTTCAAAATGCAAATCCAAACTGTTCAACACTTGAAGCCACTGCTCAACACAGTCCTGGATATGACCTTAAACTATATCCGATGGTGAGGCCCCAGCTTGCAGACCTTAGGGAGTGTGGAGCCACCCTTTAATTGCCATTGCTCCCAGGTCCACTCTGATCCGGAGTAGTAGTATCTGTTAGGGGTCCCAACTATGGGTTAAATAGAATACGACTTAAAAAACAAATATACTATATTAAAAAATCGTTCTTCAAAATCACCAGATTCGGCATTAAATAACCTGAAAAGGGTTGATATGCCGTAAAACAAAACAATTAACCAACCACAGCTCAACGAAGTTTCCAGCATGGTTACGGTGTGGTTTCAAGTGAGGGTCACATCATACCACCTCACATCTTTCAGAAGTCAGCTTGAAAGCCAACAATACTTGGATGTGCTGAAGAGTGTGGTGATCCCCTGCTGCAATCAGGTGGGCATTGGCAGACCGTGAGTGTGGCAGCAGGACTCGGCACCAGCCCACAAGTCCAAAGAGACCCAAGCTTGGCTTCAAAAGGAGTGCTACAAGTTTGTACTCTTCTCTCACTATCCCCCTCTCATTGAATAGATGTCAGCCCTACTACATAAGTTATCTGAATTGATTTTTGCAATAAAAGTATTAAAATAAAGCGTTGTTTATTTTAGGGCAAAATCTTTTATCCTTCCACCCTGTAAATGTTATCAATGCAAGTCACAAATCATAATTAAATTCTACCGTGTGTTGCATGACTGAGGATTTCGTCCATGATCATTTCCATGTGGTTGGTGAGGTGAGGATGTTCTCGATCGTAATTAAAGACTGCAGAAAGCAAATAGAAGAATATTCTTGAATTTGAAGATAGGACCATTCATGTTGATGTTGCCTTCTATTTTTCTAAGGGCAGACAACGTTATGGGCTAAGGACATCTACATTCAAGTCTTAAGTCTATCTCTACATGTGTTGTTTACTGTAAAACCTCCTAATGATCTGAACCACCACTTTCATTCGATTTTTCTTGAGCCATATGCCGTCACATCTGCTTCTGGCTATGCAGATTAAGATAACATTTGAATGCACACTTGCTGACCTGATGACTGGCTTATTGTGTACATGTTAATGTTGATCTGCAAATTCAAATCACCAAATGAATACTAGCAAACTTACCCTCTACTATTTAATGCCTTATTTTATTTTACATCTATAGATTATAACAAAACACAAGTGAAGCATGCATCGTCCCCCAGTGAGTGCATAATAATTGAAACATAAAAAAATGACTAAGTTTAGTATTTACCCTCTTCCCATTTAGCCCCAAAAGTTCCCAGGAGACGTCAAATCCTGGTGAAAATGAACAAACGGTGCTGTTTTAGGCCTTAGCATATGCAAAAAAGAAATAACTAAGTCCATCCCATTTAGCCTTAAAAGCCCCAAGGCCTTAACATATTTAAATTTGAGTCCAGCACCATGTGAAACTGCTAAATAGATATACAAGTAAAATTTTGGACAAATATGGTAAAATAGTCCCAAAAAATGGAGTGTTTTTATTAGCCCTAAAAGAGCCCCTGGGGCATACCCAAAAGTGTAGACGAAGAAAATTATATGGAAATCAATTAGTTACAACTTTTCAGAAAGTTTTATAAAAATCCAAGGTATGAATTTTTTTTTAATAAGCAGAAAATTGTCAATTTTAGCCATTTTAACCCGAAAGGCATTCCTAGGGGTACAACCATAGTTTTTTTTTTTTTCAGAAAATCCGTTCTATTACTTTTTAACTCATATCATGTTTAATGTTTGTGCAAAATTTCAAAAAATTCCAAAGCGTAGTTATTGAGAAAAGTACGGACAGACGAATGGGCAAGGGTGAATTTATAGGTTAACCCTCCTTTTGTCAAGAGACCAAAAAATATTGATAAACACTTGAGTATTTATATCTCTTAGAATGGTATTTAGAATTTCTATTTCTTTAGAATGGTATTCAACCAATGGCAGCATTTTGTATTAGGAACTCTTACTATAATACTTTTAACCTTTAATTTTTGGAGGGAAATAGAAAATGTAGCTAGTAATAGTTTTAAAATGACTAGAAAAAATGCTATGACAGCAGCAGCAGCGGATGCCGTTTTTAACACGATGACTCTTGATCGGACAATATTTTCAATTAGCACTTCCTTTCAGCCAACCACAGGTGCAAGAATATTTATTAACAAAATTTTGCGCATAATATAAAACTTTAGCCTACAGCTTTCTCTCTTTTCTCCAGTATTTTCTGTTCGAACTCAACACACGTGCATATCTCACAATCTAGCCTAGGCCTTTGGGGCTAAAGGCTTCAGAAGACAAATACTAAACAAAACGACCATATATACACACACACGCCTTATCGAACTCTCTCTCTCTCACACAGACACAACACACTCTCACTAATAAAACATCTACAATGCCTATCCTATTTATACACACTCTCACACGTAAAACTCATAGCGTTAGTCGAAATGAACATGTCCACATAAATTCTCCTCACAGACATAACTCTTTCCTTCCTTAAAACTCTCATTCATTATCAACTCATTGTTCTTCGTTGTCTTGACAAGTTGCGAATAAAATTTAATCCCTTTGTATGAATAAAATTTGTCATTATTTCTATTAACATTGCTTTTTCCTCTACAACATTTTGAAACTGTAAATACCCTCTACAACATTTTGAAACTGTAAATACCCTCTACAACATTTTGTAAATGTAAATACCCCCCCGACAAACTTTACAAGCAGCAAAGTCCCACCCCTGCACAGTAGCAATCCCTAGATGTAAGAAGGCCTTATAGTATCTGTTCTTCAGATGCTGCACTTAAATTTCTTGGTCTTTCTCAGTTGAGGAGAAATCCTTCATGACTGAGACAATTTTTTTTTGTTCTTTTTCTCCACGTTAAAAAACGACCCTAGTGTCTAACTCTGTCCCGTGGGGGGGGGGCATTGCAAATAGGTAATCTAATAGTTTCTTCCCCAGAACTACTAGACTCTGGAACTCCCTTCCGGGTTCATGTTTTCCCAACCATACTGACATGCAGAAGTTCAAATGTAATGTGAATAGACATCTTGCCAAACATAGATTTCATGAACAAAGCTTCTTTCTTGGAACTGCCTTCCATTTTCCTGCTTTCCAGCTGACTACAATATGGTTGTCTTCAAGTCCAATGTAATCAAGTTAACAAATTTGCCAAATGTCCATTACTATCAATTACTATATTGTCCAATTGACTACTGTACACACTTTAACCCTTATCCTCGAGTGGCCTCTGGGCCTTGATAAGTGCTTATGCCTATGTAAAAAAAAAGAAATTGAACATGACAGATATAATTAGAGCTTGGCATAACAAAATTCACAGTCTCTAATGAGATATCCGTTATTTTTATATATTAAGGCCCCTATATCAACAGCAGTTAAGTGAACTAGTATAAAGTTTGACAAGGACACAATGAGTTCATGTCATGATGACTCAAAATCTGCAAAACAGAATCATTTCCAAGGTTGAATCAAAGGTGGATGACATGTGAGGTTAAAACAAAATGAAAGGTCAGATCAGTTAGACAAAACAGAGGTATGAATCAAGTTGAAAGTTTCCCGATCAGTTCATCTGAGGAAGCTGTGTGATGAGGCACAACGCAGTTTGCTAACAATATAGGAAGAAAACTGTGACTCTCCAGCCCGATTTCTTAGCATGTCACCGAAAGATTAAAGTAGTAAAATAAGTTGAATAATTAATTAGTTTGAGTCAATTCTCTCCATGAAAAAAAAAAAAAAAAAAAAATCACAAACTCTTGGTGAACGTTTTTTTTTTTTATTTAGTTTTGCATGAAATGAAGTTTTTATTCATCTAGCTGAACAGATGAGATAATTGACGGCCATCGAAGTAATACAGCAAGCATTGGGCGAAAAATCCATGTGGCTTATGGCATTTTTGCTTAGTTTTAGACACAGACAGAGTAAAGGAAATTGTGGAGAGTTGTTGGTATTTAGATATGTGATTGTTGTAAATCTATTACGGGGGGTGGGAGAGGAATAAATACTAAAATTCTGATTGTTATCTTTATTGTTTGCTTATTTGTCATCGTATACACTTCACCTGTAGAACGTTTTAGGTGATGGGGAAAGGGCACATAGTATAAGTAAAGGACAATGACGAGAAAGTGATGAGAAGAATGGAATGATGTAAAAATTAAGAGAGAGATGAGAGAGAGAGAGAGAGAGAGAGCTACAAAGAGATGTAGAGGATAAAAAGAAAAAGCGATGTCCGGTGTATTCTGAAATCTCTTGAATTAAATTTTTACGAACGTCAAACATCTTTGTATACATTGTGATGTCGTAATAGACCTTCTCTTCTTTATTTTTCTTTCTGTATATATTTATATCATTGCATACTTGTATAGTTTTAGTAATACATGGATATAAAAAATACTGACCCAACGGGTCACGGGTGTTTTAATATTAAATAGTTCTGAATTAAGAAATAATAATAAATAAATAAACATGAACTTAATTAAAATCTATTTTAACTCAGGGTTTCATCTTGGGCCCAACTTTCTTCCTGATCTTCATCAATGATCTCCCATAGAACATTCTTAGATTATTCCTAAATATCTACGCAGACAACACTACCGTCTACAGCAACACTGCAAAGGCCGGTAATGACTGAGATTTTTCTGATTCTCTCTCTTCTGATCTTGAGCACGTGATGCAATGGGGAAAAAAGTGGCTGGTTAATTTTAGTGTATGTAAAACTAAGCTTCTTTCTTTCCACCATCAACACCTCCATTTAGCCTCAATTGAAATGAATGGCTCTTGTCTTAGGGAAACACAAGCCTCTGGGTCTGACCTTCACCCCTGATCTGAAATGGAGCACATACATCGAATCCGATGTGAAGGTCGCTTGAAAAATTGTCAGATCATTGTACCGCTCTGGTACTTCTGATGCAATCCACTATCTGTGCAAGAGCCAAGTACATCCTAGAATGGAGTACTGTTGCCACATCTAAGACAGAGTTCAAAACCGGTTTAGCAAGCTGGTGGGTGATGCCCTTTTCTCTTCCCTGCAACCTCTTTCCTACAGAAAAGAAATTGCTAGCCTGTCTCTGCTTCTGTCCTAGAACTGCCCGCATATGGAACTCTGTTCAACTGGTCTGCTTTCCAGTAGTCTGCAACATGGTTGTCTTTAAATCTAATGTCAACAAGTTCTTGAATAATCTTAAATAATCAAATTAACCAAATTCCCCAAATTAACAATTACTACACTGTTGTCCTAATGACTACCGTACACCTATTAACCCTTATCCTTGAGTGGCCTTTGAGTCGTGATAAGTGGTGACCGCTTGTAGAAAATAAAAGACGCTTTTTTAATATGATTACAAATGAAGAAATTACTAGCATTGATATTGTAAAAATGATTTCTGTTATCTCTATATTAATACGATATCGTATGTGTTATTTTGTGTGTTGTGTTTACATCTTTTTTCTTCCGAGTGACTGTCGTTTAATTGTTATGATCTTCCACTTCTTGTAATAAATAATTTTACCAAGAATTCCTCATAAGTTTTGGTTTCAATTTCGGTTGTAGCTGATGACACTCAAGTCATCTATTTTTTTTTTTTTTTATAAATTACCAAGAATTCTGCATAAATTTTGGTTTCGGTTTCGATTATAGCTGATGCACCCAAGTCATATTGATATATTGTTTTATTTTTGAAATCACAACTTTATATTATTTAAGAATCGATAGAAAATTGACTATATAATAAAATATACAAAATCTGCACGAATTAAAATATCATATTTAACCGTATTTAACGATCGAGCTATGCCAGGTGTCCCTGCTAGTTTCGATAAATATTTTTGCAGTTTTAACAAAAGAGTTACAATAATACCAGGCGTCTTTATTTATTTATTTACGCTGAACATCCCCAGGATGCCAACATCAATACATTACATATGAAACAGTCTGCTGTGGAACTTTTACAGGTCTCGTTCGTGATAAATGAAACAAAGTGTAAATGTATTGACTAATTAAGACAATGAAAGTAGTAATTGAAAACTTTTGTCATTGTAATAAAAATAACAGATTAACTGTTTGTCATCCTTTAAATTAATGTTTTGTAAAAATGTAACTTTTATTTAAACACTAGACTTTTTAACTCATTAAAAACTGGCAAAAGTTGACTTAACATAAATCTGAAGCCATCAAAGTAAGACAACTTTTAAAACTTTAAAACAAGATCAACTAAAACCGCTATCGACACTGATAATTTCTAATAGCCAGATTTTTAAATTCATTTTCATAAGCCAGATGGCTCATTTAGTTAATGGAATGATGGCTACCTTCATGAAATTCTAGTTTCCTTCATATTGTACATATGACTTTATTTTGTTATATTCTCCCTCTCAGCTCTGGTTAAGCCAACATCATTAGGGACACTGACTTCGGCTAGGGTTATTACTTTTTCTCTCCTGTCTCATATCACTATGTAAGATTTAACAGCTCTGTTTTTAGATATGTACAGGATGGAACAATAACATTGTCGCTCTAGAAAAGACGACATGATTCCATTTCCGTTTGATGAAAACTGGCCAGTTGTGTACAAATCCCAAATGCGATAGGAGCCTTCTTTTATGTCTGAAAGTGACACACGTTCAGAGCAAAATCGGAGACGCACTGCTGTACAACTCATGTTCTCTAACGGTCCAAGTTATGACAACAGGACCATTGCCAGAACCCTCAAAATGCAAATCCGAACGGTTCAACACTTGCATGCCCAGGGTGATGAAAACAACTTTTCCGGTCGTGGTTATGATCTTTAGTGTGGTTTCAAGTGAGGGCCACATCACATCTTCGAAGTTGGCTTGAAAGTCAATACCAAAGTGTATTTGGATATGCTGAAGAGTGTAGTGATCCCTTTGTGCAATCAGTTGGCCGCTGTAGCAACAGGACTCGGTGCTGACCAACAACTCCAAAGTCTTGGCTTCAGAAGGAGTGCTACAACCTTGTATTCTCCTTCTCTAACTTTAACCTGCTGGACTACTTCATTTGATCATACGTCAAAAACATCACCAACATGACCTCCCACAGCACCAAAGCCAACGTGCTCTCCGCCATCCTCAGAGTATCCGCTGAGCTCCCATTGATGCATTCAGAAAAGGCATGCTCCCTGTTCAGACCTGTATCGAGACAGTGATTGAGGCTGAAGCTCTAAGCTCTACTACATAATCAAGTAACCTGAATTGATTTTTTGAATAAAAGTTTTTTTTAAAAAAGCTGTTTTTTTAGGGTGACAATTTTATCGTGCTACCCTGTAGCTGCGGGAATTGCATGGTAGATGGTGCATGACTGATTTACAACTGTTCTTTCTAGTATTTGTTCTCAGAACATTAAATATTCAACTTTTCACAAATGGTCCAGTGGAGATATTTCCACACTCCATGGAGTCACACTGTATAGTAGCCATTTCCCAGCAGAATTTTACAAACGGATATCACTTAGCTTACACTCTCTATTTCTGTGTGGCAGAACCTGAACTTGTTGTGATTGCTGAAAGCAATCAGCTCCTTAAAAACATTGGTCATCAAACCTTGATCATTATCATAATTAAGCGATCATTAAGTGATACATGTGATGACAGAACAGAATAACAGTGGTTGGTGCTGGAATTTGTTCTCAAGCATGTAATAAAGCACATTATCCGCATATATTAGTTTAATAAGAACAAAAACTATTCAAATATTACTTTTCTGATTGTGAAACTTTAAAGACTATAAAAGGATGAAATAAACAAATACTGTGAGCCAAAAAAACAAAACAAAACAAAAACAATAAACAAATAAAATCACAACAAAAGAAATATTGAGAAATAGGTAATGAAACTTGTGCTCCGTTTGTTTCATACAAATGAAAAGTTTTGTGACTCAGCTTAGGCTATGAGACAACATGTTTGCTTCCTAACAATCGATATTACACAGTAGATAAAAATAAAGAAAAAAGAATTTTTTTTTTAAATAGTTTAATTGAAAAGAAAAAAAAGAAAAGAAAAAATAGTTTAATTGAGTAAAGTGCCTACTCCAATATTACTGTTGGCTTGAACATGTAACTCGTACAGCTATAAATTTCTCCTGAATTTTATTTGTACTGTCAGAAAAAAGACCTTTCAGTCTGGGGTTCTGTATATACTAGTTTCAACAGAAAATCCAATAATCTTAAATCTTTTCTGGGCATTTTAATAAATACATAAAGACACTCTGGGTCTACCAAAAATGACTATATACACTTTTTTTTAGCCCTACCATAAATCCAAACAAGTCTCATAATTGAGTTTTATCTATGTACTCTAAGAATATATAGTCCTAAAACCTCAACACAATGTAATCGAAAATTCTTTCAAAATCTGAAATATCCCAAATACTTTATATTACACTAACTGTATCAGGAGTCTTTATACTTTCATTAAACATTTGCTTTAACCACTTTGTCCTTTTAGCAAATTATTAAAAGAAAAAAGTAGGACTTTTAAAGTTATCTATATATTAATACTGTAGTACCTTTAACGTACGTTAAAGTGCTCGTCTGAACTCCAATCTCTGGTCCCCCCTCGCCAATCTTTTTTTTTCTCGTCCATAAATGTTTATCTACCAAGTTGATCTTAAATATTGTATAATCAATCCATTATATTATCATTTTCAGTCCCCCACCCCTAATTTCTGGCTCCCATCTTATCTCGCAATTACTTATAATCGTCACCAACTAACTTCGGAAGAACCCCCCCCCCATCCGACTTTGTTTTATATCATAAGTTGCTTAAAACGTGATTAGTTAAAGTTCAGAATAAAATCACGCTTTCTCTTAACGGTTAATTTAAAAAAAAAATCTTCTGAACGCTATTAAAAGTTAAATTCTTCACTAGTTTGGAGACGGAATGCGTTGTTGTGATAAGTGATTTTCTCTATTAATTCGCACTTTTTATTTTAAGATTCAAATATTAATAACTACATTTTATTTCAGTATTTAATTTATGTATTTCTGTTGTATTAAATGCTAGCTTTAATTTTTTTTTTTTTTTTTTTTTTTTTTTTTTCTCGTCCATAAATGTTTATCTACCAAGTTGATCTTAAATATTGTATAATCAATCCATTATATTATCATTTTCAGTCCCCCACCCCTAATTTCTGGCTCCCATCTTATCTCGCAATTACTTATAATCGTCACCAACTAACTTCGGAAGAACCCCCCCCCCATCCGATTTTGTTTTATATCATAAGTTGCTTAAAACGTGATTAGTTAAAGTTCAGAATAAAATCACGCTTTCTCTTAACGGTTAATTTAAAAAAAAAATCTTCTGAACGCTATTAAAAGTTAAATTCTTCACTAGTTTGGAGACGGAATGCGTTGTTGTGATAAGTGATTTTCTCTATTAATTCGCACTTTTTATTTTAAGATTCAAATATTAATAACTACATTTTATTTCAGTATTTAATTTATGTATTTCTGTTGTATTAAATGCTAGCTTTAATTTTTTTTTTTTTTTTTTTTTTTTTTTTTTTCTCGTCCATAAATGTTTATCTACCAAGTTGATCTTAAATATTGTATAATCAATCCATTATATTATCATTTTCAGTCCCCCACCCCTAATTTCTGGCTCCCATCTTATCTCGCAATTACTTATAATCGTCACCAACTAACTTCGGAAGAACCCCCCCCCCCCCATCCGATTTTGTTTTATATCATAAGTTGCTTAAAACGTGATTAGTTAAAGTTCAGAATAAAATCACGCTTTCTCTTAACGGTTAATTTAAAAAAAAAATCTTCTGAACGCTATTAAAAGTTAAATTCTTCACTAGTTTGGAGACGGAATGCGTTGTTGTGATAAGTGATTTTCTCTATTAATTCGCACTTTTTATTTTAAGATTCAAATATTAATAACTACATTTTATTTCAGTATTTAATTTATGTATTTCTGTTGTATTAAATGCTAGCTTTAATTTTTTTTTTTTTTTTTTTTTTTTTTTCTCGTCCATAAATGTTTATCTACCAAGTTGATCTTAAATATTGTATAATCAATCCATTATATTATCATTTTCAGTCCCCCACCCCTAATTTCTGGCTCCCATCTTATCTCGCAATTACTTATAATCGTCACCAACTAACTTCGGAAGAACCCCCCCCCCCCCCATCCGATTTTGTTTTATATCATAAGTTGCTTAAAACGTGATTAGTTAAAGTTCAGAATAAAATCACGCTTTCTCTTAACGGTTAATTTAAAAAAAAAATCTTCTGAACGCTATTAAAAGTTAAATTCTTCACTAGTTTGGAGACGGAATGCGTTGTTGTGATAAGTGATTTTCTCTATTAATTCGCACTTTTTATTTTAAGATTCAAATATTAATAACTACATTTTATTTCAGTATTTAATTTATGTATTTCTGTTGTATTAAATGCTAGCTTTAATTTTTTTTTTTTTTTTTTTTTTTTTTTTTTTTTTTTTTTTCTCGTCCATAAATGTTTATTTATCTACCGAGTTGATTGCAAAAATAGATTACCTAATTGTACTCATTTTTAGTTCGTGGGAGGGGAATCTATCACCATACTTTCCCTTAAACAGGTCCGTTGGACTTTTATTAAGTACAATACTTAATAGTTATTTTTTATTTATTTATTTATTTATTTTTTTATTTTTTTTTTTTTTTTTAATGGAGAGTAGAAAACGCATTGTGGATGCGTTTTCGGCAGCTCCTGTTACTCTCGCTTCTTCTTATTTGTCCCTCAGTCCTCATTTTTAAATGAGTGATTTTTCTGACAAAGGGAGAAGAAAAAGCTGTTTTCTAGGTTGGCAGTATTTTTGCGCGAACAGTTGGCAGAGTTGGTGGAAATTTTCTGTTTCTATGTCTATCCTTGTAGCCATGTCACTAGTAAGGGTGCTGGAGGTAAACGTTTTGTCTGGGCTGACGTTATCCGCCTGATAGTCAGGGACCCGAACCTTGGATTAACCACTAAGGAGGCTGTCCTATCAGCAGGTGCAAAGTACTGGGGCTGCTGTATTGCCATTTGGTGAATGGAATCTGGACCATGCAGTAGCTTCTGGTGGGGCCTCTCGATGCCATACTAGTGGATAATTGTTACGGCTTTACCTTATCATGTGGTACAAAAAAAAAAAAAAATTCTTCGTTTCTTTTTCTCTCTTAGTTTCCCCTCTCTGTCCTGCTCTAAGTAAATCTGTCGACCTAGTCCACAAATTCCAAAATTTCATCATGACAAGTTTCAAGAAAAAATACACGATTAAACCCGGTTCTCCAACTTCCAACGTAGACCCCTACTACCATGTCTCCTTCTCCAACATCAGGGGTCTACGTTCTAACCTTCCAGAGGTTGAAACCCAATTACAGGAGACTAAACCAGACCTTTTATTTTTAAGTGAAACTGGCATTGGACAGGCTATTTCCCTTGATGAGTTTGCAATTACAGGATACTCTAACTTAACTTCTAAATCTGACCCCCAAGATCGCCATGGGCATGGAATATGTGCCTATATTAAAGATAGCTTTCCATGTGGGAGGGACATCTCCAGGGAAGATCCTAACTTACCTTATATGTGCTTCCGGGTTGCTTTAGCTCACACTACTGCATTTATATTTACTCTCTATCGCCCCCACAACAGC
This sequence comes from Euprymna scolopes, assembly GCF_053919585.1. Classification (NCBI taxonomy): domain Eukaryota; kingdom Metazoa; phylum Mollusca; class Cephalopoda; order Sepiida; family Sepiolidae; genus Euprymna; species Euprymna scolopes. The sequence goes on along the minus strand of NC_136485.1, from coordinate 157,165,027 downwards.
GGAGTTACTATCTTTCAAAGCATATCTGAGAAAATTGACCAAGTCCTTTCTACTTATCCTTCAGCTAACATTCACGTATGTGGAGACTTCAATGTTCACAACGTCGAATGGTTGACCCACTCAAACAAGACCGATGATGAGGGGAGGTTCTGTCATGATTTCTCCATTGCCTATGACCTCACTCAGATTGTTCAGGAACCCACCCGTGTGCCCGATAATGACGGCCAGTATGCGAGCCTACTAGACCTTTTTCTCACAACTTGCCCTGAACTATGTTCAGTTTCTGTTCTGTCGCCTCTTGGATCTTCCGACCACTCTGTTGTATCAATTAAGATAAAAATGAAATGTAATAAGTCCCCAGACGTACCTCTTCATCGTACAGTATATCAATACACTAAGGCTGACTGGGATAGCTTCCGTACATTTATATCTGATCTACCTCTGCATTCCATGTTTAAAAAGGATGTGTCCTCTATAGTATTAGACCTAACTGAATGGTTAATTGTAGGTATTGACCATTTCATACCCTCTAAAAAGTTTCAGCAAAAACCTAACAGCCAGCCATGGTTCTCTCCAGAATGTGCTGCTGCCATTGCGCACAGAAATCACTTTTTCCACTGCTTCAAACGTAATAGATGTATGGAAACTAAAGCCGTTTTCAGGACTGCCAGCAACCATTGTAAGAAAGTAATAAGGAACGCAAGAAAGTTGTATGCTCAATCTGTTAAGTCCAAAGTAGCTGAGCAGCGGCTTGGTTCCCACCAGTTTTGGCAAATAGCAAACAGAATCCTGAACAGAAGCGTGTGCTCCATCCCAACTATTATCAATGGATCTGAGGTAATCTCGTCAGCATCAGACAAAGCCAAACTCTTTGTCAAGAACTTTGCAGCTAATTCTACCCTTTGCGACCAAGACCGCCAACCCCCAATATTTCCTCTTGTATCAGAAAACACGCTATGTGATATACGTATATCTGTACGTGATGTTGCCAAACTAATCAAAAACCTTGATTCCAGTAAAGCAACTGGCCCTGATGGTATTCCAATCATAGTACTCAAAAAACTTCAACCTGAACTAGCGCCCATACTTACAAAACTGTTTAAACGTTGTCTTAAGGAGAATAGTTTCCCATCTCCCTGGAAAATCTCATCAGTATGCCCTGTATTTAAGAATTCAGGTGATCGCTCATCCCCCTCTCAGTACAGGCCAATAAGTCTCCTGTGCGTCATGAGTAAGTTGCTAGAATCTGTATTAAATACAGAAGTAATCAAACATCTCAACAAAAATAACCTTCTTAGTGACACTCAATATGGTTTCCGTTCTGCTAGATCTACAGCAGATGTCCTTACAGTTATATCGCATAGGATTAGCAAATCTCTCGACGGTGGCAATCTTTCTAGGGCAATTGCTCTTGACATATCTAAAGCCTTTGATAGGGTATGGCATAAAGGTTTACTTCATAAGATCGCTAGCTATGGTATAGCTGGAAAAGTCTTCTCAATTATTAAATCATTTCTTTCTGATAGATTCATAAGAGTAGTAGTTGAGGGGCAAAAATCAGAAGCTCACAATATTAATGCCGGTGTCCCTCAGGGATCCATCCTGGGCCCAACTCTTTTCCTGATCTACATTAATGATCTTCCAAATCATATCCTTACATCATTTGTAGACATTTATGCTGACGACACTACCATTTATGGTACCACATCTAAGACAGTAAACGAGCAAGTTCTCTCCAATTCTCTCTCCTCTGATCTTGAGCACGTAGTACAATGGGGTAAGGAGTGGCTGGTTACTTTTAATGCATCTAAAACCAAGCTTCTCTCTTTACATCATCAACATTCTAATCCACATTTGTCATCAATTGAAATGAATGGCTCTCGTCTTCAGGAGGCCTCAAGTTTTGACAAGCTTCTGGGCTTGACCATTACTCCTGATCTTAAATGGAACACGTATATCAAATCTGTTGCCAAGGCCGCTGGAAAAATGGTGGGATCTTTCTATCGATCCAGTAGATATCTCACTGCTGATGCTATTCTCTATCTATATAAGAGCCAGGTACGTCCAAGGATGGAATACTGTTGCCACATCTGGGCAGGAGCTGCTAGAAAGAACTTGTCCTGCCTTGATAGAGTTCAAAATAGACTTCGTAGCCTCGTAGGAGATGTCCTTTTCTCCTCCTTGCAACCTCTATCTCACAGAAGAGATGTTGCGAGTTTGTCTCTGATGTATCGTTATTTTCATGGAAAGTGTTCAACTGAGCTTCAATCTATGGTCCCCCCTCGCCAAACTTTCACAAGAAACACTCGTCTAGCTGTAAACACTATCAATAATTTCCCCCACTCTTTATCTGTGCCTAAACCTAAACGTAGATTCCATGAACAAAGCTTCTTTCTTAGAACTGCACGCCTGTGGAATTGTCTTCCGTTTTCCTGCTTTCCGGCTGACTACAATATGGTTTTGTTCAAGTCTAAAGTAAATAAGTTCTTGATGAGCCGTTCCATATAAGTTATTAAATTTACCAAATTTTCATTACTAATGATTACTATATTGACCAACTTCTACTGTACACTCTTTAACCCTTATCCTTGAGTGGCCTCTGGGCCTTGATAATGTGGTGATGCCTTTGTAAAAAAAAAAAAAAAAAAAAAAAAAAACACCCGTCTAGCTGAATCCACTGTGAAAAATTTCCCCCACTCTATATCTGTGCCTAAATCCAACCGTAGATTCCATGAACAAAGCTTCTTTCTTAGAACTGCACGCCTGTGGAACTCTGTTCCGTCTGCCTGCTTCCCTCCGGACTACAACTTGGATGTCTTCAAGTCCAATGTTAAAAAATTCCTAATGAACCGCCCCCTTAATTAAACACTTCATCAAATCTCCACACTAACGTAATGTACTTGCAATAACCCTTATCCCTGAGTGGCTTCCGGGCCTTGATAAGTGGTGATCACTGTGTAAAAAAAAAAAAAACGTACTCGTACATGTGTCACAATTTTCTGGATTATAAATTATCCAATCGGGAGATCCTATTTATTAAAAAGCTGCATAGAAGGCGATAACATACTACGAACATTAAATTAGTGTAGCTATACACTAATTTAATGTTTGTAATATGTTATCACCTTCTATGCTCCCTTTTTAATAAATAGGATCTCCCGATCACTGAAAGTGCAATGTAAAAAAAAAAAAAGAAGAATTAAATAAAAAAAATGATGTGGTTTTTGGGGCGTACGTAAAACTAAAAAAAAATTCTTTGTCTTCTGGCTAGGATCCAAGGATAGTATCTGTTCTGTCTAAAGATATTATAATGATATCGAGTTTCCATTTGCACTGGGCGTCCATTCAATGGAAATATGTCACAGACTCCTATAAGGATATTGGAGATAAACAAGATATAACCAGATATATTCTAACACTACATTAACCAGATAAGTTAGATAAATAATTTTACAGTTTTAACAAAAGGGCTACAATAATATCGCAGGGTATCCATTCACACTGAACGTCCACAGAATGCCCAGCAATACATATCAAAGATGCTGCTGTGGAATTTCCACAGGTCCCATTAGTATTTAATTATTACGATATCGTTTGCCATTAAATTATTTATTCAATCAAATTGTATTAAAACTTTTAATAATTTTAAAGGTAAAGTTGTTTTAATAGGTAGAGCATTATTGTATGTAGATAGCTTTAAAAAAAATTGCAGTCTTCTAATACACAAGGATTTACAAAAAAATTTAATGAATTTCTGTTCGGCAGCTCAGTGTCTTCCAAATTTTGAAGGGTTAGACTTTCCCCACTATTAATAAAAGATTAATATGGCTGACTTTTTACCAAGAAACACAAATGCATTTTGATGGATTTAATTTTATGATTACACTAGTTATTCATACCCGACATTGCCAGGTAAAAACATATTGCCAAGTGGAGGGTTTAGTCATATACTATTTAAGATACACCAAATATCCTAAGTTGTTACGATTTTCCTGAAAGTTGACCATATTTGGGATTTTTGGAAGCATAAAATAGTCATCTTCATCAATAAAATTAAAATCTCATAGCTTAAAGGGAAATAACTCATAGCTTTCATGAAAACTTACTTCCGTTCTTATGTTGGTTATACTAATAATTAAAAATAAATTAAATGTAAATTAAATTAAAAATAAATCAACTTTATATAATATCTGAAAACAGAATACTTAAAACAATTCTATTACTAATTTCCATTAAAAGTTAAGAGCTAATTATTAAAACAGATTTTCTTTAATGTAATATGCAAATGAGATAACCCCTTGAATAGGACTTTATTATATTAGATTATTTTTAGATAGCATCTTTAAACTGTTTGAGTAATTTGCATCATATTTTTTATTTTAATAAATAAGCAATTATAAAAACAAAAAAACAATGTGTAAGTCACATTGAGTTGAGAAACACACATACACATGACACCCGGGAAGTGGTCACATGATTTTATTAATGCAGAGATGCTGATGGAAGAGCATTCAACATAGACGCAACTATCAAACAGAAAGAAAATGCATTGATAAACAAACAGCGACCATTTTAGTGGAATATTGCATAATTCACTGTCATAAGAAGCTTTGATAGATACCGAGAAGTCTAAAATCGCCCAAGAGCTTCTTAAGAACTAATCCATCTTAGAAATAGCTGAAATAATCAGTCACAGCACTATGAAAAAGTTTGCCAGAAACTTCGCTTCTTGGAGTGAACAATCAGACAGTGTAAAGTCACAAAAGATTTGTCTGTATCACAGCATCGTCTCCATCTTGTCAAGAGAGTTCGTAAAAACATGCTGCAAACAAGAAAGATTTTGGAAACGCTGGTGTTTCTAATCGACTAAAAACCAGAGTCGTATACTGAAGAGTCTAATTGGTGCACAAGATGAAACAGCTTAAGTATGCAAATCACGAGAGGCAGAACTTCATTAACTTCATGGATGAGCATTTATAAATCCACCCATGCAAAAAAGCCTTCACTCCATCGAAGATGCAAATGTCCTGATTTCATCCAGTCGTCACAATGATGTCTCATGAATCATATTTGGACTAATCAATCATCCCTATCCAAAACACACGAGTAACATTTAATCTCCTTGTTAATTCCAGTGTTGATAATAACGTTCGTCCTTGTTGAAGTACCAACCTCTCTTCCAACCATCAAGTCCATTAAGGGTCGCTTTACACTCTTTTAAACAGAACCTACTAATATTTGGCTTCAAATGCTTTTTTGCATACACAAACAATTTCCTCATGGTGCCATCCTTCAAAATAGATTAAATATCTGTTTTTAGCATTTCCCTAAACTTTTTAGGATGCAACACCATATTTTGGGCATATGAGATACATAAACACCTTCGAGCATTTTTGTACTTGTTTGGAGAGAATGTTAACAGAACCTCTGTTCATAAGATGATGACCCTATCTCAACGGACAAGTTTTTTGTGTTTTTCCCTTGTCTGCAAAACACTGAGTGACTGACAAACATCTTCATGGTGTATTATTCACCATGGATGATAATTTTAACAATTTACAAGATTATTTAGATGAAGTTGGACGATTTTAGACTTATCTGTTCCATTCAAAGCACTGGTTAAATATTGCTCAGTGTAAAATTAGGTATGTTTATATATTTTCATGCATAGGATTCAATTGTGTATTTTTTAACACAACTACTAGTAATTAAAGGTTTCAAATAGGAACTATATATAGCTTAATTTAGTTTTATGAAAGTGGGAAAACAGGAGTGCAGAGTCTTTGTGCAAATTCAGATAACTCACTTTTTGAAAACTTTTTTTAAAGGGTTTATGGCACTTAAGATAAGCACAACATCTCATTTGAAAATTCAAATATTTCAAATTTGTATTGAATTTGATTCATACTCATAGGACACCAATTGAGTAGGATTCACTGAATTTTAATTGTTTGTAAGATGCCCTTAACTGAAGCTTTAAACTTAAATAAATGTTTAGAATGAAAATCATGTAATACATTTTGATCCAAAATATAATAAATTTTCTAGATATAGGGCTTATTAGGATTATAACTTGATTTAGTAAAGGGACATAATAGTGATGTAAAACTGATCATGTTTAGAGAATTAATTTTACCCATCCTGGAATTGTATTTTTCTAGTTTGCATATAAAACTACTTGTGCAATATTTCAATAGAATGCCTGATATATGCAGTATCTGAAAATTCTTGATTGCATATGTAACTATGTTGCAAAATTATGTATAAAGTTGTGTAGATTATTATATAAAATTTGGTTTACATATAATAATGGAACACAATGTATTTTTTTATCATTATATCTCAGATATCGGAATATTAATATGATAGCGTGTGTTATTTTGTGTATCATGCTTATATCTATTTTCTTCCGAGTGACTGTCGTTTAATTATTATGATCTTCCATTTCTTGTAATAAATAATTTTACCAAGAATTCTTCATCAGTTTTGGTTTTGGTTTCGATTATACCTGATGGCACTCAAGTTATCTATTTTTTTTATAAATAATTTGACTAAGAATTCTTCATAAGTTTTGGTTTTCTATATTATATAGTCTTATATAAATAGCGAATTTGTCAGTCACAATTATTTTTTTAGATGAAATAAATACATTGCTGAAATTGTCTCATTTTGAAATATCAGATCTTAACTACGTATAGAAATGGAAAACTATAGCATTAATATGCATGTAGGTAGGTGGTGTAGTAAGGAACCCCAGGGGGGATATAAAATAAGTGATAGTAGCGGGAGGGAGGAATCAAAACAAAAGTAGGCAGAGGTGTTAAAAAAAAAGTGGTAGTAGGCAGGCAGGCAGGCCAGAACCCGTAACGTGAAGGAGGAAAAAAAAAAAAAAAACATGACGTCTTTGCTGATGGCTCCATCGCGCGACTGGAAGTCAAGAGCGTTGAAATTAGGAAAAGTTATTCCAACGGTTACAATGACTTGCTAAAATTTTGGCAAAAACAGTGACCCCTCCTTGTACAGAACTGCCCAGTTTAGGTAGAATGAATTAATGTTTTTGGCCAATTGTTTTCGATATTTGTCATCCGAAAGGTCGAGCCTCTCGTCAGGATCTGTCGCTTCTCAAAAGTTTGTGCGAGACATACAAACACACACACACACACATTTTGCCCTTAATATATATATATATATATATATATATATATATATATATATATATATATATATAATTATTATCGCAATTTATTTTTTATTACTATTATGATTAAAAGTGATAAGGGAGAGAAAAAAAAATGATGTAAGAAAAAAAATTATATAAGATTTTATCATTTCACTATTAGATTTAAACCACATTAAATACATTGAACAAGAACATCAATCAACTCGATCAATGTATTCATCCACAAGGGATCAAGTTAATGTAATTCAACTCTTAAAATGAAATATTTGATTACTTTGATTTGAGTAATTATGAATTTCGCACCGTGTTAGTTCACAATCTTAGATTTGACACCAAACTGTTATATTCACTTTTATTTGCAGTCCATTTCACCATCTGTTAATCAAGGAATCAGGTCAGTGACTGCTTCCAATTTTATTCTAAAAGCAAAATGAACACTGAATTATTACTATCATCATTTATGAATCAGGGATCTAAGTCAGCAAGATAAATGAACCTATGAGCATAGACTCAATCTTATTATTTGATATGTGTTTGGATTAAATTTCAAGGGAAATAATTCTAAATATATTGAGCCAGTACTGGTATTCATGCAGTTTCATATGAAAATTAAAGAAGATAATGTTATCTCCCATCGCACTTTATTACTACCAATCAAGGAGGTTATGCCTTAGTTCGAATTTGTTACTATGTTTGTGTAAAGCTTAGCATCCACATCCCTTCATTAATTGCCACCAAACTTAATTAAAACATCGGTTGTGGTCTAATTTAGAATGATTTAAACGAGTAATATATATATGCCAAAGGTCAAAGGAAAGGTGAAACTATTGGTAAGAATTTTCGTTTCTGTTCATTGTGGATTTGTTATTTCACCAATATTTTAGCCAATGACGTCCTGCATCATATATGATGTTGGCATTTAAGTCTGGTTATGAAAAACTAATCTTCATCAGACTAATGTTATCATCTTGAGTGTTATTTTCACAACGTTTCGGTCGATGTAACCTCCGACCTTCTTCAGGTGTATCTTGTCAAACTCGGGAATGTTTCTGTTGAACTCCAGAATTTTGATGAAATTTCGAGCGAAACTCTTTATTTACTTCACAAGGGTAGCCTGCTTTTGTTCCGTCAGCCATGACTGGATAGAAGTCCTAAATAATTCACAAATGTATTTTTTCGGTCGCCCACAATGAGGATTGAACCTTTAATGTTCAAGAGAATATCGCTTTTACAATTGATTTTTCCCAGTACTCTAACCATTGCACCACGGTTGAAGGTTCAATCCTCAGTGTGGGCGACCGAAAAAATACATTTGTGAATTACTTAGAACTTCTATCCAGTCATGGCTGATGGAACAAGAGCATGCTACCCCCATAAAGTAAATAAAAGGTTCCGTTCGAAATTCCGTCCAAATTCCAGAGTTCGACATTCCCGAGTTCAAAGAAGGTCGGAGGTTACATCGACCGAAACGTTGTGAAATCACACTCAAGATGAGAATAGTAGTTCGATGAATAATAATACAAATCACTAATCCTCATCTAAAAAATTCAGAAACGCCAAAAACTAATCAATCACAAAATTTTCAAGAAATTCCAACTTTCCATGCTGTATGGATATGATATTCTTTTATAACAGACCCACCCTGAAAAATCTCAGCCTCATCAGATGAATAGATAAAAGTTTCCATGGCATAACTTTGGAAACATTTCACATGACATGGAGGAATAGAGCCCAGTAAAAACTTTGGCCGACCCTTACGTTGCCAGGCAGAAGTATGCAGTCAACGGCAAGCATCTGTTCTTGTTTACATAAATATTTGGCATTATTTCAACTCAATTAGTTAAAAGATATTGGTTCCTCATATCAGATTCTAGCTTATTTGTTCGTCTACCTACACTTTCTGTGTGAAGTCAATCTGCAGAGACACTGTAAGTAATAATGTATTCATCTATATACTAAAAACACACTTAAAATTTTCTATTGTTTAATTTTGATTTAATGCATTACGTAACCAGTGACGTGGTATTCCCTGTTGCTGTTTTATTTCTTTGTAAATTTTCAACATGAATTTATTCTCATGTTCATGAGGTCACTTTTCTTATTTAGTATATATTTCCTCTTAACAATACACAGCTTATTTTCCTTATCGAGGTTAAAATCTATTACACTATGGTATCAGTTCTCCTTCACACTCCATCTCCAGCCTACTGTAAGTATTATCTTTGTTTTAATTTTCCTTATGAATTTACATGTGGTGGGGCTGCCTATGTAATGATCAAATCGAATTTTAAATTAAGAATTTTGTGTAGATTTTTTTTTTTAAATGTTGAGGGATTTTTGTATATTCTTTTGAGAAATAATTTCTGATATTTATCTTTAAACTTTTGTAATATATTGGGTAAAACAAAACCGTCCTGTTTCTTCATAGAGGTGCTGAAGGTGTATGTTAATGTTTTCATAAACCCATAATTTTTAAAACTGTTTTGTAATCTTTTTTTTAGCTGTGTTGAACATAATTTTATTTATGCAGTTACCATGCCTCATTGTCATTTAAAATTTTATTTTTATAGAGATCATTATCATATTTATAAAAAAAAAAAGAGCCTCGTTTTCACATGGTTGTCTATTATATTTTTTAGATTTAACACCTAATGCAATGTGGGGAAAGTAACCACGTTTTATATAGAATCACAGAATTTCACTTTATCAATGTATTGTCATCAAGAGCTGTATCTCTATCATCTATATACATAAAAGGCAAAAGTGGGACCTCAATCCAGTCATGGTTGATGGAACGAGGGTATGCTACCCCTGTTAAATAAATAATGGGTTCCATTTGAAATTCCGTCCAAATTCCTGAGATCGACAGAAACTTTTCAGAGTTCGACAAGATACACCTGAAAAAGGTAGGACGTTACATCGACCAAAACGTTGTGAAAATGACACTCAAGATAAGAACAGTAGTTTGAAGAATCCAAATAATATCAATGTTCTTTTCATAAAGAAAATCAAAATAATTGCAACACTGGCAGACGTACAACATTACTTGATTTCTTTACTACAGTTTTTACTTTCAATAAATACTAGCGGGGGTACCCGGCGTTGTCCAGGTGTTTGAAGGTGTAAAAAAAAAAAAAGTGGTAGTAGTCAAGCAGGCTCGACGCGGTGACGTGAAGGCAGAAAAGAAAGTGAAAGCAAACGTGACATCCTACCGCTACGCTAAGAGGCGAGAGGAAGTGAAAAGCATTTAAATTTAATGATTAAAAAGTTGACTTGCTAAGTGAATGAGTTCACGCAGGTGCAGAAATGAAGATTGGCTACAGGCCAGTTTCTGCCGTATTTTACTTCCCCACGATGTAGGGGAAAACCAGCTCGCCACAAAAAGGGAGAGCTCTCCAAATGAATAGCAATTTTCTAATATGAAGGGTTTTCCCCACATTGATCAAAGCTAATTGCTTTTCTGAAGGCCGGCGAATGACGTTCGCTTCTATTAGTTCCGCTTTATTTATACGAAAAAGACTAACAAACACCTGAAAGAATGGAATATTTGAATTTTATAAAAGTCGCTCAAAATAAATGTAGACACGGCGTCTGTTCGCAAATCATAGATATTATGATAAAGGGAGTATATAAAAAGTTGTAAAACATAGTACCCTCCCCCTTCAGAGAACCCCGGTAAAAAAAGCCTTTGTCGGACATACAAAAATGCACATGCCACTTTTGCCTTATATATATATATATATATATATATATATATATATATATATAAACTTAAAACTTATCTCCGTTAGTGAAATTTCTCTTATGAAAATAGAATTTAAATTCATTTACAAAAAATGTGTGCATTTTTCAAAATTAAACTAGACAGTAATTAAATAAAAAAATGTCTTCTGTGTTCAAATAAAAAAATATGAGGGTGCTAACCCCCCCCCTCTCCATCTGACATGGCATTAGTAGTGTGTGCTATCTATATATTGATACGATAGCGTGTGTGTTATTTTGTGTATCACATTACATCTATTTTCTTCCGTGTGACTGTCGTTCAATTGTTATGACCTTCTATTTCTTGTAATAAATGATTTTACCAAGAATTCTTCATAAATTTTGGTTTCGGTTTCGATTATAGCTGAAAGAATTTAAGTTTTTATATATATATATATATATATATATATATATATATATATATATATATATATATATTCTTCATAAGTTTTGGTTTCAAGCTGATGCATCCAAGTCATATGGATGTCGCACTATATTTATTACGCTTATCCCTCCGTCCGTTATCATGCTGTGTATCCCTAAAAAAGGAAAGTGGAATATTCCAACCTTGAAATAAAACAAAAATTGGTGTCGCTGTTTCGGCAAAGCTAATAAAAATGATTTGCCTTTCTTGGCCTTTTGGCTACGATCAAAGTGTAGTATCTGTTCTTCAGGTGCTACATTTTAATTTCTTCTCTCTCAGTGGAAGAGGAATCCTTTACGACTAAGACAATTTTTAAGACAATTTTTTCTCCACATTAAAAAACGACCCTGGTGTCTAAATCTGTCCCGTGGGAAGGTATTGTGAAGAGGTACTATGTTTAATGTAACAAAGTTTTAATATTAAAAAAGTAACTGGAAAAAGTTATTTCTGATTTAATTACAAAATGCCCTGGAAATGTCACTTCTGATTAATTATAAAATGCCCTGGAAAATGTCCGTTCTGATTATTTTTTTTGTTTACTTGCCTCCTCACAAGGGCGGAATTGGACATGAGGTCGGTTAAAAATTTAGGGGGAAACCAGCTCCCGAAAAGGGGCACTCTGGTCAATAACAAAAATAAGAACTATATCAGTAATAAAGGATTTCTCCCCCATTAACAAAGACCAAAAAAGGGGGGATTTAAGTCACTGGAATGCTGAAACTGATACTACATTCAGAAATTCATGTTGAAGCAATGGTTGCCTAATCCCTAACCGTGTTAATCTTTTTATGTATTACTTTCAAAAAGCTGCTGAAACAGTTTTTGATTTAAACATTACTTTATTTCAAGTATATTTTAAGCAGTGGGTTACAGGATATGAAGTCAGTCCCGGAAATTACTCAAACCATTTACGATTTAAGCATTACTTTATTTCATGTATATTTTTAACAGTGGGGTGGGAAATATGAGGTCGGTTCCGGAAATGGCTGTACCCATTTACGTTTTGGACATTACTTTATTTAACGTATATTTTTAACAGTAGGATGGGAGATAAGAAGTCGGTCCAGGAAATGGTTGAAAAAGTTTATGATTTATACATTACTTTATTTCATGTATATTTTCAACAGTGGGGTGGGGATTATAAGTCAGTTCCAGAAATGGCTGAAACAGTTTACTATTTAGACATTACATTATTTCATGTATATTTTTAGCAGTGGGTTTGGGATATAAAGTCGATCCCGGAAATGGCTGAAACAGTTTACTATTTAGACATTACATTATTTCATGTATATTTTTAGCAGTGGGTTGGGGATATAAAGTCAGTACCGGAAATGGCTGAAACAGTTTACGATTAAAACATTACATTATTTAATGTATATTTTCAACAGTAGGGTGGAGGACATGAAGTAAGTCCCGGGATTGAATGCGATGTGCAAATATATACTATCAGAAAGCGTCGCACAGTATTGAATGACATACGTGGAAAACATATAGTAGCAAAATACCCAGCGCCGCCTGGGATCGAATGAGATAGGTGAACAATATATATTAGTAGAATATGCGGCGTCACCCGGGATTGGATAAGATAGGTGAAACATATATACTATGAGAATACCTAGAATTGATTGATTTGTTTGTAATGAAATAATCAGCCCAGGCAATATATCAAAGTTATTATTTAAGTAATGGGAGGCGACATAGTGGGTTAAAGTTATGAAAATGATTGTCGAAATTAGTAACATATCCAAGAATTATGAAAAATGATGAAATGTGAGTTACCTGATTGGTGTGTTTGTAATGATATAATAAGCCCAGACAATATATCAAATATATTATATAAGTAGGAGAGAGAAGCATAATGTGGGTTTTTAATTATAAAAATTATTGTCGAAATTAGTAAAATATCTAGGATTATGAACAAAGATTAAATCTGACTTAATCGATTGTGTGTTTATAATAAAATAATCAGCCCAGGAAATATATCAAAGTAATTATGTTAGTAAGTGAGGGCGATAAGGATGGTTTAAATTATGAAAAATAATTGTCGAAATTAGTAACATATCCAAGAATTATGAAAAATATGTTATTTAATGCATTAGTGTGTTTGCAATGAAATAATCAGACCAGACAATATATCAAAGTTATTATTTTAGTAAGTGGGGCGATGATGTGGGTTAAAATGATGAAAAATGATTGTCCACATTAGTAATATATCCAAGAATTATGAAAAATGACGAAATGTGAGTTAATTGATTTGTGTGTTTGAAATGAAATAATCATCCCAGATAATATATCAAAGTTATTATTTTAGTAGTGGGGTGTTGATAATGTGGGTTAAAAATATTTTTTTTAAATTGTCGAAATGAGTAACATATCCAAGAATTAAGAAAAAATGATGAAGTGTGAGTTAATTGATACTTGTGTTTTTTTATGAAATAATCAGCCCAGACAATATATCAAAGTAATTTTTTTAGTAAGAGAGAGCGATGAGGATGGTTTAAATTATAAAACATTATTGTCGAAATTAGTAACATATCCAAGAATTACGAAAAATGACAAAATGTGATTTAATTGATTGGTGTGTTTATAATAAAATAATCAGCTTAGACAATATATCAAAGTTATTTTATAAGTAAAGGGGAAGGAGATAAGAAGGGCTTAAATTATGAAAAATTATTGTCGAAATTAGTAACATATCAAGGAATTACGAATAAATGATGAAATATTAGTTGATTGGTGTGTTTGTAAGGAAGTAATCAGCCTAGACAATATATCAAAGTTATTATTTAGTATAGAGGGAAGGGCGAAAATGTGAGTTAAAATTATGAAAAATGATTGTCGAAATTAGTAACATATTCAAGAATTATGAAAAATGATTAAATGTGATGTCATGCATTAGTGTGTTTGTAATAAAATAATAAGCCCAAACAATATTTCAAAGTTATTATTTTATTAAGAGAGGGCGATAATATGGGTATAAATTATGAAAAATGATTGCCAAAATTAGTAACATACCCAAGAATTATGAAAAATGATGAAATGAACGTTAATTGATTAGTGTGTGTGTGTAATGAAATAATCAACCCAGCAAATGTATCAAAGTTATTATTTTAGTAAGGTTGGGCGACAACGTTGGTTTAAATTATAAAAAAATATTGTCGAAATTAGTAACATATCCAAGAATTACGAAAAATGATGAAATGTGAGTTGATTGATGTGTGTGTTTGTAATGAAATAATCAGCCTAGACAATATATCAAAGTTATTATTTTAGTAAGGTGTGCGATATGGTGAGTTTAAGTGATGAAAAATTATTGTCAAAATTAGTACCATATACAAGAATTATTAAAAATGATTAAATGTGACTTAATTGATAGTTGTGTTTTTTTATAAAATAATCGGCCGATACAATATATCAAATTGTTTATTTTAGTAAAGGAAGGGGCGATAATGTGGGTTGAAATAATGAAAAATTATTTTCGAACATAGTAACATATTCAATAATTATGAAAAAATGATAAAATGTGAGTTAATTGACCGGTGTGTTTGTAATGAAATAATCAGCCCATGAAATATATCAAAGTTAGTATTTTAATAAGGGGGCGATACAGTTTTAATAAAAAACTAGAATATGATTGTGCCTTCATTCATGCTGAATAGAACGCTCACAGCATGCCCAGCAACAATATATTGCATATAAAAAATGCTGCTGTGGAATTTCCACAGGTCCCGCTAGTATATAAAAATCGATAGAACATTAACTCTATAATAATATATACGAAATCTGCAAGAATTAAAATACTATATTTAAGCATACTTTACGACCGGGCTATGCTGGGCATCTCTGCTTGCTTAGATAAATATTTTTGCAGTTTTAACAAAAGAGCTGCAATAATATCACGGCGTCTCCATCTACATTGAACATCCACAGAATGCCAACATCAATATATTACATATGAAAGAGTCCACTGTGGAATTTTCAGAAGTCCCGCTAGTTTTATTAAACTTAGTTAATATAGTGTGGAACAACACAAAATGGCATTACACAGACGGGAAATTCTAGGCAAGAAAACATGTTCAGAGAAATTCTGCCAACGTTTAGCACACAACAGAAGAAAGTAAACTTTCTTTTTAGACCAAATTGGAGTTCAGTTGAACACCTTGCATTAAAATAATTATAGAGTAGAGAAAGATTAGTAATGTCTCTTTTGTGAGAAAAGGGCTATAGAAAATAGAAAAAAGATCTTTATGCACTAGACCGTAATGTCGATTTTATACTCTGTCAAGATAAGAAAGAATGCTCTGACAAGAAACTCTCCAAATGTCTCAGTTGTACTCTATTTTAAGACGTGCCTTACATGTACAATTAATCTCTTAAAATTCCATACAAAAACACGGGGCATAAATTCTGCATTAAAAAAATTGAGTTAAATTTTCCTGACTCGAAAAAATAGTTGGGTCAAACTCCAGGCTGAAAAGATTTTCTGGCAAAATATCTTAGGTCAAACTCTCTGCTTATTATGCATAAGGAGCGTTACAAGCGATTTTGTTTGTTTTTTAACTTCTTTTTTTTATAATCGCTTAGAAAAAACAAAACAAAAAAAAAACAATACAGATAAAGAGGCCTAGTTTCGTACATATATGAATATATGCATTGATGAAATTATAAAAATTCGAAACAAAGTTGAAAAAAAAAGCCAGACGGAATAAAATTGTATCTAATACATTTTCTTTAGGAGTTAAGTTAGAGAACAAGGAATTTAAACCATTTAAGTAGGAACTGCATGCAAAATGTTCAAGACACGTAAACTTGCATACACGGATATTGTTTCACATAAGCACACTGTGAAAATCACCCATAATAATAATAGAAGCAATAGCATATCGATGCAGAAGTAAAAAAAAAAAAAAAGAAAAGAGTAAGACGGAGCAAATTGCAAATGGCTGCTTCCTCTCGTTGGCTACAGTTGTCTTCAATCTCCTGTTCTTATTTTTGCAGCAATGTCAAAAATATTTTCTTAACCCATAATCAGTTTTGTATTTCTGTTAAGAAAAATGTATTATGTACATTTCGTTTCAGAATATTTTTTTAATATAAGGATTGGTAATTCTGTTTATTTTGGAATGCTGATTTCATCTTGAATGTTATTGTAACATTTTTGTTAATATAAACCCCAACCTTCTTCAGATCTGATCAAAGTAAGAACTTACATCAACCAAAACGCTGTAAAAATAAAACTCAATGTGAGAACAGTAGTTCGAATAATCTAAATAATATGTATATATTTTAATCAATCTATCTATCTATACTCCTATAAATTCGGTTTTCTTTTGTGTGTATGGATATTCATATTAAAACCCCTCTTTTCTATTTATTTATTGTATTTATTTGCTTCCCCACCAAAGCAAATTAGGCACAAGGTCGTTTTTAATGTGAGGTAAAAACCAGCTCCCCTGAAAGAAGGCAAAAAGGGGGCACTCTGGTTACCCAAAATAATAATTGTCCCAGTATAGAGGGTTTCCCTTCCATTGACTGGTACAAATTATCTTAGGTGCAGCATCTGCAGAACAGATACTACACTTTGATCCCAGCCCAAAGGCCAAGAACAATAGAAAAAAGGCAAGGTATTTATTTGCTCCCCCACCGAGCAAATTAGGCACAAGGCCGATTTTTAATGTGAGGGGTGAAGGGGAAATGGGGACCAACTCCCCGGGGAGTAGGGGAGCTGGATAGTGACAATTGGTATGAAGGGTTGTCCCTACATTGACCAAGGTCTTATATATGGGGTTGCCCTCACATATGGTCTTTGCTTGCAGTATCTGCCGGAACAGATACTACACTTTGATCTTGGCCAAAAGGCCAAGAACAACAGGAAGTATTTATTTGCTCCCCCACCGAGCAAATTAGGCACAAGGCCGATTTTTAAAGTGAGGAGTGAAGGGGAAATGGGGACCAACTCCCCAGGGAGTAGTGGAGCTGGATAGTGACAATTGGTATGAAGGGTTACCCCTACATTGACCAAGGTCTTATATGTGGGATTTCCCCTACATATGATCTTTGCTTGCAGTATCTGCCGGAACAGATACTACACTTTGAGATATTAAATTTTTTATTCACAGGAAAAAAAAATACAATTGGGAAAATGAACAAAAAACTTAGGCACAAGGCCAACTAAAAAAGAAGGAGGGATGGTGAGGTTGGTTGATCCATCTCGTTTCTGTTGTAAATTTTAAATGATTTTTCTCTCGGCCAGCGTGGTGGGAGGGGGGTGCCTACTTAAGCCCAATTTTAAAACATTTGTTATTTATACCAAAAAATACAAAAAAGATAACAATCTTAATAAAATTTCATTTGTGTCGAGGGACTTTACCCGTAGTTGGTGTTTAAAGAAAGTGATCAGATCCTGATCAGATAAAGGAAACACCCCCTGGCCATCTTGCAGTCTCAACGTCCAAATCACCATTCTCGCCATGGCCAGGATTGCGATGTAGACCATTTGTCTCTCCCAGTCCCACGGTGGCCTCACGTTGTCCACTACGTTTGATACAGTAATCGGGCGAGGATGCTCGGGGTCGATGCAAGCCGTCACCTCGCCAACATACTACTGGCGGAGTTCGCGGTAATCGAAAAATGTGTGATCAGTTGTTTCTGCGGCCATCGTCCCGCAACGGGGGCAGGCAGGTGACTCCAAAAAAACAGAACTGCATTGTATATTGTTGAGGGGAAGCGCATTTCAGGCCAATCGCCAGGTCAGACAGAACTCTAAATTGTTCAGATGATTCGAACCTGGCGCCCAGCTCCACGCGGAGCAGATCTCACTCTGCTGCCAACCCAAACGCGCACATAGTGAATCGTCGGCAGCCTCCCTCACTAGATCCCTGTGGAGTTCCTTACGGGTGGCAGTCACAAGGTTGCTGGACCCTGGTAGTCGTTTTAGCGCGGCTCGGCACTCTTTCAGGAAGGCTGTATCTCCCCGCGGTCTGCAACGACTCTCGATAGCAGCGTCGAGAATGAGGTCGGGAAAGGCGGCAGTGATCGCGAGGTGCCACGGTTGATCGTCTTGAAGGTAGTGGCTGAGGAAGGCCAGCCTCTCGGCGTCTCAATGACACCTCAAGTTCGGCATTCCCAAACCTCCCTCACACGGACGTTGAATACAGACCTGTCTGCTTACCCAGTGTCTTCCTCTGTCCCAAAGGAGCGAGGACAAGTGTTCAACAAGAGCTGTTAGGTGTTGTGCAGGCAGAGGAAGTACAGCCAGTCGGTAAAGGATAAGAGGGAAGATGTATGTGGCGCACGCCTAAGCTCTACCCTTTAAGGAAAGTTTCCTAGGAAGCCACGCGTCAACCGCAGCTGCCACCTTTGACCGTACCTCCGACCAATTCTTATCAAGCTGGAGACCCGGTCCAAACCATATGCCGAGGATCCGAGCCGGGCAATCTGTCCAGCTGAAGGGAGCCAGGAGGTTTGCGTTGTCACTCCAGGCGCCCAACCGCAGTCCGACCGACTTGCTGCGATTTATCTTGGCCCCCATGATTCTTTCGTACTGTGCAAGCGCCTCCGACACAATCTCGATGTCTCTGAATCCCGACACAAAGACCATGAAGGCCAAGTACAACAGAAAAAGAGCAAGCCTCTTTTCTATTTATTTAAAAAGAAAATATAATTTTCTTATATCTTGGTTGTGGAATGGCATTCACTAGCAAAGGATCTAGCTAATTTGCATATTCTTTTAAACATTCATTTTAATGAATTCTCTATTAGTGGCTTCGGTTATAATCATCTTTAGTTAACTATTACCTGTAATTATATTCATGCAGATATTCTACATGATTTATACTTGCATAATATTTGCGAAAAAAGTTTATAGTAAACAAAAAATTGTTTCCATATATATTTATGTATACGTATATATTTTTGTTAAACAAATCTATCCATCTATCTATCTATAAAAGTGGATGTGTCTGTGTGTCTGTGTACATTTTCCTTCGCAATAACTCTGTAAATATTTAGTCTACAGACTCGAAATTTGATATACAGGGTACTGAGATTTGGGAAAATCTATGTGATCAAGTTGTAGCCAGATATTTAGCTGTTAAGG
This sequence comes from Euprymna scolopes, assembly GCF_053919585.1. NCBI lineage: Eukaryota > Metazoa > Mollusca > Cephalopoda > Sepiida > Sepiolidae > Euprymna > Euprymna scolopes. Next base: position 157,145,563 of record NC_136485.1, on the reverse strand, counting down.
GGTCAAAGTTCAACGGTTTGACCTTTGAGAACTCTACCAAACTCCTCCGACAATTTTCGGTCTAAACACTTGAAATTTTAGATATAGGTTCCTTGGACATGGATCTAACTTAATAACTTTATTTGAGCCAAAAACAATAAATGTTCAGAGGTCAAAATAAGGGTCAAAGTTAAAAAAATTGACCGTTTTTTTTGCTCAACATACACCTCCAAACACCCGGGCAACGCCGGGAACCCATCCTAGTATATCTATAAAAGTGAAAGTGTCTGTCTGTGTGTGTGTGTGTGTATCTGCGTATCTGTGTGTGTACATTTCCCTACACAATAACTTTGACAATTTTTAGTCTAAAAACTCGAAATTTGACATACAGAGTACTGAGATTTGGGAAAATCGATGTGATCGGTTTTCAACCAGAAATTTGGCGATTAAGGAGTCAAAGTTCAACAAATTGACCTTTGATAACTCTATTAAACTCCTCCGACAATTTTCGGTCCAAACACTTGAAATTTTAGATATAGAGTTATTGGACATGGATCTAACTTAATAACTCAATTTGAGCCTAAAACAATAAATGTTAAGGGGTCATAATAGGGGTCAAAGTAAAAAAAATTGATCACTTTTTTTTTTTTGCTCAACATACACATCCAAACACCCGGGCAACGCTGGGCTGAAATGCTAGTACTACAATGACATCAAAAAAAATTTTTTTTAAATAAAATTTGTCAAATAAACTGTGTTTCAAAATTCATAATGACGGTTTATTTAGTTTGGATCGTTATCCCGTGCATATAAATATCGTAAGTTATCTTCAACTTTCATTAGGACTATTGCAGCGAATGTATTAAATTATTATGGACGTGTACCTTTTTTTATTGCATTTTCACATCAAAAAAGACACAGTGTTACTTTGATGGAGGATAGGCTACTATCTGGGACATAATTTGCAGGGATAATATGTAGGGAGTTGAGCAGCAATATGTCTTTTTACATTACACTTGAACTTCTGCATGTCAGTACAGTCAGGGAAGCGAGATTTTCCTTGTACTTATTTCAACAGTGCTCAGAATAAAACAGAGCTCTTGTGAAAATCCGTCCCCTCTGTCGAAAGTTTAAGGCAGACATGCAAACATACATACATACATTTATATATTAGTAGCTCAAATTTTCGACCGAAATCGATTAAAAAGCTTGCCCTTTCTCTGAATACCCTTTATGTAAAATTTCAAATGTTTAGACCAGAAATTGTCTGAGTAATTTGGTAGAGACCGCAGCAGTCAATTTCTTTTTTTAACTTATGACCCCTTAACATTTATTGTTTAGGCTCAAATTAAGTTATTAAGTTAGATCTATGTCCAAGGCACCTATATCTAAAATTTCAATTGTTTATACCCAAAATTGGCAGAGGAGTTTGGTAGAGTTCTCAAAAGTCAAATCGTTGAATTTTGACCATCTTAACAGCCAAATTTCCAGCCGAAAGCCGATTACAAAGATTTTCCCACATCTCAGTACTCTGTCTCTGTATATAAAATTTCGAGTCTGTAGACTGAAAATTGACGGAGATATTGTGTAGGGAAATGTACACAGACAGACAGACACTTTCATATATATATTTATATATATATATATATATACCCCTTAACACTTATTATTAGATGTAACTAAATTATAGTACAAGAATGTATAAACCTTATAGAGTCTAATCTGCCTATAACCTGCTGTTGAGCTATATATATTTCATACATTCCTTTATTTATTCTTTTATTCATTTTATTTTAACTTTAATGGTAATTTAATGAAATTCGACTTTATTTTATTTTATCATTATCATTATTATTATTATTGGTCCCCCAACAAAAAGAGGGTGGACCAGTAAATTCAATCTTGTCCGTTCGTCTGTCCACACTTTTCTCAATAACTACGCCTTGGAATTTTTTTCGAAATTTTCTACAAACATTAAACATGATATGAGTAAAAAAGTACCCGAACGGATTTTCTGGGAAAACTCCAGTTGTCCCCCCTAGGGTTGCCTTTCGGGTTAAAATGGTTAAAATTTACACTTTTGCGCTTATTAAAAAAAAAATTGATGCCTTAGATTTTTATAAAATTTTCTAAAAGGTTGTAACTAACTGATTTCTATATAATTTTGCTTGTCTATACTTTGCAATAACTCTTGCATGTGCCCCAGGGGCTCTTTTAGGGCTAATAAAAATACTCTATTTTTGGCAATAGTTTACCATATTTGTCCAAAATTTTTGTGTATGTCCCTTTAGCAGTTTTGCATGGTGCTGAACTCCAATTTAAATATATAAAGGCCTTGGGGACT